>NC_041728.1:176793430-177096460 GCF_004115215.2 Ornithorhynchus anatinus | reverse complement strand
AGGTAGCCGTTTGGGTGGAGAGGAAAGGGCGGATCTTGGCGATATTGTAAAGGTGAAACCGGCAGGTCTTGGTAACGGATAGGATGTGTGGGGTGAAAGAGAGAGACGAGTCAAGGATGACACCGAGATTGAGGGTCCGAGAGACGGGAAGGACGGTCGTGCCATCCACGGTGATAGGGAAGTCTGGGAGAGGACCGGACTTGGGAGGGAAGATGAGGAGCTCAGTCTTGCTCATGTTGAGTTTTAGGTGGCTGGCTGACATCCAGGTGGAGACGTCCTGGAGGCGGGAGGAGATGCGAGCCCGAAGGGAGGGGGAGAGGACAGGGGCGGAGATGTAGATCTGCATGTCATCTGCGTAGAGATGGTAGCCAAAACCGTGAGAGTGAATGAGTTCACCAAGGGAGTGAGTGTAAATGGAGAACAGAAGAGGGCCAAGAACTGACCCTTGAGGAACTCCAACAGTTAAAGGATGGGAGGGGGAGGAGGCGCCAGCGAAGGAGACCGAAAAGGACCGGCCAGAGAGATACGAGGAGAACCAGGAGAGGACAGAGTCTGTGAAGCCAAGGTGAGATAAGGTATGGAGGAGGAGGGGATGGTCGACAGTGTCAAAGGCAGCAGAGAGGTCAAGGAGGATTAGAATGGAGTAGGAGCCATTGGATTTGGCAAGAAGGAGGTCATGGGTGACTTTAGAGAGAGCAGTCTCGGTAGAGTGGAGGGGACGGAAGCCAGATTGGAGGGGGTCCAGGAGAGAATGGGAGTTAAGGAATTCTAAGCAGCGATTGTAGACGACTTGTTCTAGGATTTTGGAAAGGAAGGGTAGTAGGGAGATAGGGCGATAACTGGAGGGGGAAGTGGGGTCAAGAGCGGGTTTTTTTAGGATGGGAGAGACGTGGGCATGTTTGCAGGCAGAGGGGAAGGAGCCATTGGAGATTGAGTGGTTAAAAATAGAAGTTAAGGAAGGGAGGAGGGCAGGGGCGATGGTTTTAATAAGGTGAGAGGGAATAGGGTCCGAGGCGCAGGTGGAGGGGGTGGCACTTGCAAGGAGGGAGGAGATCTCCTCTGAGGATACTGCAGGGAAGGATGGGAAAGTAGGGGAGAGGGTTGGTGGGGGGGAGGGGAGAGGCGGAGGGGTGACTTTGGGGAGCTCAGACCTGATTGTGTTGATTTTCGTGAGGAAATAGGTGGCCATATCATTGGGGGTGAGAGATGGGGGAGGGGGAGGAACGGGGGCCTAAGGAAAGAGTTAAAGGTCCGGAACAATTGGCGGGGGTGACGGGCATGGGTGTCGATGAGGGAGGAGAATAAGTTTTGCCTGGAGGAGGAGAGGGCAGAGTTAAGGCAGGAAAGGATAAATTTGAAGTGTGTGAGGTCGGCTTGGTGCTTGGATTTTCGCCAGGAGCGCTAGGCAGCTCGAGCATCGTAGCGTAAGAGGTGGACAGAGGAGGTGATCCAGGGCTGTGGGTTAGTGGAGCGAGAGCAGCGGAGGGAAAGGGGGGGCGAGAGAGTCGAGATGAGTAGAGAGGGTGGAGTTGAGAGCGGAGACCTGATCATCGAGAGTGGGAAGTGAGGACAGGGTGGCAAGGTGAGGAGAGATGTTTTTGGAAAGACGGATGGGATCGAGAGAGCGGAGGTCTCTGTGGGGCAGTAGCGAAGATTTGCAGGGGGAGGGAGTATGAGAGTTGAGGCAGATGAGAAGGTTATGGTCAGAGAGAGGGATTTCAGAGTTGGTGAGGGAGGAGATAGTGCAACTGTAGGAGATGACGAGATCAAGGGTGTGACCGAGTCAGTGAGTGGGTGCGGTATGGTGGAGGAGGAGGTCAGACAGATTATTGTTCTCCCTAACTTGAAAACTTTATTGAAGGCACATCTCTTCCACAAAGCCTTCCTTGACTACGCCCTCCTCTCCTCTTCTCCCACTCCCTTCTGTGCCACTCTCATTTGCCTCTTCATTCATTCTCCCTCTCATTCCCACAGCACATATGTATAAATTTGTATATATCAGTAATTTATTTATTTTATCATTCATCCATTTATTTATTTATTCATCTATATTAGTGTCTGTCTCCCCCTCTAGACTATGAGCTCGTTGTGGGCAGGAATATGTCTGTTGTTATACTGTACCCTCCCAAGAGCTTAATACAGCGCTTTGCACACAGTACGCTCTAAATAAATAAGATTGAATGGATGAATGTTCATGATGGTTGACATAGAACATTTTCATTCTTAGCAGCTTAATACTCAGATAATGAAAAATGTAAATTTAGTAAAGATTTTCACAGGGTCTAACTAGGACCTAGTGGGATTTACACTTCAGTTGTATTGTGAATCCACCAACTTCTTTGATCTATTTTCCTTGATCTATTAGCTTTCAATTTTCTCATGTCTTCATCTAAATGGTTCCCTCCACTCCATCCCCATTACCCAAGAGGGGTGCGTGTTTTACAAAGCAGCTTCTAATTTAGACATGTCAAAGAGGCTGGTTTGTGGGTTATGACTTTATTCTCTCAGTCCTCATCAGTTACCTTTCCCATATTGACATTCATCAAGAAAGAGTGCTGGAATCTTTTTCAGTAGTTTTCTAGTTCCAGGAATTCCCCTTTCACTAATAAACACCAGTGAGCTTATAACTGAGCATAAATGTGACATGAAACTGTCAAACATTATCTCTGCTATTAAAATATAAAAGCCCTCTAAATGTTAGGTAATAAAGCACTTTGCTTTCATTAATACAAGTATTAGGAGGGACAGAGTGTAAACTACTGCCTCTCCATCCTTTCAAACTACCCTATGGGGAGGGAGATAATCTAGGACCTTAGTTTGGTTTGGGAGTTTGAATGTAGTTCCTGGAACTAGGGAATACCTTGAGGGAGAGGATTTGATTCATCCACCAGCAAATCCTGAAAATGAAACCAACTCTGTCCTCTTGAAAAGGTCAGGTGAGGCAAATGGGAATAAATAAATAGTAGAGGGGATTTTAGTATGGCTTTGAAGTGGAGAGAGAGGTGGTCTTTAAGAATGGAGGAGGTGGGCAAGGTATTGATGATGAGATAGATGACACTGAGGGACAGTGAATTGGTTGGCACTGGAGGAGTGAATTATGTGGGCTGGACTGTAGTAGGAAATCAGAGAGGTTAAATAGAAGGAGAAGGGCTGATAGAGTGCTTTAAAGTCAAGAGTGGGGAGTTTCTGTTTGATATGGAGATGGATGGGCATCCATTGAAGGTGGTTGAGGAGTGTCAAGCAGTGGGCTGAATGTTTCTAAAGAAAATGAACCAGGCAGCAGGACAGAATACTGGGAAAGACAGAGACAGGCGGCAGGAAGGTCAATGAGGAGGCTGATGCAGTACCCAATGTGGGGAATAAGTATTTGGCTTAGTGGAAAGAGCACAGGTGTGGGAGTCAGAGGACATGAGTTCTAATCCTGGCTCCTCCACTTGTCTGCTGTGTCACCTTGGGCCAGCCGCTTAACTTTTCTGTGCCTCAGTTCCCTCATCTGTAAAATGGAGATTAAAACTGTGAGCCCCATGGGGGACAACCTGATCACGTTGTATCTACCCCAGTGCTTAGAACAGTCCTCAGCACATAGTAAGTGCTTAACAAATATAATAATAATAATGATAATAATAACAATACTTGGATCAGAGTGGTATCTGCTTGGATGGAGAGGAAAAAGTGGGTTTTAGTGATTTTGTGAAGGTAAAACCAATCGTGAGTTGGTGACATTACTTATGTGGGTTGACTGAGAAAGTTGAATCTAGGATAATTGCAGGGTTGTGGGTGTGTGAGACAGGGAGAATGGCCATGTCTCCAGTGGAGAGGGTTTGGGTAGGAAGATAAGGAGTTCTGTTTGGGATACTTTTGATGTGTCAGAGGGACATCCAGATACAGATGTCTTGAAGGCAGGAGGAACTGGATGATTGCCTAGAAGGAGAGAGGTCAGGTCTGGAGAGGCATATTTGGGAATCATCAGCACTGCGATAGTAGATGAAGCTTTGGGACTGAATGAGTTCTCCAAGGGAGTGGGAGTAGATGGAGAGTTAGAAGGGGACCCAGAACTGAGGCTTGAGGCTTTCCCTAACTTAAGGGCTGGGAGGCAGAGAAGAGTCAGCAAAGAGACTGAGAGGAGAAAGAGTACAGAAGTAGGAATTAGACAAGGACTCCGTCCCTTGAGGGACTTGTCTTATTGCTGTTGAGTCGTTTCCAACCCACAGCGACACCATGGACACATCTCTCCCAGAATGTCCCGCTCTCCATTTGCAATCGTTCTGGTAGTGGAACCACAGTTTTCATGGTAAAAATATGGAGAGAGTTTACCACTGCTGCTTTCCTCACAGTAAACTTGAGTCTCCCCTCTCGACTCTCTCCCATGATGCTGCTGCCCAGCATGGGTGAGTTTTGACTTGTAACAGATTGCCTTCCATTCACTAGCCACTGGCTAAGCTAGAAATGGAATGGATAGACCTCTGCTAAACTCTCCCTACCATAGCCAAGATTGGTGGAGTACTGGAAACTCTCCAGATTCCACCCTGAGAGGGGTTGAGGGACTTACATTGTGTGAATTTAGGTTGACAAGAGGACTAGAGATATACTAGACTGTAAGTCTGTTGTGGGCAGGGAATGTCTCTGTTTATTGTTCTCTTGTACTCTCCCAAGCACCTACTACAGTCCTCTAGTCACTGTAAGTGCTCAATAAATATGATTGACATCAGGAGCAATGAAAACATGAAAACGTTTAGAACGACATAAGAGACAAGGACAAATAATAAAAATAATGTTGGTATTTGTTAATCGCTTACTATGTGCAGAGCACTGTTCTAAGCGCTGGGGGAGATACAGGGTAATCAGGCTGTCCCATGTGAGGCTCACAGTTAATCCCCATTTTACAGATGAGGTAACTGAGGCACAGAGAAGTGAAGTGACTTGCCCACAGTCACACGGCTGACAAGTGGCAGAGCCGGGAATCGAACCCATCACCTCTGACTCCAAAGCTAAGGCTCTTTCCACTGAGCCACATAAGCAAGTCAATAAGGAGCTGTGGCTGGAGGAGCAGAATTTCGGGCTCCTCATGGTTCAGAGTCCGGGGTGTGACTGAAGACACAGCGATGGCTACCACAGACACTGGCTTTCCCAAGGGAATAATAGGCCTCCTCCTACAGTTGCTGGTCTCTTTCCCATCAGGGTGGTGGAAAACAAGACAAGATGGGGTGTCTTTGATGGGTGCGGAGGGGAACCAGGGCCTGTTTTCAGGAAGACAGAGTGACTGGAGAAGAGAGCACAACAGCAGCAGCAGCTATTGATGATAGAAATAATAATAATGATAATAAGAATAATGGCATTTATTAAGCGCTTACTATGTGCCAAGCATTGTTCTATGCACTGGGGTAGATGCAAGGTTATCAGGTTGTCCCACATGAGGCTCACAGTCTTAATCCCCATTTTATAGATGAGGTAACTGAGACACCGAGAAGTTAAGTGAGTTGCCCAAAGTCACACAACTGACAGATGGCGTAGCTGGGATTAGAACCCATGACCTCTGACTCCCAAGCCCGTGCTCTTTCCACTAAGCCACGCTGCTTCAAAGAGAAGGTAGCTCACTTGGCCACTTGGAGAGAGACCAAGAGCGAAAAGAGGGGTGAGGCTGCAGTTGCCAGATGTGTCATGAAGCACTTAGTACAGTGTTCTACACATAGTAAATGCTCAATAAATACCATTAATTGATTCAACTGCAGTGAACAGGATAAAAGTAATGCCTGGATAAGAACAGCATTCATTCATTCATTCTAATGCTTTTATTGAGGACTTACTGTGAACAAAGCACTGTATTAAGCACTTGGAAAAGTATAATGGAACAGTAAACAGACCCATTCCCTGCCCACAGCGGGCTTATAGTTTAGAGGCAGCTCGGACCCTGCTTTACACAGTTATTAACCGATGGAAAATAGAGTTGAAAGTAACCACCTGTGGACCAGTAAATATTATAGATGGTCTTTTATATCAAGTGCCGTCGAATCATTTCTGATTCATAGTGACTCTAAGGACATATTTGCTCCAGCATGTCCTGTCTTCTGCCATAATCTGTAACAATTCTTCTATTATCGTTGTTGTGGTCTCTAGCCAAATAGCTGCTGGTCTGCCTCTGCCACGTTTTCCATGGACTTTTCTTAGCATTAGTGTCTTCTCTAGAGTATTAGGCCTCCTGATTATGTCCAAAATACACTAATCTAAATCCAGTCATTTGGCCCTCCAAAGACCATCTTGGTTTCATTTACTCCAAAATCCATTTGTTTGTTTTTCAGGCATTCCATGGTATTCTCAAAACGCTTTTCCAACACCACATTTCTAAAAAATCGATACTCTTTCTATCCTGTTTTGTCACTGTCCAGCTTTTGGATTCATACATTGTCAATGGTAACACCATAGAAGTGAGAATTTGTATTTTTATGACAATTCTTACTTCAGCACATTTCATGACTCTTTCCAGGCTCTTCATAGCAAGTCTTCCTAGCATTAATCTTCAACGTATTTCTTGACTACTAGTCTCCTGCCACGGTAAGGCATTGATTCATATGAAAGATAGATGGTCTTAGTTGATTTCAGAAATGCATGTTTTAATTGATGGTTACTGGTACTGATGACATTTATTGCATATGGACAATGAACCTTTGTCAAATTCCTCCATGCTACCTTTAATTTGGGCTCTTGGCAAGATATGAAATAGATCCAACCTTTTTTTCCAAGATAAGCCAAGGGATCATTACTTAGTAATTATAATAATGGTACTTTTTAAGTGCTTACTATGTGCCTGTCACTGTACTAAGTGCTGGGATGGATACAGGTAACTTGGGTTGACACAGTCCCTGTCTCAGCTGGAGCTCACAATCTCAATACCCATTTTACAGATGAGGTAACTGAAGCACAGAGAAGTGAAGTGACTTGCCCAAGGTCATAAAGCAGATAAGTGACAGAGCTGAGATTAGAACCCACAACTTTCTGACTCCTAGTCTACTTTGGAGTAGACTATTTTCTTGGTTATTGTAATTGTCTTCATCAAGCCAAGAAGCTGGGCAGCTAAGTGGAAAGAACAAGCACGGGTTTGGGAGTCAAGAGACACGGGTTCTAATCCTAGCTCCACCACTTGTTTCCTTCCTGTGTGACTTTGGGCAAATCGCTTCACTTCTTTGTGCTTCAGTTTCCTCCACGCAAAATAGGAATTTAATAAGGTTGGTATTTAGTAAGTGCTTACTATGTGCAGAGCACTGTTCTAAGCGCTGGGGGAGATACAAGGTAATCAGGTTGTCCCACATGAGGCTCACAGTTAATCCCCATTTTACAGATGAGGCAACTGAGGGACAAAGAAGTTAAGTGACTTGCCACAGAATTAAATGTGTTTCCTCGACTACTTAGACTGTGAACACCATATTGGATAGGGCCTGTGCCCAAAATGATTATCTTTATCTACTCCAGCACTCAGTACAGTGCTTGGCACATAGGAACTGTTTAACACATACCTTTTTAAATATCATTAGACTCTGACCCTCATGTGAGACAAGGACTGTGTCCTACCTAATTAACTAGTACCTATCCCCAGTGCTTAGAATAGTATTTGACACATAGTATTCATTCATTCATTCAGTAGTATTTATTGAGAGCTTACTATGTGCAGAGCACTGTACTAAGCGCTTGGAATGAACAAGTCGGCAACAGATAGAGACAGTCCCTGCCGTTTGACGGGCTTACAGTCTAATCGGGGGAGACGGACAGACGAAAACGATGGCAATAAATAGAGTCAAGGGGAAGAACATCTTGTAAAAACAATGGCAACTAAATAGAATCAAGGCGATGTACATTTCATTAACAAAATTAATAGGGTAATGAAAATATGTACAGTTGAGCGGACGAGTACAGTGCTGAGGGGATGGGAAGGGAGAAGGGGAGGAGCAGAGGGAAATGGGGGAAAAGAGGGTTAAGCTGTGAAGAGGTGAAGGGGGGGTGGTAGAGGGAGTAGAGGGAGAAGAGGAGCTCACTCTGGGAAGGACTCTTGGAGGAGGTGAGTTTTAAGTAGGGTTTTGAAGAGGGGCAGAGAATCAGTTTGGCGGAGGTGAGGAGGGAGGGCGTTCCAGGACCGCGGGAGGACGTGGCCCAGGGGTCGACGGCGGGAAAGGCTAGACCGAGGGACGGTGAGAAGGTGGGCGGCTGAGGAGCGGAGCGTGCGGGGTGGGTGGTAGAAAGAGAGAAGGGAGGAGAGATAGGAAAGGGCAAGGTGATGTAGAGCCTTGAAACCTAGAGTGAGGAGTTTTTGTTTGGAGCGGAGGTCGATAGGCAATCACTGGAGTTGTTTAAGAAGGGGAGTGACATGCCCAGATCGTTTCTGCAGGAAGATGAGCCGGGCAGCGGAGTGAAGAATAGACTGGAGCGGGGCGAGAGAGGAGGAAGGGAGATCAGAGAGAAGGCTGACACAGTAGTCTAGCCGGGATATAACGAGAGCCCGTAATAGTAAGGTAGCCGTTTGGGTGGAGAGGAAAGGGCGGATCTTGGCGATATTGTAAAGATGAAACCGGCAGGTCTCGGTAACAGATAGGATGTGTGGGGTGAACGAGAGAGACGAATCAAGGATGACACCGAGATTGCGGGCCTGAGAGACGGGAAGGATAGTCGTGCCATCCACGGTGATAGGGAAGTCTGGGAGAGGACCTGGTTTGGGAGGGAAGATGAGGAGCTCAGTCTTGCTCATGTTGAGTTTTAGGTGGCGGGCAGACATCCAGGTGGAGACGTCCCGGAGGCAGGAGGAGATGCGAGCCTGAAGGGAGGGGGAGAAGACAGGGGCGGAGATGTAGATCTGCATGTCATCTGCGTAGAGATGGTAGTTAAAGCCGTGAGAGCGAATGAGTTCACCGAGGGAGTGAGTGTAAATGGAGAACAGAAGAGGGCCGAGAACTGACCCTTGAGGAACTCCAACAGTTAAAGGATGGGAGGGGGAGGAGGCGCCAGCGAAGGAGACCGAGAATGACCGGCCAGAGAGATAAGAGGAGAACCAGGAGGGGACGGAGTCCGTGAAGCCAAGGTGAGATAAGTTATGGAGGAGGAGGGGATGGTCGACAGTGTCAAAGGCAGCAGAGAGGTCAAGGAGTATCAGAATGGAGTAGGAGCCATTGGATTTGGCAAGAAGGAGGTCATGGGTGACCTTAGAGAGAGCAGTCTCGGTAGAGTGGAGGGGACGGAAGCCAGATTGGAGGGGGTCTAGGAGAGAATGGGAGTTAAGGAATTCTAAGCATCGATTGTAGATGACTCGTTCTAGGATTTTGGAAAGGAAGGTTAGTGGGGAGATAGGGCGATAACTGGAGGGGGAAGTGGGGTCAAGAGTGGGTTTTTTTAGGATGGGAGAGACGTGGACATGTTTGCAGGCAGAGGGGAAGGAGCCATTGGAGATTGAGTGGTTAAAAATAGAAGTTAAGGAAGGGAGGAGGGCAGGGGCGACGGTTTTAATAAGGTGAGAGGGAATGGGGTCCGAGGCGCAGGTGGAGGGGGTGGCACTTGCGAGGAGGGAGGAGATCTCCTCTGAGGATACTGCAGGGAAGGATGGGAAAGTAGGGGAGAGGGTTGGTGGAGGGGAGGGGAGAGTCATAGGGGTGACTTTGGGGAGCTCAGACCTGATTGTGTTGATTTTCCATGAGGAAATAAGTGGCCAGATCATTGGGGGTGAAAGATGGGGGGGGGAACAAATACCACTGAAAAAATCATTATTATTACCTTCATCATCATTTATCATTATCTTTGGGATATTGGGTCACTGTGACTTACTCCCTTTATCCATCCTCCCTCCCAACCCCACAGCTTGTCTGTACATATCTGTTATGCATTTATTTATATTAATGTCTGTCTGCCTTTTAGACTGTAAGCTCACTGTGGGCAGCGAATGTGCCTGTTTATTGTTGCATTGCACTCTCCCCAGTGCTTAGTACAATGCTCTGCACATAGTAAGCACTTAATAAATACTATTGGATGACTGACAGACTGAAAACAAAGAGGGTGGAGGAAGCAGAGCAAAATAAATTGACAGAAAATGCTGCATCCCTTCTTGTCAAAAACTGGATATCGACTGCTGAGGGAAAACATAGATGATGCACCACCATCAAGAAGGGAATGGTTCTCTTGGAGGAAAAGTTTCATATGGGAAGCGAGGCAAGGAGGAAAAATGAAGGGAAAAAAAAGGAAAGACAATACCAGGCACTGCAAACATCAATCACAAAAAAGGGCAGCCATTTTTATTATTGATGATAAAAATAATGATAATAGTAATAATAAGAATGGTACTTGAGCAGCAGAGTGGCTTAGTGGAAAGAACATAGGCTAAGGAGTCAGAGGTCATGGGTTCTAATCCCGACTCTGCCACTTGTCAGCTGTGTGACTTTGGGCAAGTCACTTCACTTCTCTGTGCCTCAGTTACCTCAACTGTAAAATGGAGATTAAGACTGTGAACCCCTCATGGGACAATTCGATAACCTAGTATCTACTCCAGCACTTAGAACAGTGCTTGGCACAGAATAAGTGCTTAACAAATGCCATTGTTATTATTACTTGTTAAGTGCTATGTGCCAAGCACTGTTCTAAACACTGGAGTAGTTACAAGTTAATCATCTTAGTCACAGCCCCTGTCCCACATGGGGTTCACACTCTAATCCCCATTTTACAGATTAGGGAACTGAGGCCCAGAAAAGTGAAGTGAATTGCCCAAGGTCACACAGCAGACATCCCGGCTCCATCACTTATCAGCTGTGTGACTTTGGGCAAGTCACTTAACTTCTCTGTGCCTCAGTTACCTCATCTGGACAATGGGGATTAATACTGTGAGCCCCAGGTGGGACCACCTGATCAACTTGTATCTACCCAGTGCTTAGAACAGTGCTTGGCACATAGCAAGCGCTTAACAAATACCAAAATTATTATATTATTATGTGGCAGAGTCAGAATTAGAACCCAGGTCCTTCTGATTCCCAGGCCCGTGCTCTATCCACTAAGCCAAATGTGGCCAGGACATGGCACTGATCCCTACAGCCACACGTGTATTCATAGGTGAACCTCATTGTCAGTGGCTTCTTTGAAATTGAAGGACAACTCTATAATGGTCATAGCCCACATGTTCATTATGAACAGTCTGAGGCTGTGCAGGGCATGTTAAACAGAACAATCTCTGCCCTCTGGGAATTTACTGCCTAAAATGCATTTAAGAAAGAACTTCTTGACTGTCTGGGTGATTAATCGCCGGATAAAGCTACCAAGGTAGATGGTGGAGGTTGAATTTTAGGAAACCTTCAGAAATAAAGTCCTTGTCTTTTTGGGTTTTAAGTGGTTTAAGTTTAAGTTTTTGGTTTAAGTTTGGTTTAAGTATAAACACTTAAATAGATTTTGGAGCAAATTAAACCAAAGTGGTCATTGGAAAGCCTAATGACTCGACTTAGAATAGCTAATTTCGGACACATAATCAGGAGGACTAATTCTCTGGAGAAGACACTAATGCTAGGAAAAATCCAGGGAAAACATGGAAGAGGCAAACCGGCAGCTAGACGGGGAGAGACCAGAACAACAGTAACGGAAGAAGTATTAGAAAGGTTGCAGATTATGGCAGAGGACAGGACGTCCTGGAGAAAGTATATCCATGGAGTTGCTATGAATTGGAAATGACTCGACGGCACTTAATAATAATAATGAACACTAAACATTCATCTGCTGGAACTGGATTCTGACCTGTCATTTATTTTTATGTCTGTCTTCCCACCTAGACTGTGAGCTCCTGTGGGTGGGGAATGTGCCTACCAACTCTGTTGTATCGTACTCTCCCAAGCACTTAGTACAATGTTCTGCATATAAGAAGCACTCAAAAAATGCCATTGATTGATTGAACAGAGCACAGCAAAGCTAAATAACCAGCTTAAATTCCAAAGTGAGTAAGCGGGAGAGGCAGAATTAAAACTCAATCCTTTTGAATTGGCACTTTCCACTTGTTTAGTGGACTTTATCTTTTTCTAATAAAGATGCTTAGATTTGCACTGGCATGCTGTCTAAAAATCTTTCAGTGAAATGTGTATAAAATGTGTAACTGTTACCATACCGTTGTTGTTTTAGAGGATAAGATGCTATCACAAAACGTTCTAATAGATTTGCAGGGAATGCTCTTTGTGCTTTAGAATTTTACAGAGAGATTGCATGATAATTTAGAGAAGCAGTGTGGTTTAGTGGAAAGAGCACAGGCTTGTGAGTCAGAGGTCGTAGATTCTAATCCCAGCTCCGCCTCATCAGCTGTGTGAATTTGGGCAAATCACTTATCTTCTCTGTGCCTCAGTTACCTCATCTGTAAAATGGAGATTAAGGCTGTGAGCCCCATGTGGGACAGACTCATTACCTTTTATCTACTCCAGTGCTTAGAGCAGTGCTTGGCACATAGTAACCGCTTAATAAATACTATCATCATCAACAGAATATAGAGGTTGTATATGGAATGCTTTCCATTTTGATTCTTTATACAAAGCATCTGCATTAGTAAGGAACAAATTCAGAAAAGAAGTTTGAGATTTGAGAAGATAGCGTAAAAGTCTTGAATTTTGGGGAGGGGGAATTAGCACTATCTGATTATTCACAGAATTTTCACCGCGTGGCCCTTGATTCTATTTATTGCTATTGTTCTTGTCTGTCCGTCTGCCCGGATTAGACTGTAAGCCCGTCAAAGGGCAGGGACTGTCTCTATCTGCTACCGATTTGTACATTCCAAGTGCTTAGTACAGTGCTCTGTGCATAGTAAGAGCTCAATAAATACTATTGAATGAAAATGCTAAGCATGGTTATGGCTGAGCCATCTTGCTAATGTCTTCGATTCAATGAGTAGTATTTATTGAGCATCTATTTTGTGCAGAACTC
Organism: Ornithorhynchus anatinus; assembly: GCF_004115215.2. NCBI lineage: Eukaryota > Metazoa > Chordata > Mammalia > Monotremata > Ornithorhynchidae > Ornithorhynchus > Ornithorhynchus anatinus. The sequence goes on along the minus strand of NC_041728.1, from coordinate 177,083,551 downwards.
TGTACTAAGCACATGAGAGAGAGCAAATGATGTAGTAAGAAGTTTTGAGATTTACTAAGAAGTTTACATTCCAACATGAAGCTTACAAATTCATGGACTATTGATTGGTAATAGATGCCTTTTCAGTCAATGGTATTTACTATTTTCCAGGCAATGTTCTAAGCGCTGGGGTAGGTACAAGGTAATCAGGTGGGACACATTCCATGTCCCACATGGGGCTCACAGTCCTCATCCACATTTTACAGATGAAGTAATTGAGGCACAGACAAGCGAAATGACATGCTCAAGCTCACCCAGCAGACATTGCTAAAATCCTCCCTTTTCTCTCCATCCAAATGGCTACCATGTTAATACAATCACTCATCCTATCCCTCCTAAATTACCGCATCAGCGTCCTTGCTGACCTCCCCACCTCCCATCTTTCCCCACCTCAGTCCATTCTTCACTCTGCTGCCTGGATCATCTTTCTACAAAAACGTTCAGAATATGTTACCTCCCTCCTCAAAAATCTCCAGTGGTTGCCCATCCACTTCCATATCAAACGAAAATTCCTCACCATTGGCTTTAAGCCAGTCAATCACCTTGCACCCTCCTAACTCACCTCACTTTCCTTCTACAACCCAGTCCACCATACTTCACTCCTGTAATACTAATCTTCTCACTGTGCCTTGATCTCACCTGTCTCACCCCTGACCCCTGGTCTACTTGTTGTCTTTGGCCTGGAACACCTCCCTCTTAAAATCTGACAGACAATTACTCTCCCCTGCTTCAAAGCTTTTCGAAGGCACATCTCTTCCAAGAGGCCTTCCCAGACAAAGCCCTAATTTTCCCCACAGTCCCTTCTGTCTCACCCTGTCTTGCTCCCTTTTCTCTTCGCACAACCAACTTTATATCACATGTTTATATCTGTAATTTTATTTATTTGTCTGTCTCCCCCCAATCTAGACTGTGAGCTCCTTGTGGGCAGGGACTGTCACCGTTTCTTGTTGCATTTTACTTTCCCAAGTGCTTAGTACAGTGTTCTATACACAGTAAGTGCTTAATAAATATGATTAAATGAGTTAATGAAGTGGCAGAGCCAGAATTGGGTCCTTCTGATTCCCAGGCCTGTGCTCTCTCCACTAGGCCACACTGCTTCTCTGGTTGACTGATAGATATCAGGGCAGTCTATTACTTTTAAATTGCCTAGAATATAGAGAAATATGGGCATCTGCTGGCTAACCTGTGACATTCAATCAACTTTTCTAGTCTGTAGAGAGAAGGAAGATCTATCATGGGACAGAGGTGAGATGACATTTGCTTTTCCAAGTTTACAGTTAGGATTGGGGGTGAGAGGGCAATGCCTCTCCTAATGAATTCCCAGCATCTCAAGTCAAATAAAACCATCAGCCATTTCTAATAATAATAATGATGATGGTGGAGTTTATTAAGCACATATTATATTCCTAGAAGAGTACTGAGCCCAGGAATAGATACATGTAAATTAGGTCAGAAAATGTCTCTGTCCCTCATTGTATTCACAATCTAAGTAGGAGAGACAACAGGTATTGAATCCCTGTTTTAGATGAGGAACCTGAGGCCTCGAGAATAGAAATGACTTGCCCATGGTCACATAGCAGAGTGGCAAAGCCTGAATTCGAACCAGGTCCTCTAGGTTCTAGGGTAGGTACATGGTAGTCAAGTGGGACACATTCCATGTCCCACACAGGGCTCACAGTCCTCATCCACATTTTACAGATGAGGTAACTGAGGCACAGAGAAGTGAAATGACTTGCTCAAGGTCACATGGCAGACATCGCTAAAATCCTCCCTTTCCTCTCCATCCAAACTGCTACCACGTTAATACAATCACTCATCCTATCCCTCCTAGATTACCACACCAGCCTCCTTTCTGACCTCCCAACCTCCTGTCTCTTCCCACCCAGACCATACTTCACTCCGCTGCCTGGGTCATCGTTCTATAAGAATAATGTTGGTATTTGTTAAGCGCTTACTATGTGCAGAACACTGTTCTAAGCGCTGGGGGAGATACAGGGTAATCAGGTTGTCCCACGTGAATCTCACAGTCTTAATCCCCATTTTACAGATGAGGGAACTGAGGCACAGAGAAGTGAAGTAACTTACCCACAGTCACACAGCTGACAAGTGACAGAGTCGGGATTCAAACCTGTTACCTCTGACTCCCAAGCTCATGTTCGTTCCACTGAGCCACGCTGTTTTTCGTGCTTCTCGTGGCAATGCCTATAAAAACATTCAGGACATGTCACCCCCCACTAGGCAACACAGCTTCCAAATCTTATGGACAGGGAAACTGTATTGTATTTTAAGTAATATTTATTTTGATTACTTAGTTTGTAAATTATTTACAAACTAAATTTTTCCTTAGGAGTGTAAACACCTTGTGGGTAGGGAATGCATCACTTGTTTTGTATTTCCTCAGTGCCTAGAAACAGTGTAATGCATCTACTGGTCTCTTAATCAAGACTATTACTACTATTCCTACTACTATGACTGATTCTTTACTCCTTCCCCTACCCTGAAAATGAATATCCAAATTGGTCCTTAGTGTGTAGAAGTCAGTAACCCCATTTTGTTTATCTCAGGATGCAGATGTCCAGGGCTAGACGTGGTGCACACGAGCTTTTTGGCTTAAAACCTTCAAAAGTGTTAAAATTCAGCACATTTTTTTAAAGGCCTAATCTATGACACATTTTAAGGTCAATGGGCAATCTCTTGACTATACTCTTCTAAGAAGTCAGATTAGTCCTTTCACTGTTAACCTTTCCTCAATAAATATGTTTGCTTTCCTGTCATTAAAATTCACTTTCTCTGTTTGTGATTCTGACAGCTTGTGGGATTAAGTTTTCTATGTATCGATTTGCTCTCTTTGTCATGTTTGGATCAAAAGAAGCATAATTTTTCTTCAGTGGAGATAAGGTGCAGTAGATATACCGTATAATCTTTTACGAATGTCATTTTTTGAGTCATCTCTTTTCCCCTCTCTGAATTGTAAAACAAAACGCTGTCTACAACAGACAAAACTTTCCACAGAGAGCTCCCGACTATGCCATCGTTTCCACTTCTCCAACGTCCTTCTGCAGCACTTGGCCTTGATCTACATCCTTTATTCACCCCTCCTCCAGTCCCACAGCATTCATATACATATCCATAATTTATTTCTTTATATTGATGTCTGTATCCTTCTCTAGGCAGTAATCTTGTTGTGGGCAGGGAACATGTCTTTCAATTCTTTTATAATGTCCTCTCCCAAACACTTAGTACAATGCTCTGCACACAGCAAGCATTCAATTAATGTGTTTGATTGACACCTGGATTTTTCAGAAAGGAGTTAATGGAGCTATTGACTTCTGGAAGGGGGCACAGGGCAAATGGAAAGGGCTTCAGGGGTCCAGAGCTGGATTCAAAACTCAGCTTTGCTTTTGGTTTATTGCGACCTTGGGCATGTTCCTTTTCCTCCATAAAACAATAATGATATTTGTGAAGCACTTATTATGTGTCAACTGCAGTTCTAAATACTGGGCTAGAAACAACTAATTATGTTGGACACAGTTCCTGTCCCAAATGGGTCTCGCAGTCTAAGAAGTAGGCAGGACAGATATTGAATCCTCATTTTATTGATGAGGAAATTGAGGCACAGAGAATTTAAAGGACTTACCCAAGGTCAAACAGCTAACAAATGGCAAAATTGGGATTAGAACGTAACTCCTTTGACCCCCAGGCCCAAGATCTTTCCACTAGTCCAAGCTGCTTCTCAACCAGAGCACCTCTCTCTCCACCTTCAAAAAACTCCTAAAATCAACGCTCATCCAAGAGACTTTCCCCAACTGTAAGCTCAGTGTGGGCAAGGACCGTCTCTCTTTATTGCTGAATTGTACTTTCCAAGTGCTTAGTACAGTGCTTTCCACACAGTAAGTGCTCAATAAATATGATTTAATGAATGAATGAACTAAGCCCTCAGTTAATAATAATAATAATAATAATGGTATTTGTTAAGCACTTACTATGTGCCAAGCACTGTTCTAAACACTGGGAAAGAAACAACGTTATCAGGTTGTCCCAGTTGGGGCTCACAGTCTTAATCTCCATTTTACAGATGAGGTAACTGAGGCACAAAGAAGAGAAGTGACTTGCCCAAAGTCACACAATTGACAGGTGGAGGAGCTGGGATTAGAACCCACGACCTCTGACTTCCTCTACTCCCCCTCCCTTCTGTATCCCCCTTGCACAGGAATTAGTACTTTTTAAGCACTTGATATTCTCCTCACCCTCAATTCCACAGCATTTATGTATCTATCTGTAATTTAATGTCTGCCTCCCCCTTTAGAATGTAAGCTCTTGTGAACAGGGAACATGACTACCAACTCTGGTGTTGTACTCTCCCAAGGTCTTAGTATAGTGCTCTGCACATGGTAGGAACTCATTAAATCTCACTGATTGATTGGGCAAGCAAATCAACCTCCCTGGGCTTCAGAATCCTCTCCTGTAAAAGGTGTTTTCAAGTGCTTTCTAGTCGATGATAAGGAGTTTCTGTTTGATGCGGAGGTGGATGGACAGTCGCTGGAGGTTCTTGAGGAATGGGGAAACATGCACTGAACGTTTCTGTTGAAAAGTGATCTGGGCAGACATGTGAAGTATGGACTGGAGAGGAAAGACAGGAGGCAGGGAGGTCAGCAAGGAGGCTGTGAAAGTAGCCAAGTCAGGATAGGATAAATGCTTGGATTAATGTGGTAGCAGTTGTGATGGAGAGGAAAAGAAGGATTTTAGCGATGTTGTACATCCGACAGAATGTAGTCACATCCTCACATCTGCCAAACTAACTCTTTTCCCCTCTTCAAAGCCCTGCTGAGGGCTCACTGCCTCCAGGAGGCCTTCCCAGACTGAGCCCTCCCTTTCCCTCTGCTCCTCCTCCCCTCCCCATTGCCCCTACTCCCTCCCTCTCCTTTACCCCCTTCCTCTCCCCGCAACACACGTATATTTGTACATATTTCTTACTTAATTTATATTATTAATGATCTGTCTATACCTATGAATCTGTTTATCCATTTTGATGGTATTGAGGCCTGTCTACTTGTTTCATTTTGTTTTGTTTAGTTGTCTGTCTCCCCCTTCTAAACTGTGAGCCTGTTGTTGAGTAGGGACTGTCTCCATCTGTTGCCGAATTGTATTCATTCATTCATTCATTCAATAGTATTTATTGAGCGCTTACTATGTGCAGAGCACTGTACTAAGCGCTTGGGATGAACAAGTCGGCAACAGATAGAGACAGTCCCTGCCGTTTGACGGGCTTACAGTCTAATCGGGGGAGACGGACAGACAAGAACAATGGCACTAAACAGCGTCAAGGGGAAGAACATCTCGTAAAAACAATGGCAACTAAATAGAATCAAGGCGATGTACAATTCATTAACAAAATAAATAGGGTAACGAAAATATATACAGTTGAGCGGACGGGTACAGTGCTGTGGGGATGGGAAGGGAGAGGTGGAGGAGCAGAGGGAAAAGGGGAAAATGAGGCTTTAGCTGCGGAGAGGTAAAGGGGGGATGGCAGAGGGAGTAGAGGGGGAAGAGGAGCTCAGTCTGGGAAGGCCTCTTGGAGGAGGTGATTTTTAAGTAAGGTTTTGAAGAGGGAAAGAGAATCAGTTTGGCGGAGGTGAGGAGGGAGGGCGTTCCAGGACCGCGGGAGGACGTGACCCAGGGGTCGACGGCGGGATAGGCGAGACCGAGGGACGGCGAGGAGGTGGGCGGCGGAGGAGCGGAGCGTGCGGGGTGGGCGGTAGAAAGAGAGAAGGGAGGAGAGGTAGGAAGGGGCAAGGTGATGGAGAGCCTTGAAGCCTAGAGTGAGGAGTTTTTGTTTGGAGCGGAGGTCGATAGGCAACCACTGGAGTTGTTTAAGAAGGGGAGTGACATGCCCAGATCGTTTCTGCAGGAAGATGAGCCGGGCAGCGGAGTGAAGAATAGACCGGAGCGGGGCGAGAGAGGAGGAAGGGAGGTCAGAGAGAAGGCTGACACAGTAGTCTAGCCGGGATATAACGAGAGCCCGTAATAGTAAGGTAGCCGTTTGGGTGGAGAGGAAAGGGCGGATCTTGGCGATATTGTAGAGGTGAAACCGGCAGGTCTTGGTAACGGATAGGATGTGTGGGGTGAACGAGAGGGACGAGTCAAGGATGACACCGAGATTGCGGGCCTGCGGGACGGGAAGGATGGTCGTGCCATCCACGGTGATGGAGAAGTCTGGGAGCGGACCGGACTTGGGAGGGAAGATGAGGAGCTCAGTCTTGCTCATGTTGAGTTTTAGGTGGCGGGCAGACATCCAGGTGGAGACGTCCCGGAGGCAGGAGGAGATGCGAGCCTGAAGGGAGGGGGAGAGGACAGGGGCGGAGATGTAGATCTGCGTGTCATCTGCGTAGAGATGGTAGTCAAAGCCGTGAGAGCGAATGAGTTCACCGAGGGAGTGAGTGTAAATGGAGAACAGAAGAGGGCCAAGAACTGACCCTTGAGGAACTCCAACAGTTAAAGGATGGGAGGGGGAGGAGGCTCCAGCGTAGGAGACCGAGAATGATCGGCCAGAGAGGTAAGAGGAGAACCAGGAGAGGACAGAGTCCGTGAAGCCAAGGTGAGATAAGGTACGGAGGAGGAGGGGATGGTCGACAGTGTCAAAGGCAGCAGAGAGGTCAAGGAGGATCAGAATGGAGTAGGAGCCATTGGATTTGGCAAGAAGGAGGTCATGGGTGACCTTAGAGAGAGCAGTCTCGGTAGAGTGGAGGGGACGGAAGCCAGATTGGAGGGGGTCTAGGAGAGAATGGGAGTTAAGGAATTCTAGGCATCGATTGTAGACGACTCGTTCTAAGATTTTGGAAAGGAAGGGTAGTAGGGAGATAGGACGATAACTGGAGGGGGAAGTGGGGTCAAGAGCGGGTTTTTTTAGGATGGGGGAGACGTGGGCGTGTTTGAAGGCAGAGGGGAAGGAGCCCTTGGAGATTGAGTGGTTAAAAATAGAAGTTAAGGAAGGGAGGAGGGCAGGGGCGATGGTTTTAAGAAGGTGAGAGGGAATGGGGTCCGAGGCGCAGGTGGAGGGGGTGGCACTTGCGAGGAGGGAGGAGATCTCCTCTGAGGATACTGCAGGGAAGGATGGGAAAGTAGGGGAGGGGGTTGTTGGGGGGGAGGGGAGAGGCGGAGGGGTGACTTTGGGGAGCTCAGACCTGATCGTGTTGATTTTCGTGAGGAAATAGGTGGCCAGATCATTAGGGGTGAGAGATGGGGGAGGGGGAGGAACAGGGGGCCTAAGGAGAGAGTTAAAGGTCCGGAACAATCGGCGGGGGTGACGGGCATGGGTGTCGATGAGGGAGGAGAAGAAGCTTTGCCTGGCGGATTGTACTTTCCGAGCACATAGTACAGTGCTCTGCATACAGTAAGTGCTCAATAAATACGATTGAATGAATGAATAAATGCAGTGATAGATTGATTATGTGGGTTGAATGAGAGAGAGAACAATAATAATAATAATAATAATGTTGGTATTTGTTAAGCGCTTACTGTGTGCAAAGCACTGTTCTAAGCTCTGGGGGATGCAAGGTGATCAGGTTGTCCCACATGGGGCTCACAGTTTTAATCCCCATTTTACAGATGAGGTAACTGAGGCACAGAGAAGTTAAGTGACTTTCCCAAAGCCACATAGCTGGCAAGCGGCGGAGCTGGGATTAGAACCCATGACATCCGACTCCCAAGCCCGGGCTCTTTCCACTGAACCATGCTGAAGGCAAAGATAACACCAAGGTAACAGGCTTGTGAGACAGGAGGGATAGTAGTACTGTCTACAGTGATGGGAAAGCCTGGGGGAGGACAGGGTTAGAGTGGGAAGATAAGGACCTCTGTTTTGGACATTTTACACTTGAGGTGACAGCAGGACATCTAAGTAGAGATGTCTTGAAGGTAAGAGGAAATGTGAAACTGCAGAGAGGGAAAGAGGGAGATGTAGATTTGGGAATCATTTGCATAGAGGAGGTATTATTATGATTATGTTAGCAAATAATAATAATAATGTTGGTATTTGTTAAGCACTTACTATGTGCAGAGCACTGTTCTAAGCGATAGGGTATGCAGGGTAATCAGGTTGTCCCACATGAAGCTCTCAGTCTTAATCCCTATTTTACAGATGAGGTAACTGAGGCACAGAGAAGTTAAGTGACTTGCCCACAGCCACACAGCTACCAAGTGGCAGAACTGGGATTCGAACCCATGACCTCTGACTCCCAAGCCCAGGCTCTTTCCACGGAGCCACTCTGCTTCTCATGAGTTCTCCAAGGTAGTGGATGTAGATGGAGAAGAGAAGGGGACCCAGAACTTAAGCCTTAAGGGACCCCCACATTAAAGGAGTCCATGAAAGAGAGTGAGATTGAACCACTAGAGAGATAAGAGCATAACGAGGAGAGGACAGTGTCAGTGAAGTTGAGGTTGGATAATGTTCCAGGTTAAAGGGGTGGTTGACAGTGTCTAAGATAGCTGAGAGGTTGAGAAAGATTAGGATGAAGTAGAGGCCTTGGATTTGGCGAGAAGGAGATCAGTTGGTGATGATTGAGAGGGTGGTTTCTTTGGAATGAAGAGGACCAAAGCCAAAAATTGGAGGGGGTCCAGTAGAGAATTGGAGGAGAGGAATTGCAGACAGTGGGTGTAGACAACTCACTCAAGGAATTTGGAGAGGAATGGTAGAAGGGATATGGGATGATAATTGGAGGGAACCATGGGGTTAAAGGAGGGTTTTTTTAGGGTAGAGGAGATATGGGAATGTTTCAAAGGAGTGGTGAAGAAGCCACTAGTAAGTGAACAGTTGAAGATGGCAACCAGAGAGGGAAGTGAGGGGGCAATTGTTTAGATAAGTTGCGAAAGGATGGGGCTGGATGTGTGGGTGGAGGAGGTGGATTTTGTGAGAACCCAGGCTATCTCCTCTTGAGATACTGCCTGTGAAAGATGGGAGAGTTGAAGTAGGGGCAGGAGGAGGGAGGGAATGGAGAGGAGCACTAGATATTTTAAGGAGATCACTCCTGATAGTTTCAATTTTCTCAATAAAGTAGGGTCAAGAGATAGAGACATTGGAATAGGGAGTTTGAGGAGGGAGTTAAATTTCTGGAACAACTGCTGAGGGCAATGGACATGTGTGCCAGTAAAGATGGAGAAGAAATTTTGCCTGGCAGAAGGAAGGGCAGTGTTAAAACATGCAAGGATAAACTTGCAGTGGGCGAAGTTGGTTTGATATCTAGATTTCCCCCAGCAGCACTCTGCAGCTTAAGCACAGGAGTGAAGGAAGCATAATGTGAAGGTAATTAAGGTCTGTGGATTAGTGGTACAAGATCGACCAGGGGATATAGGAGTGAGTGAGTTGAGTTCTACACAAGCACTTAGTACCGTGCTAGCCACATTGTGAGCACTTACTAAATATCACACCTTTCATTATGAAGTAACTTTGCTCCTGGGAAAGGGAGGAAACATAGAATAGCTGCTGAATAATCAGTGAACAAATGGAAGTGTGCAGTCAGAGGAAAGATAAGTGGAAGGGAGTTTAGAAAAAAACCCTCCTCTCCCAACCAGCTAGTACTAAATGTCCTCTCCAGAGCTTCTTCTCTCGCCTAGTTGGAGGTTTTAGGACTTACATTACTGAGAAATCTTGCGGGTCTGTCTAGCGGTAAGAGTACGGGCCTAGATGTTATGAGACCTGGGTACTACTCCCAACTCTGCTGTATAGCCTTGGGCTAAGCACTTAACTTTTCTGAACCTCAGCTTCCTCATCTGTAAAAATCATTGGAAAATACCTATTCTCCTTCCCTCTTTGATTGTAAACCTCTTTTGGGCCAGGTACTAATTCATTCATTCATTTAATTGTATTTATTAAATGCTTACTGTATGCACAGCACTGTACTAAGCATTTGAGAGGGTACAGTATAAAACAGACACATTCCTACCCATTACGAGCTCACAGTCTAGAGGGGAAGATGGACATTAATATAAATAAATGAATGTGTAAATAATTAGAGATATAAATGTACTGTGGGGATGGGACCTCCTCCCCCTCTCCCGTCCCACCCCCTCAGCACTGTACTCGTCTGCTCAACTGTATATATCTTCATCACCCTATTTATTTTGTTTAATGAGATGTTCATCACCCTGATTCTATTTAGTTGCCATTGTTTTTACGAGATGTTCTTCCCCTTGACTCTATTTATTGCCATTGTTCTTGTCTGCCTGTCCCCCCCAATTAGACTGTAAGCCGGTCAAAAGGCAGGGACTGTCTCTATCTGTTGCCGATTTGTACATTCCAAGCGCTTAGTACAGTGCTCTGCACATAGTAAGCGCTCAATAAATACTATTGAATGAATGAAGGAAGGAAGGAAGGAGCAAGTAAGAGTGGTGCTGAAGGGAGTGGGAGAAGAGGAGAGTAGGGCTTAGTCAGGAAGCCTTCTTGGAGGAGATCTTCCTTTAATAAGTTTTGAAGTGGGGGAGAGCATTTATCTACTGTATCCTAACTGCTAAGATTTTATCTACCCCAGTTCTTAGAACAGTGCTCGGCATATATTGCAAACTAGATTGTCTTGAGGGCAGGGGCTTTGTCTACCAGCTCTATGTATATACTTTCCCAAACAATAAGTGCTCAGCACTCAATAAATGCCATCGATTGGTAGTAAACTTTAAGCTAATACCACAATATTATTATTATCTCAACTCCTCTCTTCTGCTTTCCCCTTCTCCCAGTCAGCTCAAACACCAGAGTCAAAAAACATAGGAGTATTTCGACAGAGTGCTGTTAAGGGAGGAAATCCACTAGTGCTATAATGGTGATCTCATAGAGACAGGAGGGAGCAATCACCTAAGAAGAAAATAATTCCAGCCAGACACATTTCACCCAATTAATGCATTCCATTTTTGGATCCTGAAGAGTTGCTCATTTTCAGGGGATTTTTGCATGTGCAGAGTTGACCTGGAATGCTCATTAATTACAGTTTGAGGTAAATGTCAGCTGGAAACTAAAGGAGACTTAAATGCCACAACACCCTAAGAGGATTAAAATAAAGTGTACAGAAATTAATGAGCAGGATGGACGAGCCCAGGCTTGGGAGTCAGAGGTCGTGAGTTCTAATCCTGGCTCCTCCACTTCTCAGCTGTGTGGCAAATCACTTAACTTCTCTGTGCCTCAGTTACCTCATCTGTAAAATGAGGATTGAAACTGTGAGCACCACGTGGGAAAACCTGATAACCTTGCATCTACCCCAGTGCATAGAACAATGCTTGGCACATAGTAAGTGCTTAACAAATACCATCATCATCATACCATGGGGCTGGAGGTTTGGGAGAATCAGAAAGCTATATCTTGTTCATTTCCCAGGCCAAAGTATCCAATTATTATTATTATTACTATCATCATCATCATTATTACATTTGCTAAGTACTTACTATGTGTCAAGAACTGTTACAAGTACTGGGGTAGATTCAGTTTATTCACAGTCCCTGTCCCGCATGGGGCTCAATGACTAGGTAGGAGGGAGGACAGGTATTCAATCCCCATTTTAGAGTTCAGGAAGCTGAAACACAGAGAACATAAATGACTTGCCCAAAGTCACCCAGCAGGTAACCAGCAAGGCCAGGATTAAATCTCAGGTCCTCTGACTACCAGGCCTGGGCTCTTTCCACTAAGCATCACCACTTCTTCATTCTGACCTGTAGGCTGGGGTGAGGTATTCAGCTGGAAAGAGGGCAAATCAGGGGGAACCTTTGGAATCCGATGGGGCCAAGTGAAAAGAGCCCAAGGCTAGGAGTCAGGAGACTTGAGAATCTCAGTTCTGCCAATGCCTGCTGTGTGACTTGGGGCAAGTAACTTACATTCTCTCCATCTCAGTTACCTCACCTGTGAAATGGAAATACCTATCTCCCCTCCACCTTAAACTGTGGGCTACATGTAGGACAGGGACTTTCTTCTCCAATGCTTAGTACAGTGGCTGGCACAAAATAAGGGCTTAAGCCCTTCCCATTAAATAATACCAATATTAATATTGCTATTATTATCATTATTAGTGGTATCATTATTGTTGTTGCTAGAACTAATAGTATTACCCCTGGATTCTCCACCTATAAACATTTTGCTCTACTGGGGAAGAGTCAGTCAGTCATTAGTATTTATTGAGTGCTTACTGCATTAAGAGCACTTAACTAAGTACTTGGGAGAGTACAATGTAACAATATAACAGGCACCTTCCAGGCTTACAGTCTAGAGTGGGAGGCAGACACTAATATAAATCAATAAAATTACAGATATGTACTGTAGAGTTGGAGGGGGATGAATAAAGGGAGCAATTCAGGGTGACACAGAAAGGAGTTGAAGATAAGGAAACAGGACCTTAGTCAGGGAAGGCCTCTTGGAGGAGATGTGTCTTCAATAGGCTTTGAAGACAGGGAGAGTAATTGTCTCTCAGATATGAATAGGAAAGGTGTGATGTGGGTAAGGCAGGATGTGGGTAAGAGGTTGGCAGTGAGGTAGATGAGACAGAGATACAGTGAGAGGGTTGGCATTAGAGGAGCAAAGTCTTTGGGCTGAGAGTAGCCAGGTGAGATAGGAGAGGACAAGATGATTGATTCCTTTAAAGCTGATGGTAAGGAGTTTCTCTTTGATGTGGAGATGAATAGGCAAACATTGGAGGTACCTGAGGAGTGGGAAAACACTGTGTGAACATTTTTGTAGAAAAATGATCTGGACAGCAGAGTGAAGCATGGACTGGAATGAGAGAAAGAGGAGTCAGTGAGATCGGCAAGGAGGTTGCTACAGTAGTCAAGGCAGGATAGGATTGTCTGCTATGTGACCTTCGACGAGACACTTCACTTCTCTGGGTCTCAGTTACCTCATCTGTAAAATGGGGATTAAGACTATGAGCCCTACATGGGACAACCTGACTACCTTGTATCTACCCCAGTGCTTAGAACAGTGTTTGGAACATAGTAAGCACTTTACAAATACCAGAATTTATTATTATAAATACTCAGATTAATGTGGTAGCAGTTTGGATGGAGAGGAAAAGGCAGAGATCAAGCAGAAGTAAAGCAAATCACATCAGTGGAGGAGAGAAGTTACAGAGCAGGAATCTGAAAATGGGTTGAAACTTGGCGAAAACTTGAAGATCTGGAACCAACACTGGCTGGCGATGCCAAGTCACCTCAAAGCTAAAAATGGTCAACTAGAGTAGTAATAATTGTGGTGTTTGTTAAGTGCTTACTAGGTACCAGGCACTGTAGTAAGCACCGGCATAGATAAAAGAAAATCAGGCTGGACACAGTCCCTTTCCCACATGAGGGTCATATTTTTAGTCCCCATTTTACAGACTAGGTAACTGAGGCACAGAGAAGTGAAGTGATCTGCCCAGGTTCACTCGTGGTGAACCTGATCTGCCAGGTGTGGTAGACAAGTGGTGGAGCTGGGATTAGGAACCAGGACCCTCTGATTCCCAGGCCCATCTGCTAGGCAGCACGACTTCTCTATTAGTAGCAGGACTGGTTGAAGTGGTAACAATAGTAATTGTATTTGTTGAGAAACTACTGAGTGAAATGAACTGCACTACGTACTTGGGAAAAGACCACAAAAACCTAAAAGCAGTTTCCCTGCCAGCAAGACACTTAAACTCTAATAGAGGAAACCAGCCTGAAAATATGTGGAGGAGCAGGTTGGCCTAATGGATTGAACACAGCTTTGGGAGTCAGAGGACCTGGGTTTTGATCCTGGTTTTGCCAGTTGCCTGTTGTGTGACTCAGGGAAAATCCTTTCATTTCTCTGTACCTCAGTTTCATTCATTCATTCATTCATTCAATCGTATTTATTGAGTACTTGCTGTGTGCAGAGCTCAGGACTAAGCGCTTGGAAAGTACATTTTGACTACAAATAGAGACAATCCCTACCCAACAACGGGCTCACAGTCTAGAAGGGGGGAATGTGAATGGAAATTCAATTTAGCCTATTCTTGGCATGGTGGATAGCGCTTGGGTCTAGAAGTCAGGAGGTTATGGGTTCTAATCCTGGCTTCACCACTTGTCTGCTGTGTGAACTTGGGCAAATCACTTCTCTGGTCCTCATTTTCCTCATCTGTAAAATGGAGATTGAGATTGTGAGCCCCATGTGGGACAGGGAATGTGTGCCACCTTATTGGCTTGTATCCACCCCAGCACTTAGTACAATGCCGGGCACATAGGAAGCACTTAATAAATACCATTGTTATTATTATTATTATTATTACTTAGACTTAGACTGCCCCATGTGAGAAAAGGATGGCATCTGACCTGACTAACCTGTTTTTATCTCAGTGCTTAGAATAGTTCTTGACACATAGTAAGTGCTTACCAAATATAATAAAACTAGTCAATAATACTGATACTGATAATAGTAAATATACAAAGTGGAATTTGAATAAGTAATTGAATGTTCAAGTGACTCAATCAATTAATGGTATCTACTGTGCACTTACTATATGCAGAGAGCTGTACTAAATAATACCTGTGGCGTTTACTTACTGCTTACTATGTGCCAACCACTGTACTGTTGGGTCAGATATAAAATAATTAGGTTTGACCTGTCTCTATCCCAAATGGTGTTCACAAATACTTGGAGAAGTACAATACAACAGTGTTGGCAGACAAACTCCCTGCCCACAAGGAGCTTACCTTCTAGAGGGGGGAGACAGATTTTTTTTGATGTGTAGGACCAATTTTTGGCAGGCGGGACCGCAGCCTGCGGTAGATAGAGAAACAGCATTCCTTAGTGGATAGGGTACGGGCCTGGGAGGCTGAAGGACCTGGGTTCCAATCCTGGCTCTGCCACACGTCTGCCGTGTGACCTTGGGGAAGTCATGCAGTCACGCAGGGAAGCAGCGTGGCTCAATGGAAAGAGCCCAGGCTTGGGAGTCAGAGGTCATGAGTTCAAATCCAAGCTCTGCCACTTGTCAGCTGTGTGACTGTGGGCAAGTCACTTAACTTCTCTGTGCCTCAGTTCCCTCATCTGTAAAATGGGAATGAAGATTGTGAGCCTCACGTGGGACAATCTGATTACCCTGTATCTACCCCAGCGCTTAGAACAGTGCTCTGCACATAGTAAGTGCTTACAAATACCAACATTATTATTAACTTCTCGGAGTCTCAGTTACCTCAGCTGTAAAATGGGGATTAAGCGCATGAGCCCCATATGGGACAGGGATGGTATCCAACCTAATTAACTTGCATCTCCCCCAGTGCTTAGAACAGTGCTTGGCAGAGAGTAAGTGCTTAACAAGTACTATTGTTGTTATTATTATTATTATTGTTATCATAGTGCCAAGACTTAACTAGAAGGGGCTTTGGTCTCCTTTGTGTTCTGTGAATCCCATATTGCCCAGCTATTTGTCTGGATTCCACCTGGGCCTGTCCATCCCTTGGAACACTCTAAGGAGTTCTTCCATCAGAAAAAGCTTCATAACTAGTGACAACGCCCAACAGCAGAACCAGTACTGGACCCCAGAGTCCCCTAATTCCCAGACCAGCAGCCACCGAGCACGCATGATGTATGATGCTTAGGAGCAGTGCTAAATATTCCCATCCTAGGGAAAGGGAGTCATGTTTGTGGTTGGCGGTTGGGTTGATTTCACTTGGAATGTTGGGAATTAGTCAGGGGAGTTTTGGTGATAGAAATGGGACTTTAAGAAAGTGTGAGCTAGTGGATAGACCACAGGCCTGGGAGGCAGAAGGCCCTGGGTTCTAATTCCGACTCTGCCACTTATTTGCCATGTGACCTTGGGCAACTCACTTTGCTCCCCTGTGCCTCAGTTCCCTCACCTGTAAAATGGGATTAAGACTGTGAGTCCCACGTGAGACTGGGGCTGTGTCCAACCTACTTCGCTTGTATCCACTCTAACGCTTAATTTGCTGCCTGTCACATAGTACGCATCTAATAAATACCACAATTTTATTGTATTTTTTGAAGGGATGGAGGGTTGAGGCCTGGTGGATTTGGAACAAGAGATCCCAGACTGGGGGTACAAAGTGGGCAAGGGGCTAGAGGTGGGGGATCCGAGAGGGAGTTACAGTTAGGAAGTGTACATGGGAGGATCAAACAGCAGCAGCGTGGGTTTTGAATAGACATCACCCCCCTCTAGATTTTGAGCTACTTGTGGGCCAGGAACGTGCCTACCAACTCTGTTATATTGTACTCTCCCAAGTGCTTAGTACAGGGTTCTACTCACAGTTGGTGCTCAATGAATTCCAATGATTGACTGATTCCCATCATCACCTTCTTGGCCATTATCATCATCTCCATCACTGCTACCATCATCCGCTTCGTTACCACTCTCGTGATCAATATCCATCATTGCCCATGAACGAGTTACTGGGGTCCACTGGGATTGAGGTTTAAAGACCACAGGTGGGTGCAAGCCTTGTCTTAAAAGAGCAGAAGGATCCTGCGAGATACTACGTTGAGAATAATGTTCAGCATGGCCAGGTTTCCCACTGTGTGCCCTTGGGCAAATCACTTCACTTCCTGTGCCTCAGTTTTCTCATCTTTGAAATGGATGGTTGAATACCCATCCTCCTGCCAACTTAGATGAGAAGCCCCATTTTTTAATGATATTTATTAAATGCTTGTACCTGGCACTGTATTGAGGTAAATACAGGCTAATCAGGTGGGACAAAGTCCCTGTCCCACATTGGACTCGCAGCCTTAATCCCCATTTTACAGATGAGGAACTAAAACACAGAGAAGTTGAGTGACTTGCCCAACCTCACACGGACGACATGTGTGGAGCCGGAATTGGACGATTCCTTATCCCACAGCCCCATGTGGGACAGAGACTGTGTCCTGCCAGATTAGTTTGCATCTACCCCAGCACTTACAATGGTGCTTGACATAGAGTAAGGACTTAAGAAAATCCAGAAATTATATTTTCCAAAGCCATACCTGGGTGTGGTTTTTTTCAGAGGGAAGGTTTTGGATTCCCCAGCTCTTTGCTTTATTCATTCATTCATTCAATCATTTTTATTTACGGTGTGGAGACCCCTATAGTAATTGCTCAGGAAAGTACAATACAACAATAAATGGTGAAATTCCCTGCCCACAACAAGCTTACAGTTTAGAGGTGGGAATTCCCACCTCTTTGGCTATTCACTTGGCTTAGACCATTTGGCTAATACCTATTGGTACAGTCCCTTAACTCCATATTACCCAACAAGTGCTCAGTAACACCATTTAAAATGGGTAGCCAAAGAGAGTGGCTCAGATTTGGTCACCGGGCCACAGTCTGGGGCAGGCAAATGGATTAGAAATAGCAGACAAAATTCAAAATCTACTAGCATAAAAAAAATGAAAACCCATGGCAATGAAAATACGAGTTCATTACAGTTTGGAGAACTTGGTATTTGCTAAGCATTTGAGAAACTGCCTGGCCTAGTGGATAGAGCATGGGCCTGGGAATTAAAAGGACCTGGATTCTAATCCCTGATCTGGCACATTTCTGTTGTGTCACCTTGGGCAAGTCATTTCACCTCTCTGTGCCTTGGTTACCTCATCTGTAAATGTGGAATAAGAATGGGAGCCCCTTATGGGATATGGACTGCGTCCAACCTGACTATCTTGTAAATACCTCTGTTCTTATTACAGTGCCTGGCACATAGATGGACCTCAGTTTCAACAAATATCATGAATGCCACAAAATACCAATCAATACCAATTAATCAATAGCATTAAATACAAAATCTAATATTGGGGCCAGGATTAGAATCCAGACCTCCTGACTCTGTCCTGAGCTTTTTCCACTAGGCCACACTGTTCATCTAAGCAGTGGATGCCAATAATAATGAATAATAATAACTTTGGTATTAGTTAAGCACATACTAAGTGCCATCAGGTTGGACACAGTCCCTGTCCCACATATGTCTCCTAGTCTCATTCCCCATTACACAGATGAGGTAACAGAGACACAGGTAAGTGAAATGACTTGCCCAAGCTCACACAGCAGAAAAGTGGCAGAGCTGGGATTGGAACCTATGACCTTCCTACTCCACGGTCCGTGCTCTACCTTTTACACTATGCTGCTTCTCTATGACATTTGTTAAGCACTTACTATGTGCCAGGCACTATTCTAAGCATTGGGGTAGATATAAAATTAATCAGATTGGATACAGTTCCTGTCCTACATAGGGGTCACAATCTTAATCCCCATTATACAGATGATGGAACTGAGGCACAGAGAAGTGAAATGAGTTGCCCACGTTCCCACAGCAGACAAGTGGTGGAGCCGGGATTAGAGCCCATGACCTTCTGACTTCCAGACCGTGCTCTAGTCTCTAGGCTATGTTGCTTCTCACCAGGTGTGGGCCTCCTTTCCATTCTAGACAGGTTCACCGCATACTTCCCAGGTTCTCAACACTGGGGCAGAGGGTGGTCACTAAAGGCACTCAAGGGTACTGGGGACCCTCAATAATAATAATAATAATTGTGGTAATTGTTAATCACTTACTGTGAATCAAGCACTGTACTGATCACTGGGTTAGGTACAATCTAATTAGATGAGACACACTTCCTTTAACACATGGGGCTCACAGTCTGAGGAGGAGGGAGAACAGGTATTGAATTCCCCTTTAACAGAGGAGGAAACTGGCAAGTTAAGGGACTTGCCCAAGATCAAACAACAGGCAAATGATGGTGCCAGGATTACTACACTAACCCCCAGACCCATGCTCTTTCCACTAAGCCACGCTGCCTGCTAGACTGTAAGCTCAGTGTGAGCAGGCAATGTGTCTGCTTATTACTATTAATTTTTAATCATATTTATTGAGCACTTACTGTGTTCAAAGGACTGTACCAAGCCCTTGATTTTTGTTATATTGTACTCTCCCAAGCGCTTAGTACAGTGCTCTGCTCCCAGTAAGTGCACAATAAATATGATTGACTAACTGGCCTCTTCCTTCCCTGGCCTCCCCACCCAGACTCAGATGAAATCAGACTGTCCAGTAAAAAACTTGAAAAATGGCCACCCTAGGGTTGGCAGTAGAGATGTCTGGGTTCACTTTGGAGAGATGAGAGAAGGTCTAGCCAGCCAGCTGCCCCCCACCCCACCCTATGCTCCCCCTCTTTCCCATCTTTATTTATTATACTATTTAGACCTTAACCTGTGACAAACATTGTTCTAAGTTCTGGGGTAGACATAAATTAATCAGGTTGGGTACAGTCCCTGTCCCCCTTGGGGTTCACTTTTTAATCTCCATTTTACAGATGAGGTAGCTGAGACACAGAGGAGTGTAGTAATTTGCCCAAGGTCACTCATCAGCCAGAATTAGAGCCCAGGTCCTTCTAACTCCCAGGCCCGTGCTCCATCTACTAAACCTAAGCTGTCACGGCTTCAACTATCATCTCTGTGCAGATGACACAGAGCAGCGCGGCTCAGTGGAAAGAGCACGGGCTTTGCAGTCAGAGGTCATGGGTTCGAATCCTAGCTCGGCCACTTGTCAGCTGTGTGACTGTGGGCAAGTCACTTAACTTCTCGGTGCCTCATTTACCTCATCTGTAAAATGGGGATTAAGACTGTGAGCCCCACGTGGGACAACCTGATTCCCCTGTGTCTAACCCAGCGCTTAGAACAGTGCTCGGTAGTAAGCCCTTAACAGATACCAACATCATCATCATGACACACAGATCTACATCTTTGCCCCTGTCCTCTCCACCTCCCTTCAGGCTCATATCTCCTCCTGCTTCCAAGAAGTCTCTACCTGGATGTCTGCCTGCCACCTAAAACTCAACATGACCAAAACTAAGCTCCTCATCTTCCCTCCCAAGCCCTGTCCTCTCCCTGACTTCCCTATCACTGTGGATGGTATGACCATCCATCCCATCTCTCAGGCCCGCAACCTCGTTGTCATCTTTGACTCGGCTCTCTCGTTCACCCCACACATCCGATCTGTCACCAAAACCTGCCGGTCTCCCCTTTATAATATCGCCAAGATCTGCCCTTTCCTCTCCACCCAGACGGCTATCTTACTGTTACAAGCTTTCGTAATATCCCGGCTAGACTACTGTGTCAGCCTGCTCTCTGATTTCCCTTCCTCCTCTTTCTCCCCGCTCCAGTCTATTCTTCACTCCACTGCCCGGCTCATCTTCCTGCAGAAACGCTCTGGGCATGTCACTCCCCTTCTTAAAAACCTCCAGTGGTTGCCTATCAACCTCCGCACAAAACAAAAACTTCTCACTCTAGGCTTCAAGGCTCTCCATCACCTTGCCCCCCCGCCCCCACCTCTCCTCCCTTCTTTCTTTCCACTGCCCACCCCGTACGCTCTGCTCCTCTGCCGCTCACCTCCTCACCGTCCCCTGTTCTCGCCTATCCCACCGTCGAGCCCTGGGCCACATCCTCCTGCGGTCCTGGAATGCCCTCCCTCCTCACCTCCTCCAAACTAATTCTCTTCCCCTCTTCAAAACCCTACTTAGAGCTCACCTCCTCCAAGAGGCCTTCCCAAACTGAGCTCCCCTTTTCCTTCTATTCCCTCTACCCCAGCTAAACCCTCTTTTCCCCCATTCCCCTCTGCTCCTACCCCTCTCCCTTCCTATCCCCTCAGCACTGTAATCGTCCGCTCAACTGTATATATTTTCATTATCCTATTCATTTTTTTAATGAGATGCTCATCCCCTTGATTCTATTTATTGCTATTATTCTTGTCTGTCCGTCTCCCCCTCTTATACTGTAAGCCTGTCAAAAGGCAGGGATGTTTCTATCTGTTACCGATTTGTACATTCCAAGTGCTTAGTACAGTTCTCTGGACATAGTAAGCGCTCAATAAATACTATTGAATAAACCACACTGCATCATCCTCCACTTGGTGTGAACTAAGCTTTCTCCACTTCCCTGGCACCTCCTTCACCATCAATCTGTGTGATAGCTTCCAATTAGAGCAGGGATAATGTGCTGATTTTGGTTATCCGGTCCACGGCATAATGGATAGAGTACAGGCCTGGGGCTATGAAGATCATGGGTTCTATTTCCACCTCCATCACTTTTCTGCTGTGTGACCTTGGGAAAGTCACTTTGCTTCTCTGTGTCTCAGTAACCTCATCTGTAAATTGGAGATTGAGACTGTGAGGCCCACGTGGGACAGGTACTGTATCCAACCCGATTTGCTTGAATCCACCCTAATGCTTAGTATAGTGCATGGAACACGGTAAGTGCTTAACAAATACCATTATTATTATCATTATTAAAGTTAAGGGACTTGTCCAAGGTCAAACAACAGGCAAATGATGGCTCCAGGATTACTACACTAATGCCCAGACCTATGCTCTTTCCAATAAACCATGCTGCCCTCTAGGCTGTAAGCTCATTATGGGCAGGGAATTATCATTATTATTATTGTTATTATTAAAGTGATTGGGAGTAAGATACCAAGCCTGTAAGAAACAGGGTATATAATCAGAGAAAAGTGAGTTAAGGAACAGAAGGAACAGTGAATTCTGAAATTGGCATCTCTAATACAATTACCATTGGATTTTTTTTTTACCTATAAACAGTTTGTTCTATTGCACATAAATGTAGTGAAGTTCAGCTACGAGTGGGTGGTTTAAAAGGCCAATGAAGACCCACAATCCCAGCCATAATGTACACGCAAGAAGGCAGTGCCTTGTTGTGTTGTTGTGTTTAATGCTTGCAGCATCTGACTCTGTTTACTCCTTTTCCTTCTTATCTTTTTTATGGTATTCATTAAACTCTTTATATGTGCACTTAGCACTGGGGTAGATATAAGCTAATCAGGTTGGACACACTCCACGTCCCACATGAGACTCAACAGTTTTAATCCCCAGTTTATAGATGAAGGAACTGAGGCACAGAAAAATTAAGTGACTAGCCCAAGGATATACAGCAGAAAAGTGGTGGAGCTGGGATTAGAATCCAGGTCCTTCTGACTCCCAGGCCTGTGCTCTATCCAGTAGGATGCACTGCTTCTCCAAGCTTCTATCATTGCTTTCCCTTAGAGATTTTTCCTCAGAGACACTCCCTTCTTGATAGTAGTGTGCCATGCTAGTACATCCTCAGTAAATGACTTTCATTTTCATCTGAGAGACATCCTTTCTGAGGCTTTGTTTTACCCTTTCTTGTCCCTGTCCCTGTCCTTCCTCTGCCCTCCTTATTTTCAGTTTCCCAATTTCAGCCCTCCATATAGCAGCTGTTTGGGACTCCTGCTGTTGCTCATTCTCCTCTCTGTCCAGTGGAACAGTGGAACTGTGATCATAGCTTCCATTCCAGGAGACTGACTACATTCCATAACTTCATTATTCGTGATCTTGTCAAAAATAATAATCAACAAAACAATAATAGACTAAAATAGACAACAGTAAATTACATCCCGGGGGTAAGCATAATCTGATCAACTAATATGACAATGCAGTGAAAATAGAAATGACATTAAATTGCCAGAAAAATGCTGCGGGTGTCATCAGTCATCAAGTTTGTGAGCTATTAGAATGACAAAGATGGTGGTGGTGTTGACTGTGATGGGAAGGTTGGGAGGAAGAGAGAAAGTTTAGAGGGAAACATTTGAAGTCCTGTTTTAGAATGATCAGTTTGAGGTACCAAAAAACATTTAAAGCAAAATTTTCTTGGAGGCAAGAGGAATTTTAGGACAGCAGGTCAGATGAGAGATCAGGCTTCTGGGCTAGATTTAGGTGTCATCTGCTTAGGCACAGAGGTGATAGCTGAAGCCATATGAGCTGAGAGAGGGAAGAAGAGAGAGGGTTATAGGTTATAGGGAGAGAGAGAGTGAGAGAGAGAAAGGGAGGAAGAGAGGAAGGGAAGAAGGCAGGGATGGGAGGAGGGAGAAAGACAGGGAAGGAAGAATAAAGAAAGTAGTATCATCTAAAGAAAAAAGAAGAGGACTGGAAGTTAGAGAGCCTGGGTTTTATTGCCAGCTCTGTTGCTTGCCTACTGAGTGACCTTGGGCAAGTCACTTAACTTCTCTGTGTCTCAGTTACCCTATCTGTAATTTAGAGATTCAATCCTCCTCCTTCCAATTTAGACTTCCAATTCCTTCCTCCTCCTTCCAATTCCCCATGTGGAACAGGGCCTGTCCTACCTCATTATCTTGTATGTACTGCAGTACTTAGTACAGTGACTGGCTCATGGTAAGCTCTTAACAAAAACCTTTAACTAAAAAAAACATAGCCTTTGAGGGATACCCACAGTCAAAATATGAGACAAAGTGAGCCAGTGACTGAAACTGAAAAATAGCAGTCATAGAGGTAAGAGGAAACTCAGGTTCATATTGTTTCAGTCCAAACAAGCCCTGAGAGTGTTTTGCGGAAGGAGTGGTTGGTGTTGTTAAAAGAGGAAGAGAGATTCTCAAGGGTCAGAATGAAGTGGAGACCTCTGGATTTAGCGGTGAAGGAGGACATCAATGATCTCGGAGACAGAAGTTCAGTAGAATAAAAGGGTCAAAAGCCAGACTATTGCTGAAGATGGCAGTCAAGGAGGAAAGAAGGGAGTAAGGGTTTTAAAAAAGTATGAAGTGATGGGGTAGGAAGCATAGGAGGAGAAGGGAGATTAGAGAGGAGGAGAGAAATTTCATCTTGCGTTACTGCAGAGAACATAGGGAGAGTTGAAAAGGATGGAGGAGGAGAGAAATTTTAGGGAGATCACATCTGATGGATATGATTTTGTTCATGAAGCATGTGGCCTGGTAATTAAGGGAAAGAGATGGTGGAGGCAGGGGAACAGGAGATTTGAGGAAGGAGTTAAATGTCTGGAACAGCTGGTGGAGACAGTGGGTGTGGGAGTGAATGAAGAAGTATTGTTGTCGGGTAATGGCCGAATTGAAGCAGATAAGAATAAATTTATTCCAGAATGAGAACGCTTGTGAACTACAGTGTGATTTTCCCTGGATGTGAGGTTTAGTAAGAATGCAACCCTGGCAGTATATGGAGAAGTGGGAAGCAGTGTTGCCAAGTGGAAAGAACAACCAGTCAGAGGATCCGGGTTCTAATCCCAGTTCCACCATATGAATGCTGTATGATTTTGAGTAAGTCACTTAACTTCTCTCTGCCTCAGTTTCCTCATCTGTAAAACAGGTATTAAATCCTTCTCCTTCCTACGTAGAAAGCAAGTCCCATGTGAAACCAGGACTATGTCCATCCTGATTACCTTGTACCTACTTTAGTGCTTAGTACAGTGCATAGTCCATAGTAATTGCTTAGCAAGAGGGAGAGTTGAACAAAGTTAAAACCCTTTTTTAAAAAATATTTTATGATCTTTGTTAAGCACTTACTATGTACCAGGCAAAGGTATTAAGTGTTGGAGTAGATACAAGCTAATCAGGTTGGACAGAGTCCATATTTCACATGGGGCTCACAGTCATTTCTCATTCATTAATATAATCATATTTATTGAGCGGTTTCTTTTTGCAAAGCACTGTACTAAGCACTTAAGAGAGTACAATACAACAATAAACAGACACATGCCCTGCCCACAATGAGCTTACAATTTAGAGGGGGAGATAGACATTACTATAAATAAATTATAGATATGGACATAAGTGCTCTGGGGCTGGGAGGGGGGTATGAGCAAAGGGGAAAGTCAGGGCAACATGGAAGGAAGTGGGAGAAGAGAAAAGGAAAGCTTAATCGGAGAAGACCTCTTAGAGGAGATGTGTCTTCAATAAGACTTTGAAGGGCAGGAGAGTCACTGTCTGTTGGGTATGAGGAGGGAGGGCCTTCTGGGCCAGAGGCAGCATATGGGTGAAGGGTCAGCAGTGAGATTGAGGTACAGTGAGAAGGTTGGGATTAGAGGAGTGAAGTGTTTGGGCCAGGTTGTTGTAGGTGATTTAGTGAGGTAGGAGGGGTTAAGATGATTGATTGAGTGCTTTAAAGCCAATTGTAAGAAGTTTTTGTTTAATGTGGAGTTGGATAGGCAGTCTTAATCCCAATTTTACAGGTGAGAGAACTGAGGCCCAGAGAAGTTAAGTCCCTTGCTGAAGGTCACACAGCAGACAAGTGACAGATATAGGATTAGAACCCAGGTCCTCTAACTCCCAGGCCCCTACTCTTCCACTAGGCCAGGAACCCTGTCCTCTCCGTGACTTCCCCATCACTGTGGACAGCACTACCATCCTTCGGGTCTCACAGGCAAGCAACCTTGGTGTCGTCCTTGACTCAGCTCTTTCATTCACCCCACACATCCAATCCGTCACCAACACCTGCTGGTCTCACCTTCACAATATCGCCAAGATCCTCCCTTTCCTCTACATCCAAACTGCTACCATGCTGGTACAAGCTCTCATAATATCCTGACTGGATTATTGTGTCAGCCTCCTCTTGGATCTCCCTTCCTTCTGTCTCTTCCCACTCCCGTCTATTCTTCATTCCGCTGCTCGGATCATCTTCCTACAGAACCACTCTGGGCCTGACACTCTCCTCCTCAAAAACCTCCAGTGGTTGCTTATTAACCTTCGCATGAAACAAAAACTCCACACTCTTGGCTTCAAAGCTCTCCATCACCTTGCTCCCTCCTACTTCACTTCCCCTCCCTCTTTCTACTGCCCACCCCAAACACTCCACTCCTCTGCCGCTCACCTCCTCACTGTCCCCCGTTCTCACCTGTCCCACCGTCGACCCCTTGCCCACATCCTACCACTGTCCTGGAATGCCCTCCCTCCTCACAATCACCAAACTAACTCTCTTCCCCTTTTCAAAACCCTACTGAGAGCTCACCTCTTCCGGGAGGCCTTCCCACACTGAGCACCCCCCTTCCCTCTGCTCTTCCCCTTTCCCCTCCTCTCAGCACTGTGTTCATTTGTATATATTATTTATTACCCTTTTATTTTGTTAATGAGTTGTATATCTCCTTGATTCTATTTATCTTGATGATGTTGTCTTGTTTTCATTTTGTTCTGTTTTCCTTTGCCATTTGTCTCCCCCTTTCAGACTGTAAGCCCATCACTGGGCAGAGATTGTCTCTTATCTGTTGCCAAATTGTACATTCCAAGAGCTTAGTACAGTGCTCTGCACATAGTAAGCACTCAATGAATACTATTGAATGAATGAATGCATGAATGCTTCCACAGGGAGTTCTGGGATACTTTTTTCTTGGAGGGATTGATGTATACGCCTTCTGTTTAAGATGAGTGACACATAGTGCCAACTGGAGGTAGAAGGAAGAAGTAGCAAGTTTTCTTCTCACCCTGGATTTCAAGGGGAAGCAGGAAAAATCCTCCATTCCATTTGCCACCTATGTGGTGGGTCCATCTGAAGAATCAGTAGTGGAATTCACCAACTGGGAAGAAGTACCAAAGCCTCACCCGCAGGAAGTTGTTATCCATGAGTCTAGGACTCCAGAGACAATAGGATGGAAAGTGGGGCAGGCAAATCCTGAGAAGCAGCGGGATGGAGCTCGGGCCTGAGAGTCAAAAAGACCTGGGTTTTAATCCCAGTTCTGCTCCTTTTCATTCATTCATTCAATCATATTTATTGAACACTTACTATGTGCAGGGAACTGTACTAAGGACTTGGGAGAGTACAAAATAACAATAAACAGACACATTCCCTGCCCACAACAAGAGTAGCATGATGTAGTGGTTAGAGTATGGGCCTGGGAGTCAGAAGGTCATATATTCTAATTCAGGCTCTGCCACATGTGCTGTGTGGCCTTGGGCAAGCTACTTCACATCTCTGTGCCTCAGTTACCTCATCTGTAAAATGGGGATGAAGAATATGAATGCTGTGTGGGACATAGACTGTGTCCAACTAGATTTCCTTGTAGTCACCCCAGCGCTTAGTACAGTGCCTATCGCACTGTAAGCACTTAACAAATACTATAATTATTATTAGAGGGGGAGACAGACATTAATATAAATGAATAAATTACAAATACGTACCTAAGTGCCGTGAAGCTGGGGAAGGGGAATGAATAAAGGGAGAAAGTCATGGAGATGCAGAAAGGAGTAGGAGAAAAGGAAAGGAAGGTTTAGTCAGGGAAGGCATCTTGGAGGAGATGCACCTTCAGTAAGGCTTTGAAGCTAGGAAATGAAGAGGGAGGGTGTTCCAGGTCAGAGGCGGGGGAGTGGGGGGTTGGTGGTGAGATAGATGAGATCGAGACACAATTCATTCATTCATTAATTCAATAGGGTTTATTGAGCGCTTACTATGTGCAGAGCACTGTACTAAGCACTTGGAATGTACAAACTGGCAATAGATACAGTCCCTGCCCTTTGACGGGCTTACAGTCTAATCGGGGGAGACAGGCAGACAAGAACAATAGCAATAAAACAATGGCAAATAAATAGAACCAGGGTGATGTACATCTCATTAAACAAAATAAATAGGGTGATGATATATACAGTTGAGCGGACGAGCACAGTGCTGAGGGGGTGGGACGGGAGGGGGGAGGAGGAGAGGGAAAGGGGGGAGAAGAGGGTTTAGCTGCGGAGAGGTGAAGGGGGGGTAGAGGGAGCAGAAGGAAAAAGGGGGGAGCTCAGCCTGGGAAGGCCTCTTGGAGGAGGTGAGCTTTAAGTAGGGATTTGAAGAGGGGAAGAGAATTAGATTGTCAGAGGTGAGGAGGGAGGGCATTCCAGGACCATGGGAGGATGTGGCCCAGGGGTCGACGGCGGGATAGGCGGGAACAGGGGACAGTGAGGAGGTGGGCGGCAGAGGAGCGGAGCATGTGGAGTGGGCAGTGGAAAGAGATAAGGGAGGAGAGGTGTGGGGGGGCAAGGTGATGGACAGCCTTGAAGCCTAGAGTGAGGAGTTTTTGTTTTGAGCGGAGGTTGATAGGCAACCACTGGAGGTTTTTAAGAAGGGGAGTGACATGCCCAGAATGTTTCTGCAGGAAGTTGAGCTGGACAGCAGAGTGAAGAATAGACTGGAGTGGGGCGAGAGAGGAGGAAGGGAGATCAGAGAGAAGGCTGACACAGTAGTCTAGCCGGGATATTACAAGAGCCTGTAGCAGTAAGGTAGCTGTTTGGGTGGAGAGGAAAGGGCGGATCTTGGCGATATTATAAAGGTGAGATCGGCAGGTCTTGGTAATGGATCGGATGTGTGGGGTGTATGAGAGAGACGAGTCAAATATGACACCGAGGTTGTGGGCACAATGAGGAGTTAGCATTGGAGGAGTGAAGTATGCGGGCTGGGTTCTTTTAGGAGAGTAGTGAAATCCCTCTCATCTGTAAAAAAATGGGGATTAAGACTGTGAGCCCCACGTGGGACAACCTGATTCCCCTATGTCTACCCCAGCGCTTAGAACAGTGCTCGGCACATAGTAAGCGCTTAACAAATACCAACATTATTATTATTATTATTATTATTATTATTAAGTGAGGTGGGGAGTCTGCTGTGTGACCTTGGGCCTCCGTTCTCCATTCTTCAAATTCTGTAGAGTCATTTCCAACTTATAGCGGCTCCATGGACACGTCCTCTTCAGAACATCCCACCTCTGTCTTAAAGTCATTTTGGTATGTTCATCCATAGCGTTTTCTTGGTAAAGATATGGAAGTGGTTTGCCATTGTCTTCTTCCACAGGGTAAAAACTTGAGTCTCTGCTAATGTCTTTGATCAACATTTTGATCACCTGATCATCCACCTCTGACTCTTTCCGTTCTGCTGCTGCCTAGCACTGGTGAATCAACTTCGTCTGACGCTTCAGCTTAGGGCTTTTGGTTATAGGTAACCCTATATGGCGCAGCTGTAAGCTTCATCAGCACATGCAAACTCTTCTGCCATGATAAAACGTTGATTCATAGGAGAGGGGACTCAGTTACCTCACCTGTAAAATGGGGTTTAAGACTGTGAGCTCTATGTGGGACAGGGACTGTGTCCAACCCAATTATCTTGTATCCACCCCAGCGCTTAATACAATGCCTGGAACATGGTATGTGCTTAACAAATACCACAATCATTATTAAGTCCTGACTAACCATTATGATCTTCTCTCAGGATCACGCCTGAAGAGTTTCCAGTAACATGGCATAGTGGGTAGAGCATGGGCCTGGGAGTCAGAAGGTCATGGGTTCAAATCCTGCTTATGCCACTTGTCTGCTGTGTGACCTTGGGCAAGTCACTTCATTTGTCTATGCCTCATTACCTCTTCTGTAAAATGGGGATTGAGAGTGTGAGCCCCATTTGGGACAGGGACTGTATACAACCCAATTTGCTTGTATCCACCCCAGAACTTAGTACAGTGCTCGGCATATAGTCAGCACTTAACAAATACCAATATTATCATTATTATTACCAGGCTCGGCTACAGGAGAGGGAGTCAACAGAGGCATATCCATTCCATTCCTACCTTGGGCAGTGGCTAGAGAGTGGAAGGCATTCTGCTACAAAGCAAAACTCACCTGTGTTGGGCAGCAGTGGCACAGGAGAGATTCGAGGGAACAGACTCCAGTTTACTGCGTGGAAGGAGGCAGTGGTAAAACACTTCCATATTTTTACCAAGAAAACTCTGTGGATCCATTACCAGAACGATTGCAGATGGAGGTGGGGCATCGTGGGAGAGAGGTGTGCCTGGAGTTGCTGTGGGTCGGAGATAATTAGACAGCTTAAGACAACAAACTTAGAGGACCAAAGTCCCTGGACTATGCCCAATGGGAGAATGCAAACTTGTATTTGTCTTTCTACCTTTCTAGTCCCCGGTCCCTCAAATGTCACTTCTCCTGATCAGAAATCTATTTCTCTAAGCACCCCGTATAGTGTAGCTCTGAGTCTTTACCAGAATCTGTGGCTCTAGGGAGTTCTTTCCATTGTCCATCACGGCAGTAGACAGGCCTGGCTCTCAGTGGATTTACTCAACAGTTTCTGATCCTCTTTGAGGCAATTAGAAGAGAACCTTGTCTCCAGCAACCTTTTCAGAGATTCTCTAAGGCTTCCTTACAACCTTAAAGACAGCATGTTGATGTGGGTATTTATCAAGGGATGTTTCCAGTTGAAATTCTGAATGCATCATGTCTGACTTTCTTTCTCCTCCGAGGCAGTTTTGATAGACAGCCATATTTGACAGCTATATGGCTTAACGTGGATAACTTTGAACAGCTGACTGAAGCCTTGAACCTTCAAAATCACCTAGTGATTTCAAAGGAAAACAGACATTTCAGAGATAAATTTAGAGTTGCCACACATAATGATACAAGATCATTATATGATGGTGAGGAAAAAAAATTACAAACAGGGAAACCATGGGGAATGTAAACTACTCAAATTTGTTTTCAATGTTGCAGTCCGTATGATCTTTATTCATTCATTCAATAGTATTTATTGAGCGTTTACTATATGCAGAGCACTGTACTAAGTGGTTGGAATGTACAAATCGGCAACAGATAGAGACAGTCCCTGCCCAGTGACAGGCTTACACTCTAATCAGAGGAGACAGACAGACAAAAACAATAGCAATAAATATAATCAAGCGGATGTACATCTCATTAAAACAATAGCAATAAATAGAATCTTTACCCCTTTTAACCAATATTTTGTAAATAAAAATACTGTTTCTAGTGCTTGTTTTATGCCAAAATTTACTGGGTGGAAAAACACCCTAATATGTCAAAAATGAAATATTTGGAATTGTTTCCCTTAGTTTTTTGTAAAACTCCCCTAAAACCAAACAAAAGTGTGCATACATACACATATATAAACATCACTTCATATATATGAAGCTTTTTTTAAGGATTTGGGATGATTGAGAATTGATGCCTTGGATATTAAAAATGATATTACCAAATTGAACATGAGTGAAAATTTACTCGTTCCATCACAGGAACAAATGTAACTCCTCCCATCACTAAATCTTGTAGGTTTAAACTCCACAACATCACTAAAATCCATCCTTCCCTCTCCATCCAAGCTGCTTCCACATTAATCCAAGCATTTATCCTATGCCACTCTGATTACTGTAGCAGTTTTCTTGCTGACATCCCAGCCTCTTGTCTCTCCCACTCTAGTTCGTGTTTCCCCACTCCTCAAGAACTTCCAGTGCTGGCTCATCCACCTCCAAATCAAACAGGAACTCCTTTCCATTGGCTTTAAAGCAGTCAATCACCTTGCCCTCCTACATCACCCCGCTATTCTCCTACTACAACACTGCCTGCACACTTCACTCCTCTAATGCCAACCTACTCACGATACCTCAGTTTTGTTTCTTTCTCTGTCGATTTCTCACCCAGTCCTGCCTCTGGCCTGGAACTCCTTCCCTCTTTGTAACTCACAGACCACCACTGTCCCCAGCTTCAAAGCCTCATTTAAAGCACATGTCCTTCAAGAGGCCTTCCCCAAATAAGCCCTCATTTCTTCTCTCACTCACTACTGTATCACCTTCCCTTAGAATTTGCACCCGTTTTTCATCCCCCCTTCAGCCCCATGCACTTATATACATATCTGTAATTTAATTTCTTAATTCATCTTAATGACTGTTACCCTTTCTTGAACATATGCTCATAGTGGGCAGGGAACATGTCTACCAACTCCGTTGTACTCTCCCAAGCACTTAATCCAATGTTCCACATACAGTAAGCAATAAATATGATTAATTGATTGACTGATTGAGACATCCAAGGGCTAGACAGACACTCAGGGTCAGAGGAGGAGAGACCCAGGAGCCAGAAAGCCTCTGGAACCTGGAAGTGAGAGAGTGATGCAAGAACCGGAGTTTAGAGAAGCAGTGTGGCTCAGTGGAAAGAGCACGGGCTTGGCAGTCAGAGGTCATGGGTTTGAATCCCGGTTCTACCACTTGTCAGCTGTGTGACTGTGGGCAAGTCACTTAACTTCTCTGTGCCTCAGTGACCTCATCTGTAAAATGGGGATTAAGATTGTGAGCCTCACGTGGGGCAACCTGATTACCCTGTATCTACCCCAGCGTTTAGAACAGTGCTCTGCACATAGTAAGCGCTTAACAAATACCAACATTAACATTAATCTAGGATCCTATTTATCTCTCCCCCGATTAGACTGTAAGCCTGTCAAACGGCAGGGACTGTCTTTATCTGTTGCCGACTTGTTCATTCCAAGCACTTAGTACAGTGCTCTGCACATAGTAAGCGCTCAATAAATACTATTGAATGAATGAATGAATGAAAGAGTCACTGGGGATTAGAGAGTGAGAGAGACACCGAGGGGGCATAGAGTAAGACAGAGACCCAGGAGCCATGAAGAGCAGCCTGGCTTAGTGGATAGGGCATGGGCATGGAAGTCAAGGGTCCTGGATTCTAATCACTTCATTCCTCCATGCCTCAGTTTATGATTGAAAGGAGTACATGGCACAACTGGGCTTAGAACACAGTCCTCTGATTTGCAGGCTCATGCTGTTTCCATTAGGTCACACTGCTTCTCTTTAAGACTGTGGGAATTATACTTCCATGAACAGTCATGATGGTATGTGGGGAAGAAGTTTAGTGCAATCAAATTGCTGAAAGATACAGGAGGGAAAGGACTAATAATTTGACTAGGCAGATTGTAACTACCAACCAGTGAATGAGTCAGAGTAAAGGAAGTGGATCAGTGGATAACTTCTTTGCTATACTTAGAGGAGGAAATGTGGTCTAACAACAGATTGTTCGATGGATTGATTGAACACTTGCTTGGCTGGATGTTGGGCTAGAGTTAGTTCACATTCTCATCCAAAAAATTAGCTATATGAAGTGATAACAAATCAGTCAATCAGTGGAATCTGTTGAGGGCTTATGAAGTGCTTGGGAGAGTGAAACATCGAGTGAATGGCTACCATCCCTGCTCGCAAGGAGTTTGCGGACTAGAAGGAGAGATGGACATTAAATTAAGTGATAGATTTCATCACCATCGATGATATTTACTGAGTGTTTACCATGTTTAGAGCACTGTATTAAGTGCTTGGGAGAGTAAAGTACAACAGAGTTGGTAGACACATCCCTGCCCCCAACAAATTTACAATCTAGAGTTTACAGATAGGTATGTTTGTAGGCCCGTGGCTCAGTGGAAAGAGCCTGGGCTTCGGAGTCAGAGGTCATGAGTTCGACTCCCAGCTCTACCACTTGTCAGCTGTGTGACTGTGGGCTAGTCACTTCACTTCTTTGTATCTCAGTTACCTCATCTGTAAAATGGGGATTAACTGTGAGCCTCACGTGGGACAACCTGATTACCCTGTATCTACTCCAGTGCTTAGAACAATTCTCTGCACATAGTAAGCGCTTAACAAATACCAACATTATTATTACTTCAGGGGTGGGTGAGGTGATTTCTGTTGACATTTGATTATTGTCGAGTGATGCAACAATGAAATGAATGAGAGTGTCCCTTTAGGAGGTGATTCTTTAGTGAACACTGCTAGTTCATGGCAACAAAGTGTTCTTTAAAAGCAAGAAAAGACTGATTAGAAAATTGGATCACTGACCTCTAGGTGGATGGGATGGAAAGCTATAGGTTGGTCTTCCTACTGAAAATCCACTCTCTTCATAATAATATTGTTAATAATGGTTTGTTAAGTGCTTACTGTGTGCCAAGCACTGTACTAAGCACTGGGGTGGATACAAGCTAATCAAATTGAACACACTCCCTATTCCAAGTCTCAATCTCCATTTTACAGATTAGGTAACTGAGGCACAGAGAAATGATGTGACTTGCTCAAGGTCACATAGCAGACAAGTGGCAGAGCTGGGATTAGAGCCCATGACCTTCTGACTCCCAGCCCCAAGGTCTACCCACTATGCCATACTGCTGCCCTCTTAAATCCTACTAGGTCATGGGAGCCTGAACTTGCCCACTCCAAGAGGTTGGGCATGTAAGTTAACTTGTCTGGGTCTCAGTTTCCTCATCTGTAAAATGGGGGCATAATACCTGTTCTCTCTGTGAGCAGTATTATGGACATGGATTATGTCTGATATGATTATTCTGGGCCTACCTCAGCATACAGCACAGAGTATGTTCTTAATGAGTGTTATTATTAACAAAAAGGATGGCCTAGATTTAAGGGGTGGGTTTTTTTTCTTTTCATTTTGGGGGGCAGTTGAGTGGTTAACATGGTAGAGTTTTGTTTTATGAGTTAAATTTTTTATTCATCTAAATGTTGATTAAAATGCTCATGTTTCTGACATGAGAAATCATATATATTGCAGAATGCAAGCCATTAGAGAAAACAAATTCAGCTTCTAACCTTCAAGCAGCAGCAATACCATATGGTTGCAGTGAAACTATATTATGAGTAGTGAGTGCAATAGAAATACATCACAATGGTCTAGCATAGATGCCTTTTGTCTTCCCAGCTGATTTCCTGATAATGCTGTGCTGTTCCATACTAGTCTCTCATTTCCCCAAGCCTTCTGTCCCTCTCTGAAGAGCTGTGGTCTTTGTTTGACCCTGCAGTAAAACTGGATTAAGGCAGAGATAAACAGGGTCCCAGGTCCAGTTAACATGGTCCAGCCTGCATGGTTTCCAGAAAATAATAGTAATAATATTAATAATAGTGATATTTGTTAAGGACTCGCTATGTTCCAGATAGTGTATTAAGTTTGGGGGGGATAAAAGCTAATCAAGGTTGGACACAATCCCTTTCCTACATGGGGCTCATAATCTTAATTTAGTACAGTGCCTGGAACATAGTAAGTACTTAAATATCATTACAAAAAACCCCCAAACTAGTAGTCAATAAATGACATTTTTTGAGCACTTACTGTTTGCAGAGCACTGCAATCAGCGCTTGGGAGAGAACAATATGACCAAGTTCATTCATTTGTTCAGTCGTATTTATTGAGCACTTACTGTGTTCAGAGCACTGTACTATGTGCTTGGAAGGTACACTTCGGCAACAGATAGAGACAATCCCTATCCAACAATGGGCTCAGAGTTGATAGACGCGTTCCCTGCCCACAGGGACCTTACTTTCTAGATGGGGCGGCAAACATTAATGAAAATAAATCAATTTTGGCTAAGTACACAAGTGATAAGAGGCTGAGGGAGGGGTAAATAAAGGGTATAGAGTTTAGGGGTATTTGTATGAGAGTGTGGGGCTGGGAGTGGGGTGAATAAGTGCTTAAAGGGTAGACCAAATAATGATAATGGTGGTATTTGTTAAGCGCTTACTATGTGCAAAGCACTGTTCTAAGTGCTGGGGTGATACAAAGTGATCAGGTTGTCCCACGAGGGGCTCACAGTTTTAATCACCATTTTACAGATGAGGTAACTGAGGCACAGAGAGGTGAAGTGACTTGCCCAAAGTCACACAGCTGGCAAGCGGGGGAGTCAGGATTAGAACCCATGAACTCTGGCTCTCAAGCCCGAGCTCTTTGCGCTGAGCCACGCTGCTTCTCTAAATATCAAAGTAGAGAGAAGATGATGCTGTTTGTTGGAGCCCTCTAGACTGTACGTTCATTGTGGGCAGGAAATGTGTCAGTTTATTTTTGTATTGTACTTTCCCAAGCACTTAGTACAGTGCTTTGTACATGGAAAGCTCTCACTAAACATGACTGGATGAATGAATAAAAGGATATATGATTTTCATAGGGTTTGGAGATGGAAGCAGAGCCTTTCTAGTAGCTCACTGTGGACAGAGAATTTGTTAATTCTGTCATACTGTAATCTCCCAAGCGCTTAGTAGAGTGTTATGTGCATTGCAAACACTCAATAAATACCATTGATTGATAATTGTGGCAGTAGTGATGATGATTGTATTTATGGAGATACCACTGGATGCAAGCACTGTACTAAACTCTTGTATCACAATAATACTTATGGTACTTGTTAAATGCTTACTATAGTAATGAAGTTATTTGTTAAGTGATTACTATGTGCCAAACACTGTTCTTAACGCTGAGATAGTTGCAAGGTAATCAGGTTAGACTACTGTGTCAGCCTTCTCTCTGACCTCCCTTCCTCCTCTCTCGCCCCGCTCCGGTCTATTCTTCACTCCGCTGCCCGGCTCATCTTCCTGCAGAAACGATCTGGGCATGTCACTCCCCTTCTTAAACAACTCCAGTGGTTGCCTATCGACCTCCGCTCCAAACAAAAACTCCTCACTCTAGGCTTCAAGGCTCTCCATCACCTTGCCCCTTCCTACCTCTCCTCCCTTCTCTCTTTCTACCGCCCACCCCGCACGCTCCGCTCCTCTGCCGCCCACCTCCTCACCGTCCCTCGGTCTCGCCTATCCCGCCGTCGACCCCTGGGTCACGTCCTCCCGCGGTCCTGGAACGCCCTCCCTCCTCACCTCCGCCAAACCGATTCTCTTTCCCTCTTCAAAACCCTACTTAAAAATCACCTCCTCCAAGAGGCGTTCCCAGACTGAGCTCCTTGTCCCCCCTACTCCCTCTGCCATCCCCCCTTTACCTCTCCGCAGCTAAAGCCTCATTTTCCCCTTTTCCCTCTGCTCCTCCACCTCTCCCTTCCCATCCCCACAGCACTGTACTTGTCCGCTCAACAGTATATATTTTCGTTACCCTATTTATTTTGTTAATGAATTGTACATCGCCTTGATTCTATTTAGTTGCCATTGTTTTTACGAGATGTTCTTCCCCTTGACGCTGTTTAGTGCCATTGTTCTTGTCTGTCTGTCTCCCCCGATTAGACTGTAAGCCCGTCAAACGGCAGGGACCGTCTCTATCTGTTGCCGACTTGTTCATCCCAAGCACTTAGTACAGTGCTCTGCACATAGTAAGCGCTCAATAAATACTATTGAATGAATGAATGAAAGGTTGTCCCTCATGGGGTTTGCAGTCTTAATCTCCATTTTACAGAGGAGGAAACTGAGACACAGAGAAGTGAAGTGCTCACCCAGTGTCACATAGCAGACAAGTGGTGTGGCCAGGTTTAGAACCCATGTCCTCTGACTCTCAAGCCCATGCTCTTTCCACTAAGCCATGCTACTTCTAAGGTATAACATGCTGCTTGGAAGATTTAACAGAAGGAACAGAGACATTCCCTTCTGACAAGTGGCTTACAATCTAATAATAATGGTATTTTGCTAAATGCTTACTTTGTGCCAGGCACTGTACTAAGCGCTGGGATAGATACAAGGCAATCAGGTTGGACATAGTCCCTGTCCCATGTGGGGCTCACGGTCTCAATCCCCATTTTACAGTTGAAGTAACTGAGGCACAGAGAAGTGAAGTGGCTTGCCCAAGGTCACACAGCAGACAAGTGGCCGAGCTGGTATTAGACACCATAATCTAAGTGGTGAAGATGGGAATCATTAAGGATAGAACCCATAGACATGAGGTGACTTGGGGATGCAGTTAACTGGGGAAGCTTTTTAGATGAATTTGGATTTGAGGAAGATTAGGAACAAGGTAAGATCTATGGTTTATTGGATTTAGAGAGCAGAAGGAGGAGTTCCAGAGTAGGGGAACACCATGAAGGTGTAGAGATGGGGGATTAATCAAGGAAAAGCCTTCTGTAGGAAAGATGATTTTCCATTGGCTCTGAAGATGGGGAGAGCAGTGGCCTGCCAGATATGAGGAGGGAGGGAGTTCCTGCAGGAGGGAGGGAATGAGCAAGTAGTGTCTGGTAAGAGAGGTGAGAATGAGGCACAGTGAGTTAGAGAAGCAGCATGGCTCAGTGGAAAGAGCTTGGGCTAGAGAGTCAGAGGATGTGGGTTCTAATCCTGACTCTGCCTCTTGTCAGCTTTGTGGCCTTGGGCAAGTCACTTAACTTCTATGTGCCTCAGTTACCTCACCTGTGAAATGGGGATGAAGACTGTGAGCCCTACGTGGGACAACCTGATTACCTGTTATCTACCCCAGTGTTTAGAATAGTGCTCAGCACATAGTAAGCATTTAACAAATATCAACATTATCATTATTATAATTATTATTAGATTGGTATGAAAGCATAGTGTGGGAGCTGGGTTATGGTAGGAGAGGAGTGAGGATAGATATAGGG
The DNA here is from genome assembly GCF_004115215.2 of Ornithorhynchus anatinus. Lineage (NCBI taxonomy): Eukaryota > Metazoa > Chordata > Mammalia > Monotremata > Ornithorhynchidae > Ornithorhynchus > Ornithorhynchus anatinus. The sequence goes on along the minus strand of NC_041728.1, from coordinate 177,045,687 downwards.
CAGAAAGCCTTAAACCAGTCCCACAGCACTTATGTCTATATTCTTATCTGTAATTTCTTTGAATTTCTGTCTCTCCCTGAAGGCTTTAAGTCCTTGTGGGCAGGGATCATGTCTGCCAACTCAATTATAATGTACTGTCACAAGCATTCAATAATTATGGTACTTGTTAAGTGCTTCCTATGTGCCAAGCACTGTTCTAAGCACTGGGGTAGATACAAGCTAATCAGATTGGACATAGTCCCCGGCCCATGTGGCGCTCACAGTCTCAATCCCCATTTCACAGTTGAGGTTACTGAGGCCCAGAGAAGTGAAGTGACTTGGCCAAGGTCACATAGCAGACGATTGGCAGGGGCGGGATTAGTGCAGTTTTTTTCAATCAGTAAGGACTCAATAAATAGAGTTAATTGACTGATGGTCAGGAGTTTCTGCTTGATGTAGAGAGGAATGGACAACATTTAGTACAGTGCTCTACGTACATACATTAGCTCAAAAATTGCCATTCATTAACTGATGGATTTCAAGTATTGGACATTTTTGAGGGGCGGGTAGATGGATGCAAAATTCCTATTCAGAAAAATGATACCCACTTCCTGTTACCTCTGAAACAAGCGAAGCTGTTATATAAATGACACCATAAATCTGGGAGATATTTGTCATTTTTCCACAGAGCTCTGGAATTTCAGAGAAAAGATTCTCCCATGAAGGCAGATTTTTTTCATAGCTAAATACACTAGGTGCACAGATCACTCAATGGGACTGAAATGCTAATACTAATTTCATGTTCTTCAATTTATTATTATTATTAGTAGTAGTATTATTATTAAGAGCCGTCGAGCCATTTCCAATTCATAGTGACTCCGTGGATATACTTGATCCAGAACGTCCTGTCCTCTGCCATAATCATCGAGCCTTTTAAAGGTTCTTCCATTATCATTATGTTCTCTATCCATCTAACTGCAGGGTTGCCTCTTCTGTGTTTTCCCAGGACTTTTCCTAGCATTAGTGTCTTCTCTAGATAATTAGTTTCCTGATTATATGTCCAAAATATGCTAATCTAAGTCAAGTCATTTGGCCTTCCAAAGACCATGTTGGCTTAATTTACCCCAAAATCCGTTTGTTTGTTTTTCAGGCAGTCTATGTTATTTGCAAAAGCCTTCTCCAACAGCACATTTCAAAAGAATCTCTGTTCATTCTATCCTGTTTTTTCACTGCCCAGCTTTCAGATCCATCCATTGTCAACTGGAAGCACCATAGAGTTGACAACTTGTATTTACGTTTCCTTATTTTTTAAGGTATTTGTTAAGTACTTTTTTACTGCATTATTCTAAGGACTTGAGCAGATACAAATTAATCAGGTTGGACATAGTCTCTGTCCCACTTGGGGTTTAAAGCCCAAGTAAGTCTCTTGTTATCTAGTTGTTCTTTACGTTTGAAAAAGACAGCATTGACAGTGAAGCTCAACTCTGAGTGTGTGGGGAATATTGGGCACACAAAAAGTCATCCTTTGTTGTGTTGCTGTTATGTTTTGTGTTGTGTTCCTGTACTTTGTTAATATTTGCAGTGCTTGGCACTATACTCTCTTTTGCCTTCTTTTCTCTCCTTCCACAGAAAGCTTTGGCTCATAGATCAGTCAATCAATCCATCAGTGGTATTTACTGAATGCTTAATTTGTACGGAGCACTACACTAAGCACTTGGTAGAGCATAGGTAGGTGCACAGATCACTAAGCACAAAACTAAGTGCTCATTAATACAACAGAATTGGCAGACATGTTCCCTGCCCACAACAAACTTACAGTCTAGAGGGGGAGACAGGCACCTCTAAAAATAAATCATTTATAATTTAACGTTATGTACCTAAGTTCTGTGGGCTTGAAGTGGGGCAAATATCAGAGGCCCAAAGATCACAGATCCAGGTACATAGACAATGCAGAAGGGAGAGGGAGGCAGGGAAAAGAGTGGAAGTCTGGTGTCTACGGAGAGGGAGGGAGTTCCAGGCTTGGGAGAAGATGTGGGAAAGGGGTCGATGGTGAGATAGACCCTTTTGCACTTGGATTTGCATCCTTTATTCACCTCTTCCTCAGTCCCACAGCACTTTTGTAGATATCCATAATTTATTTAATGACTGTGCCCCCTTCTAAAGAGTAATCTCACTTTTAGCAGGGAAAGTGTCTACCTACTCTCTTACTCTACCTACTATCGTACTCTCCCGATCACTTTGTACAATGCTCTGGATGCAGAAAATGCTCAATAAATACAATTGATGGATGGATCAGGGTATAGTAAATTGGCACAGAGAAGCAGCATGGCTCAGTGGAAAGAGCCTGGGCTTGGGAGTTAGAGGTCATGGGCTCTAATCCCAACTCTGCCACTTGTCAGCTGTGTGACTTAGAGCAAGTCCTTTAACTTCTCGGGGCCTCAGTTACCCCATCTGTATAATGGGGATTGAGATTATGAGCCCCACATGGGACAGGGACGGTATCCAACCCCATCTTCTTGTATCCACCCCAGCGCTTAGTACAGTGCCTGGTACATAGTTAAGCACTTAATAAATGCCATCATTATTATTATTACTAGAGAGTCACTCCCTTAAAAACATTTCATCTTCTCTCTTGGCTTTAGGTTTTGCAATTTCAGCTCTCCATACAGCTTGGTTTGGGTGTCCCACTGTCACTCATTCCTCTCACACAACCCATTCCATGTAGTTGTGTTCAGTGAGCAGAACCTCCGTGCTTGGTGACTGACTACATTCCAGAACTTCATTTTTTGTGATCATGTCATGTTCTCGTAGAATTCACAGGTGATAATATCCATATAATTGGATCCTAATTAAAATTAAAAAGTCCATTTTTTTTTTCATTCACATTGTTTTGCTCTGACTGAGATGAAGGTACTACATTTCTGAGCTCTTCTCTCCCTGGTGTAAAACTTCAGTTCACTGGCCACCTTCTCTCTGTTTTTAATGATGCATTTGGAGACCATCAATTCTCAACTGAAAGAGCAGCTAAAGGTCATTATCAATTTACCAGCCCAGGGTGAGCGAGGCTGGAGGGAATTATCTACTGCTTCAGCCCAAGCTACTAATTAGTCACCACTTCACTAATTACATAAGATTGCCTGGGGTTCTAGAAACCATTCTGTTTTGTTCTTAAGTCCATAGGGACCCATTTCTGATACTGAGCAATAGAGGAGCACTTCAACTTTTCTAGAAAAATCACGCTGAGCCGATGGGTGTTGATTTATTGTCTAGGAGGAGATAGAGCTTGCTTCCAAAAATATGGATTGAGGGAAAGGCAGATAAAGATGTATGTCAAATGGAGGGTAATGAGGATGAACACAGGCGAGCTGTCTCTTAGGAACGATCATCTGAGAAATCCATGCAGCCAATTCCCTAGATGGCTCTCTTTTCTCCCAACTCATTTGTGTTTTTGACTCCAGGTAAGCAGTGCTGAGATATGTTCTTAGGAGGTGAACAAGGTCAACTTTACATGATTTTGCTCATCATCATGGCTGTGTTCATTTACCCCGGTTGCTAGAGAAAGTTTGAATAGCCAAAGCCAGGTATCTTTCCTTTTTTTTTTTCAGGTGAGAAATCATTTAACCTTTCTAGATGTCAGTTTTCTCTTCTCTAAAATGGGGATACAAATGGCTGTACTGCCTTCCATTTAGACAGGGAGCCCCCTCTGGATCAGAGGCTCTGTCCAATCTGATTTTCTTGTCTCTTCATCAGCGCTTAGCACATTGCTTGGATCCTGATCTGGTCTTCCACACCACCAATCCCTTGTCCATTCCTCCCCCAGGTCTGGAGCTTCCTGCTCATCCGTATATACCAAATCCCCAGTCTTCCCACCTTCAAAGTGTTATTAATAATAATGATAATAATAATGATAATGGTATTTGTTAAGCACTATATGCAAAGCACTGTTCTAAGGGATGGGCTAGATAGCAGGTAATCAGGTTGTCCCATGTGGGGCTTACAGTTTTAATTCCCATTTTACAAATGAAATAAACTGAGGCACAGAGAAGTTAGTAATAATTTATGTATTTGTTAAGCACTTACTATGTGCCAAGCACTGTTCTAAGTGCTGGGTAGATACAAGATAATTAGGTTGTCCCACATGGGGCTTAAAGTCTTAATCCCCATTTTAGAGATGAGGTAACTGAGGCACAGAGAAATGAAGTGATTTGCCCAAAGTTACACAGCTGATAAGTGGAAGAGCTGGGATTAGCATCCACAACCTCTAACTCCCAAGCCTGTGCTCTTTCCACTAAGCCATGCTTCTTCTCTATTAAGGTCATATCTCCTCCAAGAAGCCTTCCCCAATTAAACCCTCCTTCTCCCTTTTCCCTGGTTCCCTTTCCCTTCTGCCTTCTCTATACATCTGGATCTGTGATCTTTGGGCATTCAATATTGACCCCACCCTCATCCCCACATCACTTATGTACATATCTTTAAATTCTGTATTATAAATTATATATATCAATGCCTCCTTCTTTAGACTGTAAGCTCATTGTGGGCAGGGAACATGTCTACCAATATGTTGTATGCTTAGTACAGAGCTTGGCACATACTAAGTGCTCAATAAATGCAATTTGCTGGCAAAAAAATAGATGGTTAACCCCTACCACAATTATTCTTATTATTCCTTGGTTTTTTTGCATGAATTATTGAAAGTTGCATTCTACAGCACCTCCAAGCCTATGGATCATGTCTCTTTCCCACAAATGTATTTTCTCCTAGTGCTTCAGAGAGTATTCAGCACACAACAAGCACTAAACAAATTCTACTACTATTTCTATAATCTTGTAGGTCCATAAGTGCTGATGTAAGACTTGGGAAATATGATCTGAGTAGGAGAAAATGACCTTGGGAAAGCTTTTATTTTTTTGGTTTTTTGTTTGTTTTTTAAACGGCATTTGTTAAGTACTTACTATGTGCCAGACACTGTTTTCTAAGCACTGGGGAAGTTACAAGACAATCAGGTTATACACAACCCCTTTCTCACATGGGGCTCAGAGTTTAGTTCCCTAACCCCCATTTTATAGATGAGGAAATTGTGACACAGAGAATTTATGTGACTTGCCCATGGTCACAGAGCAGGCAAGCGGCAGAGCTGGGATTAGAACCCACGTCCTTCTGACTCCCAGGCCTTTTCTCTATACACTAGGCCACACTGCTTCTCTGAAGGGATTTTGGAGGAGGAAGGATTTCCAAAGGACTTTGTATACAGGGAGAGCTACGGTCTGGAAAATGAATCAATTTATCAATCAATCGTATTTATTAAGTGCTTACTGTGTGCAGAGTCCTGTACTAAACCCTTGGGAGAGTATGATACAACAGGGAGTTGATAAGAACATACATGACCACATAGCACTTACAGTCTAGAGAGAAGGAGAAGGCATGAAAATAAGTCGTGGATGTGTTAATATGTGTTAGGAAGTAGGCAAAGAGCAAAAAAGGTGAAAGCAAGGCAATGAGAAGGTTCCTGTGTAAGGAGCAAAAAGTGTGAGCTTGGGTGTGGAAAGCAGAGAGGGCAGATAAGAATGAAGACAGCTTGACATCAATGGACTGGGATTTTTTGCTTGAAGCCAAGGGAGAGATCTATTTGGCTTTTTTGAGAATAGGGGAGATGATGATGAAGGTATTTGTCAAGTGCTTACTATATGTCAAGCACTGTTCAAAGCACTGGGAGAGATGCAAGGTAATCAGGTTGTCCTATGAGGGGCTCACAATCTTAATCCCCATTTTACAGATGAGGTAACTGAGGCCCAGAGAATTTGAAATAACTTGCCCAAAATCACACAGCTGACAAGTGGTGGAGCCGGGATTAGAACCCATGTCCTCTGACTCCTAAGCCCGTGCTCTTTCCACTTTTTTGGAAGATGATCAGGGGTGCAGAGTGAGATAACGGCTGAAAGGAGAGTGGTTTGGGGCATAGAGTCAGGGAAGAAACTGATGGAGCAGCTAGGAGTTGATGAAAGCTTGAATCAGGAAGACACCTGTGGGTGTAGAACAGAAGGGCAGATCCCAGAAATATTGACTAGTAACAATTATGGTATTTAAGAGCTCACTGTGGATTAAACACTGTTCTGCGCATTGGCATAAATGCAGTCTAAATTTATCAGAAACTGTCCCCATCCTACATAAGGTTTCCAGTCTGAAAGGGAGTCAGGTGGGAGAACAAGTGTGAATGTGAGAGTTAAAAGGTAGTGAGAACTTGAAGATGATTTCAAGGTGGTAAGACGCTGGAACAGGGAGGATGGTGGTGGGGTTGACCAAATGGGCCAATGAGGAGAAGGAGGAGGGTCCAACCAATTGCTTGTATTCACCCCAGCGCTTAGTACAGCTCCTGGTACTTCGCAAGCGCTTAACAAGTACCACAATCATAACTATTATCAAGTGACTTGCTGAAGGCCCCACACAGTAAGCACTTGGAAGAGGCCGGATCAGAACCCATACTCAGACTCCTGGCTCATTTATCTTTCCACTAGGCCAAGCTGCTTGTCCGGACAGATTCTTGGTCCCAAAGTCTCAAGCCTGATATTCCTCCGTCATTATCGATGGGAGACGCCAACAAGGAGGAACTCAAAATGGCTCGGTTACCTGGCTGAAATTTCTAATGAACTAGGTGCTGAGAATCATAAAAGCAGCAGCAACTTCACTCTGGACACAGAACCTTAAAGAAAGCCCAGAGGGTTCAGAGCTAGAAGCTATAACTTGCAGTCCAAATTCAGTAATAGTGCCTAACATATTTAGAGAGCCACTGATTTTGCCTGTTCTGCAGAATTGTTCATTATTTTCCATTTCTTCTATACAAAGCCTCAGTGCAAAGCTCTCAGGAGATTCCTATGAAACTTCTCTTCCTTTGTGGAAGCTATTAAATCCAGCATGGCTTCCCAAACAAGCAGCAACTAATACAACATACCATCCCTTTCCTAGCTTCTGGCTCCTTGTATATTAAAGATGAACTCCCATTTGGAGGGCTCTAATAATGCCTATTCCCCTTCTCTAACCCCGTAGGTTGCAAAGATAGTCAAACACTTTTATTTAGAGTGCAAGATAAAGGCCGTTTGCTGCTTTATGATATTCATTCCTTTGTGCCGGAGAAGTCTTTTGCTTTTGTGAACCCAAGGAAGTGTCTGATTCATTGTCCCCTGTGGTGGACCTTTGCTTCTCTCTGACTGTTGTAAGATACCACTTCAATACTAAAAAGAGAGTGGAGTCTAGAGAGAGGAGCCATATATTGAAAGCAGACGCTATTCTAAAATTGTTATTTTCCAGCTCTTACCAAGTCAGCCTTTTGGTGATCTTTCCTACTCAGTGGGTTTGGAAACCCTTAGCAAAATACTAACTAAAATCAAAATTCATTATTCACCCAAGTGTTGCCCATCTCTGGACTCAAGCTGGTTTTCCCTCCTCCATGGAGCTCGTTACACTTGATAAATTTCTTGTTGGGTATGACTCTCTCTTGTTTGATTTGAGCTGTTTCGCTACGTGTATATTGCTGCCCTTATGTCCAGGTGTTGGGAGTTATTGGAGCGGGGGATGTAAAGTAATGGTCACAATTCAGAAGGAGATGGGGAGAGGGCATTTGGAGGGGAGAGGTCGTCTGGAGTGAAAAGGACCGTCCAGAACCTAAGGGGAAAAGCCTAAGAAAAGAGAGGTGATCTAGATCATCATTCCTGTACGCAGCTGAGATTTTATTTCACACATTTTCTTTCATGCTGCTCTTGTGTGTGTTTGAGATTTGTTTTTCTTTTTCACCACCGTGGCGGAATATAGCAAAGACATGCTCATCTCTCTTCCCAGACCTTTTGAAATCTGAGAACCAAATTCTGTGATGGCTTATGAAATCATCTGAGAAAGATGACCACATGATCCCATCACTGTTTAGAAACCAACCTGAAGGTGCAAGATTTTAGCACTGACCACGGTAAACAATTCAACTTTTCCATCTAGAGTCAGTCGGAACCTCACCTCTCTGAGATTTTGTCCTGAGTTCCTGTTCTTTGCTTCAATTCCTGTGGGTACGGGATGTGGCCATCACCTCTATTGCATAGAGTAGCAGTGTGGCCTCGTGGATAGAGCACAAGCATGGGAGTTGGAAAGATCTGGGTTCTAATTCCGCTTCTTCCACTTGTCAGCTGTGTGACCTTGGGCAAATCATTTCACTTCTCTGTGCCTCAGTTATCTCATCTCTAAAATAATAATGTTGGTATTTGTTAAGCGCTTAGTATGTGCAGAGCACTGTTCTAAGCGCTGGGGTAGACACAGGGGAATCAGGTTGTCCCACGTGGGGCTCACAGTCTTAATCCCCATTTTACAGATGAGGTAACTGAGGCACAGAGAAGTTAAGTGACTTGCCCATAGTCACACAGCTGACAAATGGCCGAGCTGTGAGTCGAACCCATGACCTCTGACTCCGAAGCCCAGGCTCTTTCCACTGAGCCACGTTGCTTCCCGATGGGGATTGAGAATGGGAGCCCTATGTGGGGCAGGCACTCTGTCCAACCTGATTATCTTGTATCTACCCCAGCGCTTAGTACAGTGCCTGGCATATAGTAAGCACTTAACAAATACCACAATTAAATATTAAATATTATTACTATCATTCTCTCACATCTTAAGACAGTTATAAGAGCTCAATAAATACCAAATACTATTATAATAATCATGATGATTTATAATGATAATAATTTATAATAACAAGCAGCATTTACTATTGGGGCAACTCTTTCAGTGGCATCTAACGTTCCACCAGGAAATATATGAGACCAAGTAATCCTTTTATCATGATACGTCAGACTAATTGTTTTGTTTTGTTGTCTGTCTCCCCCTTGTAGACTGTGAGCCCGTTGTTGGGCAGGGATTGTCCCTATCTGTTGCCAAATTGTACATTCCAAGCACTTAGTGCAGTGCTCTGCACATAGTAAACACTTAATAAATACAATTGAATGAATTAATAAATATCATGAAAAAAATGTATCAAGTACCAAGTGCTTAGTTCAGTGTTTCATTCTCAAGTGCTCAGTAAATATTACCGATGGGTTGATTGCACAGCATTTTTCAGGCATGGGTACACCCAGTTTCCCAAATAATAATAATGATAATAATGTTGGTATTTGTTAAGCACTTACTATGTACAGAGCACTGTTCTAAGCACTGGGGTAGATACAGAGGAATCAGGTTGTCCCTCATGAGGCTCACAGTCTTAATTCCCATTTTACAGATGAGGTAACTGAGGCATAGAGAAGTTAAGTGACTTGCCCACAGTCACACAGCTGACAAGTGGCAGGTCTGGGATTCGAACCCATGACCTCTGACTCCCAAGCCCAGGATCTTTCCACTGAACCATGCCCAAAGCCTCCCTCACCGTGAATACCTCCTTTGAACTAACCTGACAGTGTAATAAATCACAATATTCACAAGAAGCAGTATTGCCTAATGGAAAGAGCTTGGGCCTGGGAATATAAGGACCTGGGTTCTAATCCCTGCTCTACCACATGTCTGCTGTGTGAGCCTGGGCAAGTCACCATCTCTTCCCTGTGCCTCCATTACTTCATTTGTAACATGGGCACTAAGACTGTGAACCCACTGTGGGCAGGGATTGTCTCTCTTTGTTGCAGAATTGTACTTTTCAAGAGCTTAGTACACTTCTCTGTACATAGTAAGTGCTCAATAAATAAAATTGAGTGAATGAATGAACAACAAGGACTGTGTCCAACCCAGTTGTCTTGTATCTACTCCAGTGCTTAGCACAGTGCCCAGAACATAATAAGCATTTGGCAAATTCCATTTTAAATATGTACATTTAATATAAATTAAATTCATATAAAATTGCTCAGGTCACTCAAAACCAACAGCACAATATTGATCATTTCTCTGCAATCATTGATCGTCTCAGTCATTTTTAATAAATTTTGGATTATAACCTCAAAGCAACAGCGGGCAGGAGTTGCTTTTAGCAATTTTTAATTAATGACAAGGCTGAACCATTATTTGTGTGTGTTGATTAAAAACTACTGGTTCTTACAATTAATCAATATTTTAAAAATCATTGCAAATGGAATTATTGTAATGAAATGATAAATTCAGTTACAAAAGAACACCCACAAGTGAAGTAAATAGAACTACTTTACTCAATAAAGGAATAACTATACATCAGTGTTGGAAACTGCCGCTTCTATTAAATGTAATTACTTCCTTTTGGCTTCAAATCTTGGGTGACTTCTAGATGAGGGAAATTTCCATTACATGTAATTACTTTCATGGTAAAGGAGCAACAGCTAAATGAAGTAAATTACTCGGGGAAGGCATTTTCTAAACAAAGATATGGGAGACGATCATTAATAGTTACTAAAAGTGACTGTGTTGCTAAACATTACCGCAGATTACCAATAAAGTAGGCAATTTCTTTCCTTTCAGTTACCAAATGATTTTACCCTCCCTGTAGGACTCCTGGGGAATGCATTTTGGGAAATTATTTGCTGGTTTCCCAAACTTGCAGAAAGTGGCAGAATAACCTCTGTTAGACAAAGGTCAATTAGCCAATTTGTGGTATACCCAGGACTCCTGCATCCTTTTCTCTCTTCCCAATCTCCACCCTTTACCTCCACTTTCCATTTCTCTTTCCTCTCCAGGTATATCATTGCTTTTCTCTCTCTCTCTCTTTCTCTCTGACTTCCTCTTTTCCCTCTGATTCACTCTCTTTGGGTCACTCTTTTTCTCTATATCTGACTCTCGCACTTCGCTTCCTCCCCACATATTCAATCATTAGTATTTATTGAACAACCACTCTGTACAGAGCACTGTCCCAAGCACTTGGGAGTGAAGTACACATGATCCCCACCTTCAGAGAGTTTAAAATCTACCTGTGTATTCTCTCTCAGCATTTAGTACTATGTTCTGCCCACAGTAAGAACTTAATAAAAAGTTTTCTACTAGCATGGAAGATATACCCTGAAATAAATTCCATATGGCAGGAAGAGTCATTTGTCAACCCATTAATTCCCCAGCCTGGGTGGGGTTATGACACTGAAGGGAAATTCTCCGAGTCTTTCTGTTTGGTATTTGAAGCCATCTTTAATTGAAAGTATTGATTGAAATGAGCTTCATTATTTCACTATAATCTTCATTTCAATGTTCCATACTAGGAGTTCTGCCTGAAAATCTACAGTTGACTGTATTTAATACTGTGTTAAAAAAATTCCTCATGAAAGATTTCCTGAGTAGGCAGAGAGGATAATCTTTCTGAAGGGAATCCTTGTGTCCCTTTCAAGATGTCTCTTCTCGCTGTCTACAAATACCTTGAGGTCTTTCTCTGTAGGATTTTTAAGCATAATGTTGTCACTGAAAATTTAGGGCAGTCTTGAAAAACACTCCTTGCTCACTCAGAATGTCAGAATTTGTGTGAGGTGAGTTGCAATGAATTTTGATTTTATTCTTGGAACAATAATTATAACCATTCATTCAATCATATTTACTGTGATTTACTGTGCAGAGCACTGTACTAAGAGCTTGGAAAGTACAATTAGGCAACAAATAGAGACAATCCTTACCCAACAATGGGCTCACAGTCTAGAAGGGGGGAAACAACAAAACTCCCTTCTGCATCACCCTGACTTTCTCATTTTTTATTCATCCCCACACCTATCCCCATAACACTTATGTAAATATCCATAATTTATTTATATAAGTGTCTGATTCCCCTTCTACACTGTAAGATTGGTGTGAGAAGAAAATGGGTTTGTTATATTGTTGTATTGTACTTTCCCAAGGGCTTAGTACAGTGTTCTGCACATGGTAAGGGTTCAATAAATATGATTGAATGAATTGAATGAACTAATGACTATTCTCCCAAGCACTTAGTACAGTGCTCTGCAAACAGTAAGTGCTCAATAAATATGACATTAACTGATGAGTTGTGGAGACACTGACATATTGTGGAAAGGAGATGAGTGGGGGAAGAGCAAGGATCTAAGAATGTCCCACTTCCCTCTTCCCAAGCTCCATCCCCTTGACACTAGTAGAGTTTAAACTATTTAGACAATGGATGAGGTGCCACAATAAACTAACGACTTGTTGGGTCATCTTGATGGACAGATTATAGCTCAAAATGATGGTCATCCTTCGTGGAACCCAAGCATTTCATCTGCATTTTACTGGTGAGGAGACTGAGGCACCATGAAGTTAAGTGACTTGTCCTAGGTGATCCAGTGGCGAAGCCAGGATTAGGACCCAAGTGTCCTAAGAGCTTAGTACAGCACTCTACTCAATTAAGTGCTCACTAAATATGATTGTTTGATTGATTGTCCTACCTCTCAGGCCTATGTTCTTCCAACTAGGCCACATCCTGAATGGCGATCATTGTCCTTCCCCTCTTGTTGTTCTTCCAACTAGGCCACACCCTGAATGGCGATCGTTGTCCTTCCCCTCTTGTCTTCCCCAGTGGACACAACTAATACTATTATTGGATTTTGGGTGGGATGGTAAATATATGGGGACTATTTTGGTAGACTCAATGATAGAACGATTTTGTTAAAAACAAAATTGTATGAAATAGTTTGTAACTGTGATTGAATTATGGTTCTGAAAACTTTTTGAAATCTTGCAATTTTCTACTACAACCCAGCCCACACAATTTACTCCTCTAATGGCAACCTTCTCACTGTAGCTTGATCTAATCTATTCGCTGCTGACTTCTTGCCCACAACCTGTCTCTATCCTGGAAGGTCCTCCCTCCTCATATTTGTCAGGCAATTATTCTCTCCACCTTCAAAGCCTTTTGAAGACATATCTCCAAGAGGCCTTCCCTTATTAGATCCTCATTTCCTCCCCTCCAACTCCTTTCTGCATTATCCTTTTAATTGGATACACACCCTTTATTCACCCCTCTCTCAGCCCCAGAGCATTCATTTACATATCCATATTTTATTTATATTAATGTCTGCCTCTCCTTCTAGACTCCAAGCTCGTCGTGGTGGACAGGGAACCAAGTCTACCAAGGTCTACCAAGTCTGTTACAGTGTACTCTCCCAAATGCATAGTACAGTGCTTGACACACAGTAGGGGCTCAATAAATATGATTGATTGACTACTGATTGGTTGATTGATTTAAACCTTTCCTCTGCACTTACGTGTACCCCTTTATTCAAATGAACATTATTTATTTATTCATTTTTTCTAAATCTGTAAATACTTTTATATCTTACCCCCACTAGAGACCAAAAAACTTCACTTCCTTGCATAGTTCATAGAACTCAGTGGGTGCTCAATGAATATTACTACTAATTCTCCTCTCCCAAGACATTAGTATAGAAACTATCATTCAGTGGGTGATCAATAAATCTCTTTGATTTATTGAATCCTTATTAAAAACACATCTCCAAAATGGCTTCCCCAACTAGACCCTCATTTCCTTTTCTCCCATTCTCTTCTGAGTCACTCTTACACTTGGATTTTCCCCCTTTATTCATCCCTCCCTCAGCCCCACAGCACTTACGTATATATCTATATATATATGCATATATGTATATTCATATACCTAATGTATTTATTTTAATGTCTGGCTCCCCATCTAGACTGTAAGCTCCTTGTGGGCAGAGAAAATGTCTACCAACCCTGTTTTATTGAACTCTTCCAAGAGTTGAGATCAGTGCTTTGCACAAAATAAATCTTAATAAATATGGCAGATTGAATGATTGATTTGAAAATTAAGGACTGCACTTACCTATTAATACCAAAGGTTTTCATGACCTGAATTATAGATCTGTGTCATGCTACTACTAAGATGACTATTATTGCAGTATGGCTTAATGGAAAGAGCATGGGCCTGGGAGTCAGAGGTTGTGGGTTTAAATCCCAGCTCTGCTGTTTATCAGCTGTGTGACTTTGGGCAAGTCACTTAACTTCTCTGTCCCTCAGTTACCTCATCTGTAAAATGGGGATTAACACTGTGAGCCCCACGTGGGACAACTTAATTACCTTGTATCTATCCAGTGCTTAGAACAGTGCTTGGCACATAGTAAGCGCTTAACAAATACCAAAATTATTATTTTTGTTATTATTATATTAATACTACCATTCCTACTATTCCTATTACTACTACTGTGAATATTACTACAAGTACTAATGCTATTATCTCTATTACTGCTATTACTATGAATCAATCAGTCAATCATTGATTGAGTACTTACTATGATCTTAGAGTATTTCTACTACTAATTTTACCACTATATTACTATGGATCTGTGACCTTTAGGCATTTAATCCTGGCTCTGTTTCTAGTTTGCTATGTGACCTTGGTCAAGGTTTGCTGTGTTACCTCGTCTGTAAAATGGGGATTAAGACAGTGAGCCCCATGGGGGACAGGGACTCTGTCCAATCCAATTTGCTCATATCCACCCCAGCTCATAGTAAGCGCTTAACAAACACCATAATTATTATTATTATTTAATATTCACTCCCCCCTAACCCCACAGCATTTGCTTATATATCTTTAAATTATATATTGCAAATCATTTATTCATATTAATGTCTGTCTCCTTCTGTAAAATGTAAGCTTGCTAGGGACAGGGTACACATGTGCTAATTCTCTTGTACTCTCCAAACACTTAGTACAGTGCTCTGCACATAATAAACGCTCAGTACATGCCATTAACTGACTGACTGACTGGAACACTATTACCAGTATCCCTTTATTACTACTACTAGTGCACTCTTAGGGAAACACATCTATGGAAGCAGAAACTGTGATGCAATCTATTACTTTAACTTGTAGGAAAAAAAGTGAAGAACCTTATTAATTTACTGCATTACCATGTAGAAGTTGATTTTCCTCCCTATGATGTGATTTTCACTCCTAAAAAAATATGTTTTACCTTCTATTTGTACATCTGGTAAGAGAATCGGTGACAAGTTCTTTTATTTCTCCTTATGTGTGAAAGCTAATTGGGAGGTATGTTGCATCTTTTAGATGCTTTATATTCTCTTTAGTTCTGGACTCTAAGACCTTCTAGCTTTGTCTTGGAAAAAAGGTACAATATAAGTTCAATATAACAATCATGATAATACTGTAAATCTGAAATGGTATTCGTCAACTGTGTTTTCTGTAAAAACATCTCCTATTGCAAAGCTAGCCATTTAAGTTTTCATTTTATGTCTGCCACTCTTCATATCTGTCCAATACAAAGAGCAATGCTGTTCAACTGGACCTGCGAAGAACCAGTGCAGAAATAAATTGCCTATTCATTTATCATTGTTGCCAAGTTAATCAACTTGCTACGACAACTGTCATCCTGAGGCCCAGTGAAGCTGGCCGAGATTGCCAGGGATGCCCTTAGAGGGGTCTGGTGGATAGAGTGTGGGCCTCGGAGTCAGAAGCTACCAGAAGTCAGAACTACCACTTGTCTGCTGTGGGACCTAGGATAAGTCACGTCACTTCTCTGGGCCTCAGTTACCTCATCTGTAAAATGGGGATTAAGACCATGAGCCTGATGTGGGACAGGGACTGTCTAACCAAATTTTCTGTGTTCCTCGCCCTTCTCTGCCCGCCACGCCCCCATCCAAGTGATTAGTACAGTGCCTGGCACATAGGAAGTGCTTAACAACTATCACAATTATCATTATTTTAAGGGAAAGTTCAGAGGGCCACTTCTCATGTGCAAATCACACACATGTGGAGTGATTGCATTACATATATCATGCACTCTCATAAAAACATGCTGTTTTTCCATGTTGCAGAGCAGAAATTTCCAGACTTGGCCATCTTAACCCTGACTTTGCTCTTCCTTCCCACTGTGAGCCATACAGTGGCCCAGAATTCCACTCCTCCATCTGTGGTTGAGTCCTGGGGTACCACTCAAAACCAGTGAGTGTGTCTCACCCCCGGCCCTGTCACTTTGAGATCTGACTTTTCATCGCCTTCCTCATCGTCATCCACACTGTTCTTCTCCACTTCTGCCTTCTGGTGGGAACTGGGCCCCTTCTGGCCTGCTTTTTCCCACATGCTTCATCTGGGACTACAGGTGGAGTTTGGGTAATGTGAGCATCCCACCCCTGCCACCCCTGGGAACCTAAGGAGTGACCCTGCTCTCTCCTCGCCTGGGAGTCTGTCTCCTGCTCCGGCCCGTGAGATAATAATAATTATGATATTTGTTAAGCACTTACTATGTGCCAAGTATTGTACTATGTACTATACTGTACTATACTGTACTGTACTATAGTACTATAGTACTATGTGCTAAGCATTGGGGTATATGCAAGTTAATCAGATTGTCCCACATGGGGCTCGCAATCTTAATCCCCTTTTTATAGATGAGGTAACTGAGGCACAGAGAGTTAAGTGGCTTGTTAATAATGTTGGTATTTGTTAAGCGCTTACTATGTGCCGAGCACTGTTCTAAGTGCTGGGGTAGACATAGGGGAATCAGGTTGTCCCACATGGGGCTCACAGTCTTAATCCCCATTTTACAGATGAGGTAATTGAGGCACCAAGAAGTTAAGTGACTTGCCCAAAGTCACACAGCTGACAAGTGGCCGAGCCAGGATTTGAATCCATGACTTCTGACTCCAAAGCCCCGCTTTTTCCACTGAGCCACAAGGTCACACAGCAGACAAGTGGTAGAGCTGGGTTTAAACCTATTTCCTCTAATTCCCAAGCCTGTTCTTTCCAGTAATGATAATAATAATAATAATAATTTTGGTATTTGTTTAGTGCTTACTTTGTGCCAAGAGCTAATCTAAACGCTGGGTAGATACAAGGTAATCAGGTTGTCCCACATGGGACTCACAGGTTTAATCCCCATTTTCCGGTTGAGGGAATGATGCACAGTGAAGTTAAGGGACTTGCCCAAAGTCACACAGCTGATAAGTGGCAGAGCCAGGATTAGAACCCACGACCTCTGACTCCCAAGCCTGTACACTTTCCACTAAGCCACAGTGCTTCTCTGAGAGGCCTTCTCGGTGCGTAAAAATAATGATAATAATTATAGTAATAATAGTAATGATTGTGGTGTTACTTAAGTGCTTACCGTGTGCCAAGCAATGTTCTAAGTGCTGGGGTAGATACGAGGAAATAGGTCAGACATAGTCCCTGCCCAACATTCGGCTCACAGTCCTAGCCCCCAATTTACAGATAAGGTAACTGAGGCATAGAGAAGTGAAGTGACTTGCCCAAGGTCACACAGCAGACGTGTGGTGGAGCTCGGGTTAAAACCCACATCCTCTGCCTTCCAGGCTTGTGCTCTTTCCATTTGTAAATGCTGACACCTTCCCCTCCTCCTCTAGCCTCTCCCAGCCTCTGGTCCAGACTGCCACTCCTTCGGTCACTGACCTCTGTGCCTGTGGGGAGCAGGGAGCCCAGGTTTGTTGGAAAAAAGTGCCAACCCCATCCTCCCACCTCCAGTGTTCAGGAAGAGTCAACCCCCAAACCCACACTTTCATTAGGCAGGAAGAAATCCCCCAGTCCAGTGGTTCCTTGATTTCAAACCCCTTCTCTCCACCCTGTGCCTAGGGAAGTAGAAGTTGTAAGCTTGATGTCTCTGGACTGTAAACTCATTGTGGGTAGGGACCATGTCTACCAACTCTGTTATACTGGACTATGTGCAGAGCACATAGTAAGCATTCAATAAGTATGATTGATTGATTGGAAAGGGTGTGAGGAAGGGAAAAAATCTGCATTGATTAAGTGAAGAAGAATAAACAGCTTGGCTTAGTGGAAAGAGCAAGGGCCAAGGGCTTCGGAGTCAAAGGTTATGGGTTCTAATCCCAGCTCTGCCACTTGTCAGCTGTGTCACTTTGGGCAACTCACTTAACTTCTCTCTGCCTCAGTTACCTCATCTGTAAAATGGGGATTAAGACTGAGAGTCCCACGTGGGACAACCTGATTATCTACCCCAGTGCTTAGAACAGTGCTTGGCACACAGTAAGCGCTTAACAGATATCATCATCATCATCATCAATAAACCAAGAACATCATTTTGTGAAATTTGGTATATTTGTGCTACATTAATTTTAGTTCATAACTAATAATTATGATAATTATAATGATCATAAATGTGATATTTTTTAGGTGTAATGTATGTGTCATGCACTCTGCTATGTACTAGGGTTGAGTCAGATAATCAGGTCCTACACAGTCACTGTCTTTCATGGGGTTGCCATCCTATGAGAGAGGGAGAACAGGTAATGAATCCTCATTTAAAGGATGAAGAAAATGAGGCACAGAGGAGGCAAATGACAGGATCAGCATTAGAACCCAGGCCTCCTGAATCACAGTCATTCATTCATTCAATTTTATTTACTGAGCACTTACTGTGTTCAGAGCACTGTACTAAGAGCTTGGGAAAGTGCAAGACAACAATAAACTGTCACATTCCCTGCCCACAACAAGCTCACAGTCTGAGTTCTCTCCACCAGGTCATGTTGCCTTTTCAGCAACAGGATGGGCAGGGTCACTGTATAGAAGCCATCTTGAATGGCACAATGGATGGCCACCATGGCAGGATCAGCCCGGTGGCTCTCCATCCCTCCTCTAATGCCTCACTGACACGGCTACTTGCCCTACTTATCATCTGAAGCCAGCCATGGAGGGAGAAGCATCAAAGAAGCAGTGATGTCAGTGGAGCAGTAACTGGTGCTGTGTGGCAAATAAATTGCATCGGGTCAGCAGGGAAGTGACAGTAGTTGATAGCGTGTCACTGATAGGCTTTACTTTAGTCATGATGATGGAATTAAGTGACGTTCCTTTGTAATAACACATCTCCAGGGTAGACAGAGATAGAAACTAGCAGAGTTCTACAAGTGGTTTGATACAAGATAGGTGGCTTGGAGACTGCAAATGTATATATATATGTATATTTTCTAGTAGACGTCAATCAGTACTAAATGTGAAATGGTCTAGTGATGCTTTGTCATATAAAATGCTGGATGATTCTTCAACAGAGTCTCTAGACAGAAATCAAGGTATGAATTATTTTTTTTAAAGAGTCAAGGACATAAAACGAATGCCTTAACTAAGGATTTTATTTTCACTGAAAATTTGCTGCTCAAATTTCTGAATTTTCATTCTTTTTCTTCCATTTGTGGTCTGTTTTGAGGGAGCCGTTCTGAGCCAATCTGCTAATGCCTGTGAAAGTTACAGATGGATTAGTGCCCCAGAGATGGAATTGCTCTATTTCTCCTCAGAATGGCTGTGACATGGAGAACCAAATCACAGGTTTTCTCCAGGCTGGCTCTTCACCAGTACACAATAGGTTTCAGGAGCACAGAGCTGCTTGAACTGTTTACTCTGAAATGACTCAAAAAAGAACCATTTACTGGCCGTGGGTGTTGAGCAGAAGGTCTTTGTGAAGAGCAAATTTTGAAAGAGGAGATCTTTCACTTTCAGAATTTACAGCTTGCTCCGGAGTGCAAAAAGCCTTCATTAAAAAGTTTGTTGCAGAGACTGCCTGAGTTATTTCAGGACCGTTAAGTCGGCATAAGCCAAAACTAATGTCAGTTTGAAATTTAAAAAAATGCAGAATCTGCGTGTTTCTTCAAATGAAATCTGTGTCACTTATTGATAGGGTAATTTACTGCTTGTATCTTGCCACTGAAAAGTGTTATATTCTGTTCATTTAGGGAGGAAGAACTGGGGTTTAGTCATTTTTTAGCACCCCTCTGGTATTCACTTTTAAAAGCCATTTGGGCAATGAGCACTCTTAATTACATTGTGAAGTACAGTGCTTAGTACTCAGTACAGTCCTTTGCCCACAGTAAGTGCTCAATAAATATGTTTGAATGAATGAATTACCCAGGTAATTCTATCAGTTCAGTGATTATTTCTGTTTAATGAGATCATGCCAGAAGAGGAGAATGAACACAAGGGTAGGAAGATAAATCATTACTTCATTCATTTTGCCATCTCTTTGGGCACTCACTATCAAGTGATGGAAATTTATTGAGCACTTGTTGTGTGCAGGACACTGTACTAAACTCCTGGGAGAGTAAAAACTATAACGGAGCTGGTGGATTTTATTTTACTAGTTGTTTTTAATAATAATAATTGTGACGTGTTAAGCGCTTACTGTATGCCAGGCACTGTACTAAGTGCTGGGGTGCTTAATTCTGCCTCCGCCATTTGTCAGATGGGTGACTTTGGGTAGGTCACTTCAATTCTCTGGGCCTCAGTTACCTCATCTGTAAAATGGGGAGGAAGACTGTGAGCCCCACAAGGGATAACCTGATTACCTTGTATCTATCCCAGCACTTAGAACAGTGCTTCACACATAGTAAGCGCTTAACAAAATCTGTAATAACAATAATTAAATGTTTGGGAAAGTACAAGACCAATCAATTCATGTTATTTATTGAACAGTAACTGTGTGCAGAGTCCTGAATTAAGCACTTGGGAGACTACAATAAAGTAGTATGGGAAGCGGCATGGCCTAGAGGATAGAGCACAGACCTGGGAGTCAGAAGGTAATGGGTTCAGATTCTGGCTCCACCACTTTTCTGCTTTATGACCTTGCACAAGTCACTTCCTTCTCTGGGCCTCAGTTACCTCGTCTGTAAAATGGGGATTAAGACTGTGGGACAGGGACTGAGTCCAGCTCAATTTGTTTGTATCCACCCCAGTGTTTAGTATAGTGCCTGGCACAAAGTAAGCGCTTAACAAATACTACAGTTATTATGATTATTAAATAAAGTAAATATTTACATAAGCAGCATGGATTAGTGGATAGAACCTGGTCCTGGGAGTCAGAAGGTCATGGGTTCTAATCTCAGCTCTGCCCTTGTCTGCTGTGTGATTTTGGCCAAGTCATTTCAATTTCAGTTACCTCATCTGGAAAATGGGGATCGAGACTGTGAGTCCCACGTGAGACAGGGACTGTGTCCAACCTGATTTGCCTATATCCACCCCAGAGCTTACTAGTGCCTACTAAGCGCTTAACAAATACAATAAATAATAATAACTATTATTGTTATTGCTCTACACTTAGTAAGCACTTAACAAATACCAACATTATTATAACTATTATTTTTATTAAGCAGTGTGGCCTAATGGACAGAGCTCCAGCCTGGGAGCCAGAAGACATGGTTTCTATTCCCATCTCTGCCACTTGGCCACACCATACCTTTGGTCAAGTTACTTAATTTCTCTGTACCTCATTCACCTCATCAGTTAAATGGAGATCAAAAACCTGTTCCCTTCTACATAGACTGTGAGCCCTTCCTGCGACAAAAACTGTGTCCAACCTGATTAATTTGTGTCTAACCCAATGCTCATTACAGTGCTTGGCACATAGTAAAAACTGAACAAGTATCATTAAAAAATAGTAGACACTTCCCTACGAAGTAGCTCACACTGAAATGGAGTAGGCAGAGGAATATTTACAAATCAAGATTTTATATTTTTATTTATGATGAAGTATGTGTTTACTTTCACCTTGGAATACCTGGAGAGAAGCAGAAATCATTAAGTGTTTTCAAACAAAATCTACAAGGAAGTTCAAGGGAATTGAAGTGACTTTGTTCAGGCTATTCTGACTTCTTTCTACCCTTCCTTGATGTTCTCTATTGTCACTAAGTAGATGGGAAACACTAAACTGGCATATAATATAGGAACAGCTCATTAGCCATGGGTAAAAATTAATCACTAAGAAAGTCTTTATATATGTACAGTTTGCATTTGGAGCATGCTCAGTTTGTATTTGTTGAGTGCACAGTTTGGACTATGGGCTCACAGTCTGAATAGGAGAGAGACCAGGTATTGGATCCCCATTTTACAGTTGAAGAAACTGTGTCATAGTGAAGTTAAGTGACATAATTATAATAATATTATTATTCTAAGGCCTGGGGAAGGTACAAGGTAATCAGGTTGGTCAAAGTCCCTGTTCCACATGGGGCTCAAGTCTTGATCTTTCTTTTACAGATGAAGTAGCTGAGTCACAGATAAGTTAAGTGACTTGGCCTTGGTCACACAGCAGTCATATGGTAGAGCTGGGATTAGAACTCACAACCTCTGACTCCAATGCCAATGCTCTTTCCAATAGGCCACATTGCTTCTCACCCAACAGGCAAGTGGTGGACTGGGGATTAGAACCAAAGTCCTCTGACTCTCACTGTCCCAGGGTGTGCCATCTTATAATAATAATAATTACAGTATTTGTTAAGCACTTACTATGTGCCAAGGATGGTTAATTAATTATGGTATTTGTTATGCACTTGCTATGTACCAAGAACTGTTCTATATTCAACATAATCACATTGTCCCACGTGGGGTTTACAGTCTTAGTCCCCACTTTACAGATGAGGTAACTGAGGTTCAGAGAATAATAATAATAATAATAGAAGCAGTGTGGCTTTGTGGAAAGAGCATGGGCTTGGGAGTCAGAGGTCATAGGTTCTAATCCCGACCCCACCATTTGTCTGCTGTGTGATCTTGGGCAAGTCACTTAACTTTTCTGGGCCTCCGTTACCTCATCTGTAAAAATGGGGATTAAAAAAAATGTGAGCCCCACGTGGGACAATCTGATTACCCTGTATCTACCCCAGAGCTTAGAACAGTGCTCTGTACATAGTAAGTGCTTAACAAATACCATAATTATTATTATTAATGATAATTAAATGATAATAGTGTGCTTACTATGTGCTAAGCACTGTTTTAAGTGTTGGGTGGGAGGGATACAAAATAATCAGGTTGTCCCACGTAGGGCTCACAGTCTTAATCCCCATTTTACAGATGAGGTTACTGAGGCACAGAGAAGTTAAGTGACTTGCCCAAAGTCACACAGTTGACAAGTGGCAGATCTGGGATTAGAATCCACATCCTCTGACTCTCAAGCATGTGCTTCTTAGTACTGACATTATATAGTGCTCCAGGAGACTTGGACAGAGCAGGTTTGTCTCCTCCACCGGTCAAGAGGCCTGTGAGCTTTGGGACCTATTCTCTGCACACTTTCCCTATAGGGGTGGGGAAGGCCACAGTCAGGGAAGGTCCAGACAGGGCTGGCTCCAAAATGGAAGCCAGTTAGGTAAATCCTTCAGGGCACGCCCTTGGAAAGGCACTTGAAATTTGAACAGAGCTAAATTACCTCCTGTCCAAGTTGGAAGTAGCTCTTGAGAAAGGAACATAGCAGTTCTGGAACAAGGCAGGTAATTGGATACAACTGCATTGAGGTCAGTCAATCAATCAATCAATCAATCAATCATATTTATTGAGCACTTACTATGTTCAGAGCCCCAAATTCTGCACTTGGGAGACTACAATATGATGGAGTTGGTAGATATATTCTCTGACCACAGTGAGCTTACAGTCTAGAGCAGGAGACAGACAATGTGCATAAATCCTGCCTCCAGGATGTCTCCACCTGGATGTCGGCCCGCCACCTAAAACTCAACATGAGCAAGACTGAGCTCCTCATCTTCCCTCCCAAACCCGGTCCTCTCCCAGACTTCCCTATCACCGTGGATGGCGCGACCATCCTTCCCGTCTCTCAGGCCTGCGATCTCGGTGTCATCCTTGACTCGTCTCTCTCGTTCACCCCACACATCCTATCTGTTACCGAGACCTGCCGGTTTCACCTTTACAATATCGCCAAGATCCGCCCTTTCCTCTCCACCCAAATGACTACCTTACTGCTACGGGCTCTCGTTATATCCCGGCTAGACTACTGTGTCGGCCTTCTCTCTGATCTCCCTTCCTCCTCTCTCACCCCGCTCCAGTCTATTCTTCACTCCGCTGCCCGGCTCATCTTCCTGCAGAAATGATCTGGGCATGTCACTCGCCTTCTTAAACACCTCCAATGGTTACCTATCAACCTCCGCTCCAAACAATAACTCCTCACTCTAGGCTTCAAGGCTCTACATCACCTTGCCCTTTTCTACCTCTCCTCCCTTCTCTCTTTCTACTGCCCACCCCGCATGCTCAGCTCCTCCGCCGCCCACCTCCTCACCGTCCCTCGGTCTCGCCTATCCCGCCGTCGACCCCCGGGCCACGTCCTCCCCCGGTCCCGGAACGCCCTCCCTCCTCACCTCTGCCAAACTGATTCTCTTCCCCTCTTCAAAACCCTACTTAAAACTCGCCTCCTCCAAGAGGCCTTCCCAGACTGAGCTCCCCTTCTCCCTCTACTCCCTCTACCACCCCCCCTTCACCTCTCCGCAGCTTAACCCTCTTTTCCCCCCATTTCCCTCTGCTCCTCCCCCTCTCCCTTCCCGTCCCCTCAGCACTGTACTCGTCTGCTCAACTGTATATATTTTCATTACCCTATTTATTTTGTTAATGAATTGTACATCGCCTTGATTCTATTTAGTCGCCATTGTTTTTACAAGATGTTCTTCCCCTTTACTCTATTTATTGCCATTGATCTTGTCTGTCCGTCTCCCCCGATCAGACTGTAAGCCCGTCAAACGGCAGGGACTGTCTCTATCTGTTGCCGACTTGTTCATTCCAAGCACTTAGTACAGTGCTCTGCACATAGTAAGTGCTCAATAAATACTATTGAATGAATAAATAAATTATGGATAGGGACATAAGTGCTTAGTTGGTAGACACATTCCCAGACCACAATGAGCTTGCATTCTAGATGGGGAGATGGATTAGTAATATGAATAAATGTTACAGATATGGACCTAAGTGCTGTGAGGCCGAAGGTGGGATGAAAAAGGGTGCAAATCCAAATACGGGTGTGACATACTGGATCCGCACTCAAATTGAGCCGGAGGAACTATGTGGCCTAGTGGAAACAGCTTAAGCCCGGTAGCCAGCTGACCTGGGTTCTACTCCCAGCTCTGCCCCTTGGCATTGTGTGACCTTGGGCATGTCCCTTAACTTCTCCAGGCCTCAGTTTTCCCTTCTGTTAACGTGGGTTTCAATACCTGTTCACCCTTCCTTTAGATTGTAAGTCCCACATGATACAGGGGCTGTGTCCGATCTGATCAATCAGTCAGGCAATTAGTGATATTTATTGAGCACTTACCATATACAGAGCACTGTACTGAGCACTTGGGAAAGTACAATTCAACAGAATTTGCAGACACTTTCCCTGCCCTCAGTGAGCTTATAGTTTAGAGAGACTGATGATTACCTTGTATATATCTCAGTACTTAGGAGAGAGTTAGACATATAGTAAATGTGAGAAGCAGCTTGGCCTAAAGGATAGAGCATAGGTCTGGGAGTCAGAAGGTCATAGGTTCTAATGCCAGTTTGCCACTTGTCTGCTGTGTGACCTCAGGGAAGCCACTTTAACTTCTTTATGCCTCAGTTCCCTCATCTGTAAAATGGTGATTAAGACTGTGAGCCTATTTGGGACAGAGACTGTGTCCAACCTGGCCACCTTCTCTCTACTCCAATGCTTAGAACAGTGCCTGGTACATAGTAAGTGCTTAACGAATACCACCAATATTATTAACAAATGCACCATTACCATCATTATTATTACTTCTGGAGAATGAGGTGAAAAACATCATACAGAATGTGAGGGTTGGCAAGATAGTTCTCAAATTAAGCCATTTACAAGCAAGGGGGAAGCAGTGGGGTGAGAGGGCAGATGCAGAACACAAATCAAGTCACCAAGAAGTGAATATCTCCACTTAGACCTGAAACCCCAGAACTCGAGTTTGAGTCCACTGCTCACTTAATCCTATATGGGATGAAGAAATCCTCACAGCAGGGGGCAGAAGGGTATTGAAAGAAGACATCAAACAAACTAAAACAAATAGATAATCCAAACACAGGCAGAGACAGAGAAGATCTATCTGATGCCAGATAACGGTGTTTGACTGGTGAACTGAGCAAACATTTGTAGAGTCCTACCTAAATGTAAGATATAGTTGTTAGGATAATCCAAATGACATAGAGAGCAGAAGTTGAATCCCTCCTCATGTTAGAATTCCTTCCAGACCAATAATAATAATAATGGAATTTGTTCACCACTTACTATGTGCAGTACTAAGCGCTGGAGTGAATACAAGTTAATCGGGTTGGGCCCAATCCCTGTCCCTGGGGGGCTCACAGTCTCAATCCCCATTTTACAGATGAGGTAACTGAGGCACAGAGATTCTGTGAAAGGGTTAGGAGAAAACCAAAGGGATCATCACCTTCTACAGGACAGGTGAACAGGGTGTGTTATAAATTTAAAAGAATCAAAAGTACTGCTCAGACTCCCAAAGTCCATACCTGTAATTTAATGAGGTAAAGTAACATTTTCACAAAGAGTGCGATAGAATGGATGTCATTTTCAAATGAAGATTTTTGCCCTTTGCTCTCTAGCTGAATTAAGTAAAGATTAATAGAACTGAAATATACTCTAATAATAATGTTGGTATTTGTTAAGCGCTTACTATGTGCCGAGAACTTTTCTAAGCGCTGGGGTAGACACAGGGGAATCAGGTTGTCCCACGTGGGGCTCACAGTCTTAATCCCCATTTTACAGATGAGGTAACTGAGGCACCAAGAAGTTAAGGGACTTGCCCAAAGTTATACAGCTGACAAGTGGCACAGCCGGGGTTCGAACCCATGACCTCTGACTCCAAAGCCTGTGCTCTTTCCAGTGAGCCTCGCTGCTACTCTATTATGTGTTCAGAGAAATGGCACATTGTCATTACATTCAATCAATCATTGACATTTAGTGAGCACCCGCTCAGTACAGAGTACTGTACTAGGCACTTGGAAGACTGCATAGAATTAATAATGATAATAATAACAATAGTAATGGTATTATTATGCACTTCCTGCCTTCAAGAAGTATACTATCTAGCTGTAGAAACAAACACCAAAATAAATTACAGGTAGGATGAAGCAAAAGAGTACATGTACATTATGTATATCAGTATTAGTACCCATGTTCTTCAGAAGGTGTTAGAAAAATCCTGAGATGGCAGTTTGAAGGAGTGATGAGGGATTAATTAGGGAGGGCTTCCTGAAGGAGATATTTTTTCAGAAAGGCTTTCAAGATAGAGAGAACAAAGGGTCAGCTAGATGTAACAGGGGAGGAGTTAGAAGGAGATAGTGGTGTTTTTCTGAAGAATTTTATGATTATCACTAGGAATCAGTGAAAATATGGAATAAGATAATATCTGAACTGCAATGCTATTCATGAATGTAAAAGATATCACATAAGACTACTACTACAAATAATTATGATATTCTATCTATCGTAGAAGAAACTATATTTGAAAGGACTGATTCCCTCTGAATATTGCAGGGACAATATGTTTAAACCCTTGAGTTACAGGAAAATGAATGAAAATAAAGTGACTTTCCATGGCTCAGTGGAAAGAGCACGGGCTTTGGAGTCAGAGGTCATGGGTTTGAATCCCGGCTCCACCACTTGTCAGCTGACTGTGGACAAGTCACTTAACTTCTCTGTACCTCAGTTACCTCATCTGTAAAATGGGGATTAAGACTGTGAATCCCACGTGGGACAACCTGATTCCCTTGTGTCTACCCCAGTGCTTAGAACAGTGCTCTGCACATAGTAAGTGCTTAACAGACACCAACATTATTAAGATTGAAATCAATCAATCATATTTTTGAGTGCTTTCTGTGTGCAGAGCACTGTACTAAGCACTTGGGAGTGTAGTCAGTCAGTCAATGATATTTATTAAGCATTTACTGTGTGCAGAGCACTGTATAGAGTTGGTAAATACATTCCCTGACCACAGTGAGCTTGCAGTCTAGAGAAGCAGACATTTATCTAAATAAATTACAGATATGGACTTATGTCCATAAAGGCTATGACTATGATGAGAGAGGGATGACTAGAACTATCCTCTCTACCCACTCCTGATGGCCAGATTACTGCTCTCAACTCCACCCTTTCTACTAAACTCTCTCGCTCCCCTTTCCCTTTGTTGCTCTTGCTCCACTTTGCTCTTATACTAGAGCTGCCGGACACTGCTGGTGAAAGTCTAAGCACCAAGCCAATCTTGTTCACTTTAATTTATCCTTTCCTGCCTTAACTCTGCCCTCTCCTCTGCCAGGCAAAACTATTTTTCTTCCCTCATTGACGTCCATGCCCATCAACCCTGCCAACTGTTCTAGACATTTAACATACACCTCAGGCACCCTGTTCCTCCCCCTCCTCCATCCCTCACCTCCAAAGATCTGGCCACCTACTTCATTAGGAACATTAATACCATCAGGTCTGAGCTCCCCAAAGTCACCCCTCTCCCTTCTCCATCCCCCCAGCTCTCAATCCTCTCCTCTACTGTCCCATCTTTCCCTGCAGAATCCTTAGAGGAGATCTCCTCCCTCCTCGCAAGTGCCACCCCCTCCACCTGTGCTTCGGACCCCATTTCCACTCATCTTATGAAAGCAAGCACCCCTTCCCTCCTCCCCTCTTTAACTTCCATCTCTAACCACTCACTCTCCAGTAGCTTTATCCCTTCTGCCTTCAAACATGCTCATGTCTCCCCCATCCTAAAAAAACCCTCTTTTGACCCCACTGCCCCTTCCAGTTATTCGCCCTATCTCCCTCCTACCCTTCCTTTCCAAAGTCCTAGAATGAGCCATCTACACTCACTGCCTCAAATTCCTCAACTTCAACTCTCTCCTGGACCCCCTCCAATCTGGCTTCCATCCCCTCCACTCCACTGAAACTGCCTTCTCAAAGGTCACCAATGACCTCCTTCTTGCCAAATCTAATGCCTCCTACTTGATCATAATCCTCCTTGACCCCTCAGCTGCCTTTGACACTGTCGACCATCCCCTTCTTCTCAACACATTAGTCAACCTTGGCTTCATGGACTCCGTCCTCTCCTGGTTCTTCTCTTATCTCTCTGGCAATTCATTCTCAGTTTCCTTCACTGGCTCCTCCTCCCCATCCCATCCCCTAACTGTACGGTTTCCTCAAGGGTCAGTTCTTGGTCTCCTTCTGTTGTCCATCTATACTCACTCCGTTGGGGAACTCATTTGCTCCCATGGCTTCAACTATCATCTCTAGGCAGATGACACCCAAATCTATATCTCCTCCTGTGTTCTCTCTCCATCCCTTCAGGCTCGTATCTCCTCCTGCCTTCAGGACATCTCCACCTGGATGACTTCCTGCCACCTAAAAGTCAACATGTCCAAGACGGTGCTCTTTATCTTCCCTTCCAAACCCTGTCCTCTCCCTGACTTTCCCATAACTGTGGATGGCACTACCACCCTTCCTGTCTCACAGGCCCGCAACCTCAGTGTCATCCTTGACTCTGCTCTTTCATTCACCCCACAACAAAACCTGCCGGTCTCACCTTCACAACATTGCCAAGATCTGCCATTTCCTCTCCCTCCAAACTGCTATCTTGCTGGTATAATCTCTCATTATAACCTGACTGGATTATTGCATCAGCCTCCTTTCTGATCTCCCATCCTCCTGTCTTTCCTGTGTCAGTCTATACTTCACTCCACTGCTCAGATTATCTTTCTGCAGAAACTCTCAAGGCATGTCACCCCCCTCCTCAAAAACCTCCAGTGGTTGCCTATCAACCTTTGTATGAAGCAAAAGCTCCTCACTATTGGCTTCAAAGTGCTCTATCACCTTGCCACCTCCTACCTCAACTCCCTTCTCTAATAGTTATTATTCTTCTACAGCCCACCCCATACACTCTGCTTCTCTGCCGCTCACCTCCTCACTGTGCCTGATTCTCGCCTGTCCCACCGGCGACCCCTGGCCCACATCCTACCACTGACCTGGAACACCCTCCCTCCTTACATCCATCAAACTAACTGTCTTCCCCTCTTCAAAGCCCTACTGAAAGCTTAACTCCCCTAGGAGACTTTCCTGACTGAACCCTCCCTTTCCCTCTGCCCCTCTTCCCCTCCCTCCCTCTGCTCTATACCCTTCTCCTCCCCACAGCACTTGTATATATTTGCATTTAGAGAAGCAGCATGGCTCAGTGGAAAGAGTGAGGGCTTGGGAGTCAGAGGTCACGGGTTCTAATCCTGACTCTGCTGCTGGTCAGCTGTGTGACCTTCGGCAAGTCACTTAACTTCTCTGTGCCTCAGTTCCCTCATCTGTCAAATGGGGATTAAAACTGTGAGCCTCACGTGGGACAACCTCATCACCTTGTATCCCCCAGTGCTTAGAACAGTGCTTTGCACATAGGAAGCGCTTAACAAATACCATAATTTATTTATTTTTTATTATTTATTACTCTATTTTATTAATGATATGTATGCATCAATGATTCTATTTATTTTGATGGTATTGATGTCTGTCTACTTGTTTTGTTTTGCTGTCTGTTCTCCCTTTGTGGACTGTGAGCCCACTGTTGGGCAGGGATTGTCTCTGTTGCCAAAGTGTACATTCCAAGTGGTTAGTACAGTGATCTGCACACAGTAAGTGCTTAATAAATACAATTGAATGAATGAATGAATAAAACTTGCAAATCTTAGTGCAAGTGAGACAGAAGGGAGTGGGAGAAGAGGAAATGAGGGCTAAGTCTGGGAAGACCTCTTGGAGGAGATGTATTTTGAATAAAGTTTTTAAGTTTTAAGTTTTTAAGGTGGGGAGAGTGACCTTCTGTCTGATATGAAGAAGAAGGGCACTTGAGCCCAGAGGCAGGACATGGGCAAGAGGTGGTCGGTGACACAGATGAGATCAAGGTGCAGTGAGTAGGCTGACATTAGACGAGCAAAGTGAATGGCCTCAGTTGTAGCGGGAGAGTTGTGAGGTGAGGTAGGAGGGGGCAAGGTGACTGAGTGTTTTGAAGCTGATGGCAAAGAGTTTCTGTTTGTTGCGGAGGTGGATGGGCAACAGCTGGAGGTTCTTGAGGAGTGATGAAACCTGGTCTGAACTTTTGTAGAAAAATGATCCAGGCAGCAGAGTGAAGTATCGATTTGAGGCAGAGGGAACAGTAGACAGGGAGGTCAGTGAGAAGGCTTATGCAGTCATCAAGGTGGGATAGCAGAAGTGACATGGTAGCAGTTTGAATGGAGAGGAAAGGGACAATTTTAGTGATATTTTGATAACTGAATTGACAAGATTTAGTGATAGATTGAATATGTGGCTTGAAAGAGAGAGATATGTGCTTTCTACAGTAATTGGAAAGTCAGGGGAAGACAAAGTTTGGGTGAAAAGATATGGAGTTTTGTTTTGGACATGTTAAGTTTGAGTTGTAGGTGGAATGATGATCCTGAAGGCAGGTGGAAATATGAGACTGCAGAGAAGGAGAGGGATCAGGGCTGGAGGTGTAGATTTGGGAATCATCTACATAGAAATGTTAGTTGAAGCCATGGGAGCAAGTAAATTCTCCAAGGGAGTTGTTGTAGATGGAAAATAGAAGGGGATCCAGGACTAAACCTTGAGGGATTCCCACACTTAAGAGGTGGGAGGCAGATGAGGAACCTGCAAAAGAGACTGAGAATGAGTGGCCAGAGAGATAGGAGGAAAAGCAGGAGAGGACAGTGTCAGTGAAGCCAAGGTTGGGTAATGAATGTGTCTAGGAGAAGGGATGCTAATAGTGTCGAAGGCAGTTGAGAGGTCGAGAAGGATTAAGATGGAGTAGAGGCCCTGGGACTAGGCAAGAAGGAGATCATCGGCAACCTTTAAGAAGACAATTTCTGTGGAGCAAAGGTGATCAAAGCCAGATTGGATGGGGCAAAAGAGGAATTGGAGGAAAGGAAATGGAGACAGCGAGTTCAGGCAACTAACTCAAGACATTTGGAGAGGATTAGTAGGCAGGAGATAAGGCGATGACAGGAGGGAGTCATGGGGTCAAGGGAGGTTTTTTTTTTAAGATGGGGAGACATGAGCATGGGAAGAGATAATCATCACATGAAAGTGATGGGATAGTTATTTATGTATATAGGTGTGTGTGTGGTCGGGGGGCGGTAATAGAGCTTATAACATGGAATATACCCAATATTTGGTTTGGTAGTCATTTGAAATCAGTCAGTTTGCTATAGGTTAGTAAGATTTTGTACACAGACCCAAAATGAAGTAGTGAAGGTTTGTGGCAAGTCTCTCAGTGCCCTTGAAGGATACAGAGAGATTATTTTTCCCTTTTTCAAAAAGTTGATAGGACCAGTACAGCTAAATACTAGTTTTTCCCTGATTGAAACAAGTTAATTTCTTGTTTTAGATTTACTGAGTTCTACAAATGAAAACACATCATGTCATTTACTTGTTCCTTTCCTGATCCCTTTTGATATAGGGAAGCAGCAGGGGTTAGTGGAAAGTCCAGGGCTTGGGAGCCAGATGACATGGGTTCTAATCCTGACTCCGCCACTTATCAGCTGTGTGACTTTGGGCAAGCCACTTAACTTCTCTGTGCCTCAGTAACCTCATCTGTGTAATGGAGATTAAGACTGTGAGCCCCACGTGGGACAACCTGATTACCTTGTATCTGCCCCAGCGCTTAGAACAGTGTTTGGCACATAGTAAGTGCTTAACAAATATCAACATTGTTATTATTAAAATGTATAAACAATGAATCAATAGAACCACGTGTAGAGTATTGTACTCAGTGCTTGGGAGAGTATGATGCATATGAGATTGGAAGTATAAACTCTGCCCTCAAAGAATTGACAGTCTAGTAAGTATGAAGGAGGAAATTCTCAAGTGCTCCAGAACCAAAACACAGATTTAGCCATCACAGATATAGAATTACTGATCCAGTGCCAGGACTCACAAAATGAACAGAAACTGGATGGCTTGGCTTTTGGTTGCATGACAGCTTGAGCTTGAATGTTATACCATGCATCCTTTCCTGAAAATTATTTATGCAACTATTAAGGTTCATAATTTCACTTTATTGTAATGGAATCACCCTTTAAACCAATATTAATGCTGGCCTGTGACTAAATTGAGACAATATTTAAAAGCATGTGTCAAGGCTTTGGTCAATAAAGCATATTTATGGGTTATAAATGGTAAAAGTTTATGATGGATTATTGCAGTAATAGGAAAATAAAACTGTGGTTCACTATCAGCATAAATCAATACTCATTTGGTCATTTTTTTTTCAAAATAAAATTGAGTTCAAGAAGTATTAAGATTGTTGGCTCAGTTACTGACCCTCCTATCGGAAAACAGCATTTAGGGAGTTGGGTTTGGGGAAGAGAAGTTGGGTATAGGGGAATTGGTGGTATTAATAGTAGTAGAAGTATTAGTAACAGTGCTGTTAATTAAGCCCTTACTATGTGCAAAGCACTGTACTAATGCCAGGAAAGAAATATGCAGTTGAGAGTTGGACACAATCCCTGGTCTTCCAATGTGTCACACTTCCAAAATCCGGAGGGGAAGGGTTTGGTGCCAGTTATAGTAGGAAACATCAAACAGTATGAAAGAAAACATAAAAATTCAGAGACTGGTGGTAAAGGAGACCTTGAAGGAGCCTCAGGGTAATAATGATAATAACAATAAGAGAAGAACAGTGAAAAATTTTAAATGCTTATTTTGTGCCCATCACTGGGACTGATGACAGATAATCATGGGGCTCACAGTTTAAGGGGAAGGGAGAATGAGTATTGAATCCCTCTTTTAGAAATGAGGAAATGGAGGCACTGAGAAGTTGAGTGACTGTCCCAAGGCCACACAGCAGGCTCTCACAGAGGTGGGATTAGAAGTCAGGTCCTCCAACTCCAAGACCAGCACTCTTTCCATTAGGCCAAGCTGTACTCAGGTCAAAATACTTCCGACCGTACTTTCATTCATTTATTCATTCATTTAATAGTATTTATTGAGTGCTTACTATGTGCAGAGCACAGTACTAAGCATTTGGAATGTACAACTCAGCAACAGATAGAGACAGTCCCTACCCAGTAATGGGTTCACAGTCTAAATGGGGGAGATGGACAGCAAAGCAAAACAGAACATAACAAAGCAAGACAACATCATCAAGATAAATAGAATCATGGAGATATAAACCTCATTAACAAAATAAATAGGGTATTAAATAATATATGCAAATATGCACAGTGCTGAGAGGAGGGGAAGGGGGAAGAGCAGAGGGCGGGAGGGGGGAAGGTGAGGGAGGAGGAGCAGAAGGAAAGGGGGGCTCAGTCTGGGAAGGCCTCCTGGAGGAGGTGAGCTCTCAGTAGGGCTTTGAAGAGGGGAAGAGAGTTAATTTGGAGGAGGTGAGGAGGGAGGGCATTCCAGGACAGCGGGAGGATGTGGGCTAGGGGTCGATGGTGGGATAGGCATGAACGGGGGACGGTGAGGAGGTGAGCAGCAGCAGAAGAGCAGAGTGTGCAAGTGGGATGGACAAGGGGAGAAAGGAGGTGAGGTAGGAGGGGGCAAGTGATGGAGAGCTTTGAAGCTTCGAAGTGAGGAGTTTTTGTTTCGTGTGGAGATTGATAGGCAACCACTGGAAGTTTTTAAGGAGGGGAGTGACGTGCCCAGAATGTTTCTGTAGGAAGATGATCTCGGCAGCGGAATGAAGAATAGACTGGAGAGGGGAGAGAGGAGGAAGGGAGATCCTAGAGGAGGCTGATCCAATAATCCAGTCGGGATATTATGAGAGCTTTTAACAGCACGGTAGCAGTTTGGATGGCAGAGGAAAGGGTGGATGTTGGCAATACTGTGAAGGTGATACCGGCACATTGGGTTCTAATTCTGACTCTGCCACTTGTCCGCTGTGTGGCATAGGAACAATTGTGGTATTTGTTAAGGGCTTACTATGTGCCAAGCATTGTATTAAGCATTAGGCAAAACAGCTAAAGTCAGAGCCAACAGGGAGACATCAGGATATCACAATAATAATAATGATTATAATGATGGTATTTGTTAAAATCTTGCTAATAATAATAATATTGTTATTTGTTAAGTGCTTACTATGTGCAGAACACTGTTCTAAGCACTGGGGTAGATACAGGGTAATCAGATTGTCCGACGTGAGGTTCACAGTCTTAATCCCCATTTTACAGATGAGGAGAGAGAAGTGAAGTGACTTGCCCAGTGTCACAGAGCAGGTGCAAGGTGGAGCTGGAATTAGAAACCAGGTCCTTCTGACTCTGAGACCATGCTCTCTCCACTAAGCCAAGCACATATTGGGAAGTGATATGCGCTCTTGAGTGGAATTGTTACTTCCTCTCTAAATCCATCCCTCTGGAATTTGGATGTTGTTTGGTCGCCCGGGGCCTAGGTCAGCAGTGCTGGGAATTCAGTCTGGGCCAGGGCAACCTATCGGGGAGGTGCATCAGGGATAAAAATAACAATGATAATAATAATAATTATGGTATTTGTTAAGCACTTACTATGTGACAGGCACTGTACTAAGCGCCAGGGTGGATAAAAGCAAATTGGGTTGAAGGCAGTCTCTGTCCACATGGGGCTCACTGTCTCAATCCCCATTTTGCAGATGTGGTAGCTGAGGCACAGAGAAGTGAAGTGACTTGCCCAAGGTCAGATAAGCAGCTGAGCTGGCATTAGAACCCATGACCTTCTGACTCCCAGACCTGTGCTCTATCTGCTAGGCCCCTGGGTGGATCAGTGCACAACATTAGAAGGCAGAAGCAGCATGGCTTGGGAGTCAGAGGTCATGGGTTCTAATCCTGGCTCCACCACTTGTCAGCTGTGTGACGTTGGGTAAGTCACTTAACTCTTCCCTGCCTCTGTTCCCTTATCTGTAAAATGAAGATGAAGTCTGTGAGCCCCACGTGGGACAACTTGGTTACCTTATATCTACCCCACTACTTAGAACAGTGCTTGGCACAAAATAAATGCTTAACAAATACCAATATTATTATTATTATTTGTCAGCTGTGTTACCCTGGACGAGTCAATTCCCTTCTTTAGGCTTCAGTTACCTCATCAGTAAAATGGAGACTAAGATTGTGAGCCCCATATGGGACAGGGATTGTGTCCAACACAATTTCCTTGTATCCATCCAGTGGTTAGTACAATGCCTGACTCAAAGTAAGGACTTAACAAATACCACAATTATTATAATTACTATTTCTCTGGGGCCAGAAAACTTAGTGTATGCCTTCACACTCACAGGTATTTCTACACTTGTTGCCCCTCATTTCAGGTCATGTCTATTTCCATTGCTAATGCCACAGACTTTTTTATGGTATTTGTTAAACATTTACTATGTGCCAGGTACTGTTCTAAGCTCTGAGGTAGATACTTCATTTTGTTGCTTGGATCATTTTTCTATTAAAACGTTCAGGCCATGTTTCCCCACTCCTCAAGAAATTGCAATGTTTCCCCATCTACTTATGCATTAAACAAAAACTCCTCACTATTGGCTTTAAAGCAGTCCAATACCTTGCCCCCTCCTATCTCACCTCACTATTCTCCTAGTACTATAACCCAGCTCGAACACTTCACCCCTCTAATGCAAACCAGTCACTGTACGTCAGTCTCTTCTGCCTCGCTGCCAACCTCTCACCCACATCCTACCTCTGGCCTGGAACACCCTCCCTCCTCAAATCCGACAGACAACGACTCTCTCCCTCTTCAAAGCTTTATTGAAGGCACATCTCCAAGAGGCCTTCCCTGATTAAGGCCTACTTTCCTCTTCTCCCTCTTCCTTCTGAGTCAACCTGACTTGCTCTCTTCATTCATTCCCCCCACCAAGCCCCACAGCATTTATGTGCATATCCATAATTTATTCATTTATATTAATGTCTTTCTCCCCCTCTAGACTGTAAGCTTGCTGTGGGCAGAAAGCATGCCTGTTTATTGTTATAGTGTATTCTCCCAAGTGCCAAGTAGAGTGCTATGCACACAGTAAGCACTCAGTAAATATGACTGACTGAATAAATGAATGACTGAATACAAGGTAATCAAGTTGGACACAGTCCCTGTCCGATATGGGGATCAAAATCTTAATCCCCATTTAGCAGATGAGACAAATGAGGCACAGAGAAGTGCACAGAGAAATGAAATGACTTGCCAAAGATCACACAGCAGGAACGTGGCAGAGCTGGGATAATAACCCAGGTCCCCTTCCTCCCAGGCCTGTGCTCTTTCCAGTAGGCCAAGATGCTTATCTTGTATTTCTTAAACATCTAGTACTGTAGTAAGTGCTGAGGTAGATATTATTATTATTATTATGGTATTTGTTAAGCGCTTACTATGTGCCAAGTACTGTTCTAAGCCCTGGGGTAGATACAGGGTCATCAGGTTGTCCCCCGTGGGGCTCAAATCTTTTAATCCCCATTTTTACAGATGAGGTCACTGTGGCACAGAGAAGTTAAGTGACTTGCCCAAGGTCAAACAGCAGACAATTGGTGGAGCCGGGATTAGAACGCACGACCTCTGACTCTCAAGCCCGGGCTCTTTCCACAGAGCCACGCTGCTTCTCTCTCTCTGTATATAATATCATTATTATATTTATATATATATATATATATATATATATATATATATATATATATACAGATATAAAGGTAATAAAGGATATAAGGTAATGGGAATCACAGTCTAAGAGGAAGGAAGAATAGGTATCTTGTCCCCAATGTTGTACAGATGAGGAAACTGAGGGCCAGCGAAGTGAAGTATCTTGCCCAAGTTCATGCAGCAGGCAAGTGGCAGAGCAGGGATTAATCAATCAATTGATCATTCAGCAGTGTTTACCTCTCCCATACTTCTCTATCACCATCGATGGCACGACCATCCTTCCCGTCTCTCAGGCCCGCAATCTCGGTGTCATCCTTGACTCGCCTCTCTCGTTCACCCCACACATCCTATCCGTTACCAAGACCTGCCGGTTTCACCTCTACGATATCGCCAAGATCCGCCCTTTCCTCTCCACCCAAACGGCTACCTTACTGTTACAGGCTCTCGTTATATCCTGGCTAGACTACTGTGTCGGCCTTCTCTCTGACCTCCCTTCCTCCTCTCTCGCCCCGCTCCAGTCTATTCTTCACTCCGCTGCTCGGCTCATCTTCCTGCAGAAACGATCTGGGCATGTCACTCCCCTTCTTAAACAACTCCAGTGGTTGCCTATCAACCTCCGCTCCAAACAAAAACTCCTCACTCTAGGCTTCAAGGCTCTCCGTCACCTCGCCCCTTCCTACCTCTCCTCCCTTCTCTCTTTCTACCGCCCACCCCGCACGCTCCGCTCCTCTGCCGCCCACCTCCTCACCGTCCCTCGGTCTCGCCTATCCCGCCGTCGACCCCTGGGTCACGTCCTCCCGCGGTCCTGGAATGCCCTCCCTCCTCACCTCCGCCAAACTGATTCTCTTTCCCTCTTCAAAACCCTACTTAAAACTCACCTCCTCCAAGAGGCCTTCCCAGACTGAGCTCCTCTTCTCCCTCTACTCCCTCTGCCACCCCCACTTACCTCTCCGCAGCTAAACCCTCATTTTCCCCTTTTCCCTCTGCTCCTCCACCTCTCCCTTCCCATCCCCTCATCACTGTACTCGTCCGCTCAACTGTATATATTTTCGTTACCCTATTTATTTTGTTAATGAATTGTACATCGCCTTGATTCTATTTAGTTGCCATTGTTTTTACGAGATGTTCTTCCCCTTGACTCTATTTATTGCCATTGTTCTTGTCTGTCCATCTCCCCCAATTAGACTGTAAACCCGTCAAACGGCAGGGACTGTCTCTATCTGTTGCCGACTTGTTCATTCCAAGTGCTTAGTACAGTGCTCTGCACATAGTAAGCGCTCAATAAATACTATTGAATGAATGAATGAATGCTTACTGAGCGTATGTAGAGCACTCTACTAAACACCATGGGCCTAGTGGATAGAGCATGGGCCTGGGAGTTAGAAGGACATGGGTTCTAATTCTGCTCTGCCACTTTGTCTGTTGCATGATCTTGGGCAAGTCACTTCACTTCTCTAGGCCTCAGTTCCCTCATCTGTATAATGGGGATGATGACTATAATGGGGATGACAACTGTAAGGTGTCCAATCTGATTAGCTTGCATCTACCCCATTACTTAGAATAATGCTTGACACTTAATAATCGCTTAAGAAATATTATTATTGTTATGTGTTTCGGAGACAATCCAACAGAGTTGGTAGACATGTCCCTTGCCCTCAGGAATTTACAACTCAGTGAGGTATAGGAGACAACATGGAGGAGCTGTTGGTAACATAGTTCTGCCACTCCCCACTGCAACCTTGATCTCTGCAGATGGCTTTGGGGCCTTCCTAGCACAAGACCCCAGGCTCAAATCCTGGCTCTGCCACTTGTCAGCTGTGTGACTGTGGGCAAGTCACTTAACTTCTCTGTTCCTCAGTTACCTCATCTGTAAAATGGGGATTAAGAATGTGAGCCTCACGTAGCACAACCTGATTACCCTGTATCTACCCCAGTGCTTAGAACAGTGCTCTGCACATAATAAGCGCTTAACAAATACCAACATTATTACTATTATTATTATTACTTTCTTGTCCTTGCTTCTCAGGACCACATTTTTTTTTCCTCTTCAGTGTCCACCGAGGAGGGTTATTTTTACATGGATGCGGTCAGAGTAATTTCTTATCGAAACCTGCCATTCATGTCATTACCAACTGCCCTAT
Source organism: Ornithorhynchus anatinus (assembly GCF_004115215.2). Classification (NCBI taxonomy): domain Eukaryota; kingdom Metazoa; phylum Chordata; class Mammalia; order Monotremata; family Ornithorhynchidae; genus Ornithorhynchus; species Ornithorhynchus anatinus. The sequence continues at coordinate 177,006,293 of NC_041728.1, read as the reverse complement.
TTTCAGGCCTCTAATCAGAACCAAGCTGGCTGTTCTGATTCCCTTGAGAACTTCCAGGGTTTGGGGGATTGGAGGTGAGTGTTGGCTGCATGCAGTGGAGAACACAAACCCAGGGGCGCTACTAACTTTCCGATTTATCAGGAACTCATTTTCCAATCTCAATTTCTTACCAAGTGTTGCAGTAATTTCTCCTGGGCCCTTTGGTTCCTTCCCTGAATAGGCTGCTATGGGGCTCTCAACTCTGATTTGCTTTCCCATCTTAAAAAAAAAAGGAGTACATGGTTTAATCCAGAAAGTCTCAGTGCAAATAGAATTTTTTTCTTTAAAAAAGGATTTCCAGAGCTGTTTTCCTGCAATTTCAGATCCATATTTCAGCCTTCCCAATAATCATCAAAAATGAATGAACTGACTACCTATTTTATTTCCTTCTCCCTCCCCCACCTCCACCTTTTCTTCTCTCTCTGTACCTTTCTCTACCTGTCCCTTTCCCTCTGTTGCTTCATCTCTCCCTCATTCTCTCCTTCACTCTCTCCTTCACTTGCTTCGTCTCTCCCTTGCTTGCCCTCTCCTGCCTTGCTCTCTGCTTCATACTGGCCCTTGTCTGCTCCATCCTTTGCTCCCTCCTCTCTTCCTCACTTGCTCACTCGCTCTTTCCCTCCTTCTCTCTCTTTCTCCCGTTCTCCTTTTATCTCCCTCCTTTGTACTCTCCAGCCCTTTCTCTCTCTCACTACTTTCCTCTCTCTCTCACTTTCTTAGTCTTCCTTTCCCTCTCTCCCTCCCTCTTTCTCTTCCTCACTCTCTTCTTTCCACTCATCCTTTCTCCCTCCTTTGTTCTCTCTCCTCCTCACTTTCTCCCTCACTTGCTCTTGATTTCTTCCTCATTTTCCCCTCCCTCTCTCCCGCCTTCTCTTGTTCTCTCTCTGTCTTTCCCTCTCTCCCTCAGTCTCTCCCTTACTCTCCCATCTCTTCTCCTTCCATTTCACTCTTCCCCGGTTTTAGTATGGCTTAGTAGGAAGAACACAGGTCTGAGTCAGGAGGCCTGGGTTCTAATCCCATATCTAACATTAAATTGCCCAAGGACTAGTCACTCATCATAACTGGGCCTCAGCTTCCCCATCTGTCGAATGAGGACAAGCTACCTGTTCTTGTCTCTCATTACACTGTGAGAGCCCCATGTAAAATAGTGACTGTGTCTGACCTGATTGCCTTGTACCCACCCCAGCCCTTAGAAAAATGCTTGATATATAATAAGCACTTAACAAATACTGCAATTATTATTTGTTTATTATTACTATTCTTAAGACCCTCAGGAAAGTTTCAGCTTCAGTGACAATCCTCCCAGATGTTTTAAAGCTAACAAAGCAGGATAGTCTAGTGGTAGAATATAGTCAGGTCCAAGAGAGGACCTGGATTCTACGCCCAGCTCTGTACTCACCTGAAGTCAATTAACTTCTCAGTACTTCAGTTTCCTCACCTGTGAAATAGGAATAAGCTAGCTGTTTTTCCTACTTAGACTGGGAGCCCCATGTAGGTTAACGCTTGGCATACAACTGCAGTATTTGTTAAATGCTTACTATGTGCCAAGCACTGTACTAAGCACTGGGGTGGATACCAGCAAATAATAATAATAATGTTGGTATTTTTTAAGCACTTACTATGTGCAGAGCACTGTGGTAGATACAGGGTAATCAGGTTGTCCTATGTGAGGCTCACAGTCTTAGTCCCCATTTTACAGATGAGGTAACTGAGGCCCAGAGAAATTAAGTGACTTGCCCATAGTCACACAGCTGACAAATGGAAGAGCAAGGATTCGAACCCATGACCTCTGCCTTTCCCAAGTGGGGCTCACAGTCTCAATCCCCAATTTACGGATGAGGTAACTGAGGCCCAGAGAAGTGGAGTGACTTGCCCAAGCAGCAGACATGTGATGGAGCTGGAATTAGAACCCATGACCTTCTGACTCCCTAGCCAGTGCTCTATCCACTGCACAAGCTGCAGCTCAAGTTAGTGCTTAACAAATGCTATTATTATTACTCGTAGTAGTAGTTATTACCATCATTATCTGGATAGTCAGCAACAGTGATGTGAGACAACAGTGATGTGAGTTATTTGGTCACAAAATGTACTACAGAATTAGAAACTTTTGGAAGAGGAAAATATTGAGTGGGAATTAGAAGTACAGTAACACACAGATACTCTGTAGCTTCGTTGCTATCTTGGTTTGGTCATCCTGCCCTTCCTTCACCACTTGAAAAATGAGAATAATAAAAGCTTTATATAGCAATGAACTGCAGCCTAATTGGTAATTTATCATCGGTTAGAGACACAAAATATTATCCCGTTTGTGGTAATGCTTATAGAGCACTTATAGGGTATTAATCGTGAAACACCTCGAGGTGCTTCATGGAATTGATTTACTTCAACCTTAGAGCCTGATTCTTGTAGGGGCCAAGCCATCTTCTCCCTTTTTAATGGAAAAGGGCGATGGGGGTCATGTGACATGCATAAGATCAAAATGAAATCAGTGGAGCTAAAGGCTGAGAAAATGTGGCCAGAGTATAATTAAGACAGTCCTTTGGGAGGTCCCCATGGGCAGGGATTGGGACTACCAACCGTATCCTATTATACTGTCTGAAGCACTTAGTACAGTGATTTGAACAAGGTAAGTGCTCAATAAATACCTCTCATTGACTTAGATTGATTAGAACACTTCCCCATCTCCAATAGAGTGTAAAGCTCCTTGAGGGCAGGAAAAGTACCTAACCACATTATTGTATTTTAATAGTAATAATAATAATTGTGGTATTTATTAAGTGCTTACTATGTGCCAAGCACTGTACTAAGCATTGGGGTAGATACAGCATATTAAGTTGACCCAGTCCCTGTCCCACGTGGGGCTCACAGACTCAATCCCCGTTTTACAGATGAGGTAACTGGGGCCCAGAGAAGTGAAGTGACTTGCCCAAGGTCACACAGCGGACACGTGGCTGAGGTGGGATTAGCATCCATGACATCTGACTCACAAGTCCAGGCTCTTTCCACTAAGCCACGCTGCTTCCCATATGGCATTTGCTAAGTGCTTACTATGTGCCAAGCACTGTTCTAAGTGCTGGGGTAGATAAAAGGTAATGGTGTTGTCCCACATGGGGCTCACACTCTTAGTTCCCATTTTGTAGATGAGGTAACTGAGGCACCGAGAAGTTAAGTGGAGTGGCAAAGACGGCATTAGAACCCATGACCTCTGACTCCCAAGCCTAGGCTCTTTCCACTAAACCACACTGATTCAGCATTTTACTTCCTCAAGGGTTTTATACATGCTCTGCACACAGTAAGGGATCAATAAATACCACTGATTGAGACTGTAAACTAATTCTATACTTGGTGCAGCTTGGTGCAGTGGATAGAGCACTGGCCTGGGAGTCAGAAGATCATGGATTCTAATCCCAGCTCCACCACATGTCTGCTGCTTGGGCAAGTCACTTCACTTCTCTGGGCCTCAGGTACCTCATGCGTAATTGGGTATTGAGACTGTGAGCCCCACTTGGGAAAGGCAGAGGTCATGGGTTCGAATCCCGGCTCTTTCACTTGTCAGCTGCGTGACTGTGGGCAAGTCACTTAACTTCTCTGGGCCTCAGTTAACTCATGTGTAAAATGGGGATTAACTGTGAGCCTCACGTGTGACAACCTGATTACCCTATATCTACAGACATGGCAGAGTCAGGATTAGAACCCAAGACATTCTGACTCACAGCCCTTGTTCTATCCACTAAGCCATGATGCTTCTAATGAGGCCCTTGGTGTTCATTAATTAATTAATTAATTCATTCAATCATATTTATTGAGTGCTTACTGTATGCAGAGCTCTGTATTAAGTGCTTGGAATGTACAATTCATCAACAGAATTGTACATTCCAGAATGAATCCCTACCCAACAATGGGCTCACAGTCTAGAAGGGGGAGACAGACAGCAAAACCAAACAAGTAGACAGGTACAAGTAGACAGGCATCACCACCATCAAAACAGATGAATACAACCATAGATAAATGCACATCATTAATAAAATAAATAGAAGATGTACAAATATAAACAACTGCTATGGGGATGGCAAGGGGGTAGAGCAGAGGGAGGAAGTAGGGGCAATGGGGAGGGGAGGAGAAGCAGAGGGAAAGGGAGGGCTCAGTCTGGGAAGGCCTCCTGGAGGAGGTGAGCTCTCAGTAGAACTTTAAAGAGGGGAAGAAAGTTAGTTTGGCAGAGGTGAGGAGGGAGGACATTCCAGGTCAGAGGTAGGACATGGGCCCAGGGTCGACGGCGGGATAGGCAAGAACGAGGGAAAGTGAGGAGGTTAGCAGTAGAGGAGTGGAATGTGAGGGGTGAGCTGGAGAAGGAGAGAAGGGAGTTGAGGTAGCAGGGGGCAAGGGGTTGGAGAGCTTTGAAGCCAATAGTGAGGAGTTTTTGCTTCATATGAAGGTTGATAGGCAACCATTGGAGGTTTTTGAGAAGGGGAGTGACATACCCAGAGCATTTCTGTAGAAAGATAATCTGGGCAGTGGAGTGAGTATAGATTGAAGCGGGGAGAGACAGGAGGATGGGAAATCAGAAAGGAGGCTGATGCAGTAGTCCAGTCAGGATATTATGAGAGATTGTACCAGCAAGGTAACAGTTTGATTGGAGAGGAAAGGGCGGATCTTGGCAATGTTGCGAAGGTGAGGCCGGCAGTTTTTGGTGACGGATTGGATCTGTAGGGTGAATGAGAGAGCAGAGTTAAGGATGGCACCGAGGTTGCAGTCATGTGAGATGGAAAAGATGGTAGTGCCATTCACAGTGATGGGAAAGTCAGGGAGAGGACAGGGTTTGGGAGGGAAGATGAGCTCAGTTTTGGACATGTTGAGTTTTAGGTGGAGGGTGGACATCCAGGTGGAGATGTCCTGAAGGCAGGAGTAGATACGAGTCTGGAGGGAAGGAGAGAAAACAGGGGCGGAGATGTAGATTTGGGTGTCATCTGCGTAGAGATGATAGTTGAAGCCGTGGGAGTGATGAGTTCACCAAGGGAGTGAGTATAGATGGAAAACAGAAGGGGACCAAGAACTGATCTTTGAGGAACCCCTATTGTTAGGGAATGGGAGAGGGAGGAGGATCCCACAAAGGACATCGAGAATGAACGGCCAAAGAGATAAGAGGAGAACCAGGAGAAGTTGGAGCCGAGGTTGGCTAATGAGTTGAGGAGGAGGAGATGGGCAACAGAGTCAGAGGCAGCTGAGAGGTCGAGGAGGATTAGGATTGAGTATATCCCCCCAGGCCCTAGAAATGGAGAAATCTTTAAGGGCTTTCACCAGTGCAAAATCTCATTAGGTCAGTTAATTAGAGGAACAGTAAATTTCAGCTATCATTAATTCTGTTTTTGACTAGAAGACGTGAGGCAAAATGGGGTTAAGCCTGTTTCTCCTGTTGGCACAATAAGTGATGAAACAGAGGAGAAAAGGATGTGGGTGAGAAAAGCTCCAACCTACTGTGACCTCATGTCCTGCCGTCAGATCGAGTGGGAATGGCACAGTTCAGGAAATAAAGAGACCTCAGTTCTGGAGGTAGAGGAAGGTTGGCTGGGTTCAGCCGTCTGAGCAGGGCAGGGGTCTGATCGAGGAAGGGCATGAAATGGGCAAGCCCAGCAGGAATCCTGAAAAAAATAGCTGGCCCATGTACTGTGGAGGGCCAAGTAGTTTCCAAGGAAACCACCTGCCACATCTTGGCACCTGCAGGACATGCCTCCTACATGGAGTGTAACAAGTCTTTGTGTGCATTTTGTGATGCCCCATATCCCTATCTGACTTTATACTACTAATAATAATTGTGGCATTTGTTATATGCCAGGCACTGTACTAAGCGCTGGAGTAGATACAAGATAATTGGGTTGGACACAGTCCCTGTCCCACATAGGGCCCCCTAACTCAATCCCCATTTTGCAGATGAGGAAACTGAGGCCCAGATTAGTAAAGTGATTACCCAAGGACACAGAGCAGAGAGGTAGAGGACCTGGGATTAGAACCCAGGTCCTTCTGACTCCCAGACCTATGCTCTATCGACTTGGCAACATTGCTTCTCACTTATTAGGCTCCTTGCTCCAGAGAGAAACATGTTGGGGACAGAAGAGTGTAATGGTACCATGCAAACCAGAGATTATAATCAACTCATTCACACAGGTTCTCTTTCCTGAAGTCTTGATCAATATGGTTCTAATCCCACCTCCACCATTTGCTTGTCATGTGACCCTGGGCAATTCACTTCACTTCTCTGATGCTCAGTTCTTCATCTGTGAAATGGGGATTCAACCCCTGTGTTCTGTCCCCTTTAACTGTCAGCCCCACGTGGAACAGGGACATTGTCCAAACTGTTTTTAATGGTTCTATCCCAGTGTGCAGTATGGTAACAAATGCAAATACCACAGTTATTATTATTATTATGGCTTCGATTTTAGTAACCTGGGAGTTGGTGAGGGTAGCAGGTGTTAGAGAGGGAGGGAGGTTGGCGAACTTATTTTGAAGAGCTGGTGGAGGCTGTGGACGTTTGAATCAATGAGGAAAAGATAATAATAGAGTTGTCGACCCGTGAACCCAATTGAGTAAAAGCATGAAGGCGTGAATTTGTAATGATAATTACAATTATAATTAATAATAACTTTGGTATCCTTTAAGCACTTATTATGTGCCAGACACTGTACTAAGCACTGGAGTGGCTACAAGCAAATCAAGTTAGACATAGTACCTGTCCTGGGTGGGACTCACATTCTCATTCCCCATTTTAGAGATGAGGTGAGGCCCAGAGAAGTGAAGTGAGGCCCAGAGAAGTGAAGTGACTAGCCTAAGGTCACACAGCAGGCAAGTGGCGGGGCCTGGTTTAGAAACCATGACCTTCTGACTCTCAGGCCTGTCCTCTATCGATTATGCCATGCTGTTTCTTGTAGAGGGAGAAGCCAGCCCAGAGCCTGGATTTCCTGCTGGACTATGGCAGTGACTCAGTGAGAAGCAGCATGGCATAATGAATAGAGCATGGGTCTGGGAGTCAGGAGGTTGTGAATTCTAATCCTGGTCTGCCGCTTCTCTGCTGAGTGACCCTGGACAAGTCACTTCACTTCGCTGGGCCTCAATTCCCTCATCAGTAAAATGGGGATTGAGACTGTGAGTCCCACTTGGGACAGGATCTGTGTCCAACCCGATTTGCTCGTATCCACCCCAGAGCTGTGGTATTTGGAGAAAGTCAGTGCTAGTTCAGAGGCTTATGATAATCATCATGACTGTGGTATTAGTTAATCACTTACTATGTGCCAGGCACTGTACTAAGCCTGTGTAGATACAAGATGATCAGAGTGGACAGAGTCCCCAATCCACAGGGACTCTCAGTCTTATTCCCCAATTTACAGATGAGGAAGACTGAGGCACAGAGAAGTGAAGTGATTGGCCCCAGGTTGCCCAGCAGACAAATGTCGGAACTAGATTTCAAACCCAGCTCCTTCTGGCTCCTAGGCCTGTGCTCTTTCTAGTAGGTTATGCTGTGGGAAGGAGGGAGGGAGGAAGGGAGGAAGGAGGGATGGACAAAGAGGGGAAAGAAGGGAAAGAGGGAGGGAGGGAGCTTGTCTCTTCTCCAATTCCTAAAAGTTAAGAAGGTCCCTTTGAATTATGTGTTCATTCTTGGGGCCATGGGAAGTGGGGGAAAGGCATCAGCCACGCTGAGAGTGCACAAGGTGGTTGCTTCATTCTGTAGGCATGTCCTGGAATTTACAGGGAACTGTTGCTGGTAACCAAGGCAGACTGCCAATTGAGGCTTTTGGATACCAATTCCACTTTAATATTTGTATCATTCATTTTCAAGCCTTCCTTCTCTTCCTTTTCTAATAGGAAGGCCCAGCCCAAACGGTGAAAGGGAGGGTGGGATGGAGCAAGTTCTTTCACGATAAATTTTAGATTATAAAAATGCTCCATCAATCTCACCAAAATGTTCACTTTCTCTCATTTTCATCGTTCTTGGGAATGACACCCGCTGGGGAATTTGAGAGTAGATTAATGAGTTCTCCCTGTCCAAGGGGAGGATTTAGCAGGCTTTTGTTTGAAAAGTGACACTCACTGTTAAAGGGGTTTTCCACTGTCTTCTATCTGATAGAATGGTTCCTTCCTGTTTGGGTCTCCCTCCCCCTTCATATCCCACAGACCATCACTCTCCCCATTTTCAAAGACAAACTAAAATTGTATCTCCTCCAGGAAGCCTTCCCTGACTTGTTTCTCACATCCCCACCCTACTTTCCCTCCCTTCTGTGTTGCCTATGATGCTGTGTCCACAACCCATAATCATTTTGATACCTGCTGTCACAGCATATATGTGCATATTGTTATACTTTGTTGCTTCCCCTAATGTATTTAATATATATTTCTCTCACTAAATTGTAAGCTCTTAGAGGACAGGAATGCTGTCTCTCAAATCTAATACATTGCACTCTCCCAAGCATTTAGTACAGTGCTCTGCACACAATAAGTGCTCAACAAATACCACCAATGGACTGATGGGAGGAAAAGCAGTATGGTCTGGTGAAAAGAGCTCAGGGCTGGGAATCAAAGGGCCTGGGTTCTAATCCCGGCTTCACCATTTGTTTGTTGTGTGACCTTGGACAAGTCACTTAACTTCTCCGAACCTCAGTTGCCTCATCTGAAAAATGGGAATTATGACATGGAGCCCCATGTGGGACACATAAAGTGTCAAACTTGATTAGCCTTGTATCTATCCCAGCATGTAGAACTGTGCTTGACACATAAAGCAGCGTGGCTCAGTGGAAAGAGCCTGGGCTTCAGAGTCAGAGGTCATGAGTTCGACTCCCGGCTCTGCCACTTGTCAGCTGTGTGACTGTGGGCAAGTCACTTCACTTCTCTGTGCCTCTGTTACCTCATCTGTAAAATGGGGATTAACTGTGAGCCTCATGTGGGACAACCTGATTACCCTGTATCTCCCCCAGCACATAGAACAGTGCTCTGCACATAGTAAGAACTTAACAAATACCAACATTATTATTATAAGAAGTACTATTCATTCATTCATCCATTCACTCATTCATTTATTCAAAGCAAGAGAAGGGGAAATGAGGAGGAGAGGAGGGGCAGAGAGAAAGGGAGGGCTCAGTCAGGGAAGGCCTCCTGGAGGAGGTGAGCTCTCAGCAGAGCTTTGAAGAGGGGAAGAGAGTTAATTTGGCAGATCTGAGGAGGGATGACATTCTAATTCAGTGGTAGGACATGGGCCAGGGGTTGAAGGCGGGACAGGCATGAATGAGGGACCGTGAGGCGGTTAGCCGCAGAGGAATGGCATGTATGAGGTGGGCTGTAGAAGGAGAGAAGGAAGGTGAGGTAGGAGGGGGCAAGGTGATAGCTTTGAAGCCAAGAGTGAGGAATTTTTGTTTATTGTTGTTATCATTATTATTATTTGAATGCCAGCAGAATCATGGGTGCCATGTGGTAATTGTCAGTGAAGCTGTCTAATGCTGCATCCACACCTCCCACTAACTTCATTTCCTGGGCAACCCCCTGAGCCACATGCAGAAGGATGTGGAGGGATTTTCACCACCAATTTTGCTACCCACATAGTCTAAACCTAGCTCTGCCACTTGTTTGCAGTGCAACCTTGGGTAAGTCATGCAACCTTGGGTAAGTCACTTCACTTCTCTGTGCCTCAGTTACCTAATCTGCAAAATGGGAATTAAGACTGTGAGCCTCATGTGGTGCATGGACTGTGTTGAATCTCATTAGCATGTCTCTACCTCAGTGCTTAGTACAGTGTCTGATGCATAATAAGCATGTGGTGAGCCCACAAAAAGCTGCCTGTATAGTGACTGACTGTGATCCTGTGAATAACAACAAGGAAGAGATTTTGTGAAGCCACTGATGGGCTCTACCTGAGACAGGTGATTGCTGGCCTGTGGGGCCGGAGCATAGAGGGAGCCAGGGATTGCTCTCCCTGGTCTATCCGGTAACAGGCCTGGACCAATCAATGACTGCTACATCGAGCCACAGCTGCCATGCCTAAGGCAGATAAAAGGCAGTTGTGTTGAGGTACACAAAGGGCTCACACAGGGGAATCTGGAAGCAGTAAGGAGTCATGCAAGGAAGTGCCTTCAGTTGAAGAGCAGCATTGGGAAGCAGATAGAAGAAGCAATGGCAGAATGGGCTTCCATGACCACAGACTGATATTGGACCCTTGGGTGGTGGAGTGAGTATGTATGTGTCACTCTTTTGCATGTTGGTAAAACTAAGTAAAAATTTTTCACAGTAACCTTCATGATCAGAGGTGTGGTTTGACTTCTACTATCTGTCACTGAGGCTCCCGTGGTCCAGGAAGGTCCTGGTAGGTATGAACTGGAGGCTCACAACAAAGGAATTAACAAGCACCATAAATAAAATACTCAAGCTGACACTAAATCCTGTCAGTTCATCTTTTACAACGTTGCTAAATTCTGCTTTTACCTCTCCGTCCAAACTGCCATCATGTTGATCCAAGAACATATCCTGCCCCACCTTAGTCAGACTCCTTGCTGACCTCTCTGTCTCCTGTTTCTCCACACTCCAGTTCATAGTCACTCTGCTGCCTAGATCATCTTTCTATAAAAACTTTCAGTCCTTGCTTCCCTCCTCCTCAAGAACCTCCAGTAGTTGCCCATCCCCCTCTGCATAAAACAGAAATGTCTTAATATTGAGTTTAAAACACTAAATCACCTTGTCACCTCCTACCTTACCTTGCTACTTTCCCACTACAACCCAGCCCACACACTTTACTCCACTAATGTGACTTACTCTCTGTATCTCGATTTCATCTATCTCACTGCCGACCAATCTCCCATGTCCTGCCTCTGTCCTAGAATGGTCTTCATATCCGACAGGCAATTACTCTAACACCCTTCAAAGTCTTATAGAAGCACATCTCCTCCAAGAAGCCTTCTCTAAGTCCTCTTTTCTTATTCTTCTACTCCCTTCTGCATCACCCTGACTTACTTTGATGATGACTTTATTCATCTTCCCTCCCAGCCCCACAGCACTTATGTACACATCTGTAATATATTTATATTAATGTTTGTCTCTTTGTCTAGACTGTAATCTCCTAACTCCTAGAGACTTGCTCTTTCCACTAGGCCAACCACCAGGCTAGCATAAATCTAAGCCTGGGAGAAATTCCCTTTAAGAATCAGTCCCAAGTACGGAAGCTGCCCATTCTTCTCCTTTATCTCATAAGGAGAAAGCTTGAGCTTTGGCTGCTGGAATTATAAAGAACTTCTTTCAGAAAGTTAGAACAGCCGAGTACATAAAAGTGGATTTTTCTCCTTTAATATCCTGTAGAGCTCAGGTAAATCAATATTTCAGATCTATACTTTGCAACCAAGAGCTCCATCAAACCATTCAGCCGTCGATTTGTCTCTCTGAGTTCTGTGTCGCAGGCTCGGTGGTGAGAGGGAGCCGTCTGCCTTATCTTGGCATCCCTGTGGTATTGCACGTGTGACCTTTCACTCTATTCCCCAACTCCAAAATGTTCACGTTCTCTTCACTCTGTAGGCAGGATGGTAAAAGAGCAGAGCTGGATATCTAAATCGATAAAAGCGAAAGTCTTCGTGTTCTTTTTGAACTTTTATTTATGAATGTTCAGCCTGGTTATTTATCTATCACACCCCTCATCCTCTATCCATCCAGCACTACCAAATGCCATCATAGGATGGATTACATACTTAGTGATGAATGGAGGTGTTGATATTGATTTGTGGAAATCACACTGTAGCAGTTGCAATCCAGCAGCAGATGCTGAAAGAAGAAAAAGTGATTCAAATCACACATCTGTCCTTCCAGTCTGTCCTTCCCTATGCCCATTATTATCCAAAATTGATTGATGCGTTCTGCCTTTCTAATCATGAAGTGAGCTGGGTCTCACGGTCATGTTCCCCAGAACTCCAAAGCCAGGTTAGACATGGGAATCCACTTTCAAAAACCCTGTCTATGCAACTCCTAAACCCATCAGATCTCACCCCTCCTCATCTCCAAAATGGAGAGTCAATTCCTGTTACTTAGACTGTGAGCCCCGTGTGGGACAGGGACCGTGCCCAATGGGGTTGACTTGTGTCTACCCTAGTGCTTGGAGCAGTGTTTGACATATACCAAGCATTTAACAAAGCATAAAAAGGACAAAAAACAAAGCCCTCCTAAAAATCTCATCTCCTCCAGTAAGTCTTCCCTGACTCATTATCTCTCCCCAAATCTATCAACCCTTCACCTGCCTCTGGCACATTTGTACAAATTTATATCCATCTTCAGCACTGATGTGCGCGCACGCACACACACACACACACACGTATATTTGATTGAACATCAATTGATCAGTTGTATCAATTGAACACTTATTATATGCAGACCACTGTACTAAACTCTTGGGAAAATACAATAAATACACTTGAATGAATTAATAATAATATAACACAATATAACAGAGTTGGTAGACCCATTCCCTGTCCATTACGAGCTTGCAGTCTACAGATTTGCCCTCTTCCTGAAGACTGTCAGTTAAAATTTAACATGAACACAAACTGGAAGTTATTATTAAGCAATGTATTTTCAAATATTGTCATGAAATTATAACAAATCACATCAGTGCTTAGAACAGTGCTTTGCACATAGTAAGTACTTAGCAAATACCATCATTATTATTATCCGGCTGACTTGCCCTGACTTGCTCCCTTCATTCATCCCCACCTCCCAGACCCACAGCACATATGTACATATCTGTAACTTATTTATTTATTTACATTCATGTCTGTTTCCCTCTCTAATCTATAAGCTCGTTGTGTAATGTATCTGCTTATTGTTATACTCTCCCAAACGTTTAGTATGTTGCTCTGCACACAGTAATCACTCATTAAATATGATTAAATGAATGGATGAACAGAATTAGCAAACACATTCATTCATTCAATCATATTTAATGAGTGATTACTGTGTGCAGAGCACTTAAAGTAAGTGCTTGGGAGAGTACAATGTAACAATTTGCTGCCCACACTGTTTACAGTCTAGCCGGGGGAGACAGTTCTTAATATAAATGAATAAATAGCAGATATGGACATAGGTGGGGTGGTGCTGGGATGGTGGAAGTACAAAGGGAGCAAGTCAGGATGACATAGAAGAGAGTGGGAGAAGAGGAAAGTGGGGTTTAGTCAGGGAAGGCCTTTTAGAGGAGATGGAACTTCAATAAGGCTTTGGGGGGGGAGGTGGTCAAGAAGGAAGTACTTGTCTGTCAGATTTGAGGAGGGATGGCTTTCCAGGCCAGAGGCAGGATGTGGGTGAGGAGTCAGCAGCAAGATATATAAGATGGAGGCACAGTGAGAAGGTTAGCATTAGATAAATGAAGTGGGCAGGCTGGGTTGTAGAAGGAGAATAGCAAGGTGAAATAGGAGGGGGCAAGGTGGTGGAGTGCTTCAAAGTCGATGGTGAGGAGCTTTTGTTTGATGTGGAGGTAGATGGACAAACTTGGGAGTTTTTCGAGGAATGGGGTGGTGACACGTCCTGAACGTTTTTGTAGAAAAAGGATCTAAGCATGGAAAGGAGAGAGACAGGAGGCTGGGAGGTCAACAAGGAGACTGTTGCAGTAATCCAGGTGGGCTAGAAAGTGATTGTATTAACGTGATAGCAGTTTGAATGGAGGGAAAAGGGATGATTTTAGCGATGTTGCGAAGGTGGGAATTTCCTGCCCATAATGAGTTCACAGTCACCAATTTTATTAATTCTGCAGTTTACTGCTTTTCAATATCTCTACTTCTCTGTCTCTCATTAGAGCATTGTTCCTCCAGTTGATTAATTAATGGTATTTATTGAGCCCGTACAGTGTGTAGAACACCAAACTAAGCACTTTGGGAGAGTACAGTGCAAAAGAGGTGGTGGACTTGATTCTAGCATTCATTCATTCAATAGTATTTATTGAGTGCTTACTATGTGCAGAGCACTGTACTAAGCGCTTGGAACGTACAATTCGGCAACAGATAGAGACAATCCCTATCCAACAACGGGCTCACAGTCGAGGAGGGGAAGAAGCCATTGGAGAGTGAGCGGTTAAAGATAGAGGCTAAGGAGGGGAGGAGGGAAGGGGAGATGGTTTTTATAAGGTGAGTGGGAATGGGGTCTGAGGCACAGGAGGAGGGAGTGGCACTTGCAAGGAGGGAGGAGATCTCCTCTGAGGATACTGCAGGGAAAGATAGGAAAGTAGGGGAGACAGTTAGGGGGTAGAGGCAGAAGGAGGAGGGGTGACTTTGGGCAGCTCAGACCTGATTGTGTTAATTTTTGTGTTGAAGTAGGTGGCCAGATCGTTGAGGGTGAGGGATAGGGGAGGGGGCCCTGAAGGAGCTTACAGTCTACTGGGCACAGATCATGTCTTGTGTTAGAGAAGAAGTTATCTTAGTGGAAAGAACCAGGGCTTGGGAGTCAGAGGTCATGGCTTCTAATCCCAGCTCTGCCACATCAGCTGTGTGACTTTGGGCAAGTCACTTAACTTCTCTGTGCCTCAGTGACTTCATCTGTAAAATGGAGATTAAGACTGTGAGCCCCACGTGGAACAACCTGATCACTTTGTATCTTCATCTGTAAAATGGGGATTAACTGTGAGCCTCACATGGGACAAGCTGATTCCCCTGTATCTACCCCAGCGCTTAGAACAGTGCTCTGCACATAGGAAGTGCTTAACAAATACCAACATTATTATTATTAGTCAATACAGTTTCCTGCAGTCTGTTGGCACTCAAAAAATACTGGTAATACTACTACCGTGTTTTTGTGACCACATTACCACTCGTGGATGTGTGTTAGCTTAATGTATTTTTCACCTCTTTTTGTCGATATGTTTTAATTTGTCTCTCCAGTAGAGTTTAAGCTCCTTGTAGGCAGGCATCACCGTAAGTGGATGTTTGATTGCTACTATTATTCCTATTATCTGATGTGTGGCTGCTTTGAGCTGCACCATCAGATAGGAGACTGAACATTTTCACAGCCCTATATACCACTGTCTTAGCGACTTGAAGCTGTATTGCCAGAAGAAAACTTTTTTTATATAGAAGCAGCATGGTCTAGTGGAAAGAGCACTGTCTTGGGAGTCAGAGGACTCGGGTTCTAATCCTAGCTCTGCCACTTACCTGTTGTATGATCTTGGGCAAGTAACTATACTTCTCTGTGCCTCTGTTCCCGCATCAGCAAAAAGGGGATTCAATACCTGTGGTCCTCGCTACTTTGACTGTGAGCCCCATGTGGTACCTGAGGGTGACTCAGTGGAAAGATCACGGGTTTGGGAGTCAGAGGTTGTGGGTTCTAATCCTGGCTCTGTCACTTGTGGGCTGTGTGACCTTGGGCAAATCACTTAACTCCTATGTGCCTCGGTTACCTCATCAGTAAAACAGGGCTGAAGACTGGGAGCCCCACTTGGGACAACCTGATTACCTTCTATCTATCCAAGTGCTAAGAACAGTGGTTGGCACATAGTAATACCAACATTATTATCTTGTATCTTCCCCAGCATTTAGTACAGTGTTTTGCACATAGGTGCTGAACAGATACCACAGTTATTATTATTATTATTATTGTTATACTCTCCCAAAAAGTATAGTGCTCTGCAGTTACTGAGTACTCAATAAATAGCAATGAATGGTTGATGAACTGGCAATTTGGGGCTGAAACATGCCATCAAATTGTGTTATCAACACCAGTCTTTGGGACAAAGAAGTAGAAACTTGATATAAAAGAGCACAGTCTCTTGGCATTGACTGTGGAGCTTTTTAGCCTCGGACGATGACTTTTTTTTGCTCATAGTTATTAACTTAATCAGTAATTCATTATAATGATGTTGATCCTTTTTCATTATTTCATTCAATCATATTTATTTATTCATTCAATAGTACTTATTGAGTGTTTATTGTGTGCAGAGCACTGTACTAAGTGCTTGGAATGTACAATTCAGCAACAGATAGAGACAGTCCCTGCCCAATGACGGGCTCACAGTCTAAACGGGGGAGACATACAGCAAAGCAAAACAGAGCAAAACAAAAATAAGACAACATCATCAAGATAAAGCAAATCAAGGGGATGTACACCTCATTAACAAAATAAATAGGGTAATGATATATACAAATGAGCACATTGCTGAGGGGAGGGGAAGGGGGAGGAGCAGAGGGTGGGGAAAGAGGGGAGGGGAAGCAGAGGGAAAGTGGGGGCTCAATCTGGGAAGGCCTCTTGGAGGAGGTGAGCTCTCAGGGCTTTGAAGAGAGGAAGAGAGTTAGTTTGGCGGACGTGAGGAGGGAGGACATTCCAGGTGGTAGGACGTGGACCAGGGGTCAACAGTGGGATAGGCGTGAATGGGGGACAATGAGGAAGTGAGCGGCAGAGAAGCATAGTGTATGGGGTGGGCAGTAGAAAGAGAGAAGGTAAGTGAGGTAGGAGGGGGCAAAGTGATGGAGAGCTCTGAAGCCAAAGCTCAAATTGATGGGTATCAATATAAATTATGTATATGTATATAAGTGCTAGAAGGGAGAGGGGATGAATATTTATTAAACACCCAAAGGGTACAGTTCTTAGTGTAAATAAAAGGAAACAGGTATCTTCATAAATCAATTTGGAAAGAAAATTCTATTCCTCCTTCACTGGTAAGGAAACCTGTGACAAGCAAGCATCTTATATTTTTCATTCTTTCTGTAAAAACCTGAATTGGAAGCTTAAAGCATTTCAATTAAGTTTTTTAAAAAATAATTAAAACTGGAAGCCTCTGTGGGGACCAGTGATATTTAGACTTCCTTCTGGAACAGACAATCTTATTAAATAGAGGGGCGGGGGGCAGTTAAAGGTACTCAGACCTGTCTCTTAATCCTTGTGTTCCAAATACATTAATATTCCTTCATTCATTCAATCATATTCATTGAGTGCTTACTGTGTGCAGAGGACTGTGCTAAGCGTTTGGAAAGTACAATAAAACCCACTAAGCCCTCATTCCTCTACCCCTTCTCTCTTCTGTGTACACTAGGTACTTGGATTTGTTCCTGCTAAGCACTTGTTATTCACCCCACCTTTAATAATAATAATGTTGGTATTAAGCACTTACTATGTGCAGAGCAGTGTTCTAAGTGCTGGGGTAGATACAGGGTAACAGGTTGTCCCACATGACACTCAGGCTTAATCCCCATTCTACAGATAAGAAAACTGAGGCACAGAGAAGTTAAGTGACTTGCCCACAGTCACAGAGCTGACAAGCAGCAGAGATAGGATTTGAACCCATGACCTCTGACTCCCAAGCCCGGGCTCTTTCCACTGAGCCACGTTGCTTCTCTAGCCCAAAGCAATGAAGTACATATCCATAATTTATTTTGATGTCTATCTCCCACTCTAATCTGAAAACTCCTTGCGAGTGAGGAACACTTCGAGTAACTGGGTTATATTGTACTCTCCCAGGAGTTTAGTACAGTGCTCTGCACATAAGCACTCAATTACCCTTGATTGGTGGATGATAATGATGATAATTATGGTATTTGTTAAGCACTTACTATGTGCCAAGCACTCTTCTAAGCCCTGGTGTAGTTACAAGGTAAGCAGGTTGTCCCACATGGGCCTCACATTCTTAATCATCATTTTACAGATGAGGTAACTGAGGCCCAGAGAAGTAAAGTGACTTGCCCAAAGTCACACAGCTGACAAGCGGCAGAGCTGGGATTGGAACCCACAACCTCTGACTCCTAAGCCCCTGCTTTTTCCACTGAGCCAAGCTGCTTCTCTAACTCAGTTCAGATGTCACAAAGAGCTCTTTTGTCCTCCAATTAGAAAGGGCTAAAATGACATTATTTTCCATAACACTGTCAAAATGAGAGGAAAAGATGTGATATAATGATAATAATAGTGGTATTTGTTAAACATTTGATTTGTTCCAGACAGTGTACTAAGTACTGGGGTATATATAACCTAATCAGGGTGGACAGAGTCTGCATTCCATATAGGACCCACAGACTTAATCCCCATTTTACAGGTGAGGTAACTGAAGACCAGAGAAGTGAAGTGACTTGCTCAAGGTCCCCCAGCAGACTAGTGGCAGAGTCAGGATTAGAACCCACACCCTCTGATTCCCAGGCCTAGGATAGGCATTTGTGTGTTCTGAGTTTGTGAAGCTCACCTACAGAGTGTAAGCTCATTTCTAGATTGTAAACTCGTTGTGGGCAGGGAACATGTCTACCACCTCGGTTATACTGTACTCTCCCAAGTGCTTAATACTCTGTGCACTGTAATTGCTTGATAAATACCACTCTTTTCAGTAGGATTGAGTTACTTGCTTCTGAAACATATACCTTTCATGTCCAGGTGGGGCTTACCTGCCCTCTTTCCAACTCCCTCTTTGTTATTCCTATTTGACAGTTACTCTCCTTCTTCTCCGCCCCCCTTCAAAGCCTTGTTAAAGGCACATTTCCTCCAAGAGGCCTTCTCTAAGCCCTCTTTTCCTTTTCTTCCACTCCCTTCTGTGTCACCCTGACTTTCTCCCTTTATTCATCCTCCGACTAGCCCCACAACATTTACAGTTCATATCTGTAAGTTTATATCAACGTCTGTCTCCACCTCTAGACTGTAAGCTTGTTGTGGGCAGGGAGTGTTTCTGTTAGATTGTTATATTGTACTTTTCCAAGTGCTTAGTAAGTGCTCTGCACACAGTAAGCACTCAATAAATACAAATGACTGACTGGGTGACTAACCGGCTGACTGTCTGTAATTGCCTCACCCTATTAGTTTTCGCTCATGTTTCAGCTTCAGAGCAGAGCTAAGATTCATCTTCCTGGAAAGAGATTGTAAGATCATTGTGGGCAGGGAATGTGTCTATTTTTGTATTATACTCTCCCAAGTGCTCTGTACACTGTAAGTGTTCCAAAAATACCACTGAATGAATGAATTTCCATAGTTATAATTATGGTTTTTGTTAAGCACTTAGTACTGGTGGAGATTCAGGATTCAGTCCCTGCCTCATATTGGGCTCAAAGTCTAAGAGGAAGGAAGACCAGGTAGCTAATCCCCTTTTTACAGAAAAGTGAAGTGACGTGCTTAATGTCACCCCACAGGCAAATGGCAGAGCTGGGATTAGAATCTAGTTCTCCCAACGCCTAATCCTTTGCTCTTTCCACTAGGCCATAACTATTGCTATGGACAATCATTCTTTTTTCTAGCCTTTGAAAAAGTACTACATGGAAATTTTCCTTTCATATCCCTGCATGCTCTCTGACATTTTTTCTCCAGTGAAACAGCCCCTGATTCTTCAGCCTCTTTGTGGAATGTCCTCAAAATTTGATCGATTTGTAAATTCCATTTGCCAGGACTTTGATTAGTTTTTCTGCTCTTCTGTTCACTCCTGACATTTTTCCTCTTCCATCGATCAATGATATTTATGGAGCATCTACTGTGTGAGAAGCACTGTACTAAACACTTGAATGAGGACGATAATGGTAATACACAATACCTGTCCTTAAGAAGTTGACAGACTAACTGGGAAGACATATACAAAATAAAATACAGAAAGAGGAAGAAGAATCTGAATTTGGAGTTGCCCCCCTTATTCATCCCAAATTCAGCCCCACAGCACTTATGTATATCTAGCATTTAGAACAGTGTTTGGGACATAGTAAGTGCTTAACAAATATTATTATTCCCCCAAATTCATGTATTCATATTAAGATCTGTCTCCCCATCTAGACTGTAAGCTTGTTGTGGGCAGGAAACGTATCTGTTATGTTATTATCTGGTACTTTCCCAAGCGCTTAGTACCGTCTTTTGCACACAGTAAGTGATCAATAAATACAATTGACTGACTGCTCTGCACACAGTAAGTGCTCAATAAATACCATTGATGGATTGACTGGAAAGATGGTTATGTGTCAGTGCTTACATAATAGCAAGTAAATTTATATGTATTGAAGTGCAACAGGTGATTGTGAATATAAAAGACCTAATGTGACAAGAAAGAGGAGATGATCTGGGGAGAACAGTTAATCAGACATAGTCCAGGAGGAAAGGGGATTGCCAAAGGGTTTTGAAAATGGGGAGGACAGGAGCCGGGCAAATATATAGGGGGAGATCATTTATAGGAGTTGGAAGAAGAGTGAGGGCTAGAGTTTTGATGGGAAAATCCGGAACAAAGCACAGTGAGAAATAAACTGCAAGAAACAATGAAATCCCAAACTTGAACTTAAATCATTAGAAATAATATTGTTTGCTTTTTTGTTGCATTTTTGCATTTTTTTGTGTAGATAAGAATAAGCAATCTTTACCCTAAATGCCAAAAAAATTTTTATTCAATGCACTAAATGTATGAATGGACAATAAGTTGTATTGATTTTCCTCTTCACTATTAGCCTCCTCAGTTTGGAAGACACATGAGTTATTGCCCGATTTTTCAGCTCAGCTTCGAAAGGAAGATGGGGTATTCTTTAAATGTGCTGTACTGGTGCCTTGGAGGGTGAAAATATATTAATTTATTCAATGATACAGTAATTTATAAATAGTCTCAAGTCCGTCTGTAGATTCATTCATTCAATAGTATTTATTGAGTGCTTACTATGTACAGAGCACTGTATTAAGTGCTTGGAATATACAAATCGGTAAGAGACAGTCCCTGCCCTTTGACAGGCTTACAGTCTAATCGGGGGGGGGGGGGCTTACAGTCTAATCAAAAGCTTTTTAATAGCCTATCCAGTGAAGGTCATTGATATCATGAATATGCTCAGTTGTTCCAATAATACAATAGGTAACTGGCAGTTTTCTTCACTCTCTTACTTGGCTTGAATTATAAAGAAATTGTGATCAAAATTTCAGAATATTCAATTTCTACTACGTGTTGAAAGGGGATTTGGGCAAATTAGCTAATGGGATAATAAGTACCAATCCCAAGGAAGAGTGTCAAAATGACTGCAGTGTGTGAAATCTTGAACCTTAGGTAAAATATCTTCAGGCTTTGGGAAGCATTGAAATCATTCTATTCTTTTGCATATTACAGTTGCTGTCCCAGGATTGTGCTGTTTTTGTACTTGAGAGGATCAGGTTGATTTAACATGAATAATGAGGACATCAGCAACACACACTTGATTCATTTTAGTCTTGGGAAATCAACATGATTGCAAATACCACCAGCTGCCTTCATTTAGGGGGTCATGCCTGTGCTGAAAACAGAAATAAAGCTGAAGAAAGGTGGCATAGTAGAAAAAGCTTAGGTCTTAGAGTTAGAAGACCTGGGTCTTAGTCCTGGCTCTGCCACCAGCCTGATGTGTGACCTAGAGCAAATCACTTAATTTCTATGTTCCTCAGTTTCTTCTTCTGTCAAAAGAGGACTCAATTCCTATTCTCCCTTGGACAGTGAGACTAATGTGGGCTAGAGACTGTGAGACCTGATTGATCATGGGTTCTAATTCCGGCTCTGCCGCTTGTCTGCTGTGTGACCTTGGGCAAATCACTTCACTTCTCTGGGCCTCGGTTACCTCATCTGTAAAATGGGGATTGAGACTGTGAGCCCCACAAGGGAGAGGGACTGTGTGCAACCTGATCTACTGGTGTCCACCCCAGTGCTTAGTACAGTGTCTGGCACGTAGTAAGTACTTCACAAATACCAGTTAATTACTGGTTATTTTATGCTCAGCACATTGCTTGGCACAAGCAGCGTGGCTCAGTGGAAAGAGCACGGGCTTTGGAGTCAGAGGTCATGGGTTCGAATCCCGGCTCGGCCACTTGTCAGCTGTGTGACTTTGGGCAAGTCACTTAACTTCTCGGTGCCTCAGTTCCCTCATCTGTAAAATGGGGATTAAGACTGTGAGTCCCACGTGGGACAACCCGATTCCCCTGTGTCTACCCCAGCGCTTAGAACAGTGCTCGGCACATAGTAAGCGCTTAACAAATACCAACATTATTATTATTATTAACATTTATTATTATTTGCCTATCCCATATTAAGCCCTGGGTGCTCTTGGTATAATATGTGAATGTGTTTGCAACCAAAGTTTTGTTTTCTGTAAGAAGTTTCTGTAGGAGACATATTATTCCTGAACATTGAGATGCTTTGATTTTGATCCAGGCTTATATAGTGAGGGATTTGTTTGGCTCTGAATATTCCATCTTCCACTCAGACTAATCTTATTAAGTTCTCACTAGGTGGAGTGTTTCCTCTCAGGATGGCACCTGGAGAGTTTCCAGTTGTCTACCAGGCTCGGCTATGGAGGGAGAGTCAAGCAGAGACCTATTCATTCCATTCTTAGCTTGGGCAGTGGCTAGTGAGTGTCAGGCAATCTGCTAAAAGTCAAAACTTACCTGGGCTGGGCAGCAGCATGGGAGAGAGTCGAGAGTGGAGACCTGAGTTTACTGCATGGAAGAAGACAGTGGTAAACCACTTCCAGATTTTTACCTCTGTGATTACACTACGAGAATGATTGCTGATGGAGGTGGAGCATTCTGGGAGAGATGTGTCCACGGAGTAGCTTTGGGTTGAAGATGACTCGACAGCATAAGACAAGACAATGTGTAGTGTAGGATACCAAGATCTTGGAAAAGTCCAATGGCATGAAAAAAACACATTCCCTGCTGGAAAAGAGTGTTCATGCTCTCAGGTGGCCACAGATGGGGACAAAGGTGGCCATAGAAATTGGAATCTCTAATAATCATGCTAAAAATAACAGTGATATTTGTTATGCACTTACTATAAGTATTAAGCACTGTGCTAAAGACTGGGGTAGTAACAAAAACAGAACTGTGGTATTTAAGTGCTTACTGTGTGCCAGGCACTGTATGAAGCACTGGGGTAGATTCAAGAAAATTGGATTGAACACAGTCCCTGTCCCATGTGGAGCTCAAAGTCTCAATCCCCATTTTACAGACAAGATAGCTGAGACACAGAGAAGTGAAATACTTACCCAAGGCCACACAGCAGACAAGTGGTAGAGCTGGGATTAGAACCCATGACTTTCTGACTCCTACTTTGGGCAAGTCACTTAACTTCTCGGTGCCTCGGTTACCTCATCTGTAAAATGGGGATTAAGACTGTGAGCCCCACATGGGACAACCTGATTCCCCTGTATCTACCCCAGCACTTAGAACAGTGCTCGGCACATAGTAAGCGCTTAACAAATACCAACATCATTATTATTATCCTAGGACTGTGCTCTATCCACTATGTCATGCTTCAGTTTGGACACAGTCCCTATCTTAAATGGGGCTCACAGTCTAAGGTGGTAGGAAAAGATTTGTTGTATTCCCATTTCACAGGTGAGGAAACTGACGATCAGAAAAATGAAGTGACTAATCCAAATTAGTAACTAATCTAATCCTAATCCAAGCAGGCAAATGGCCTAGTGGGTAGAGCACAGGCCTAGGAATCAGAAGGAACTAGGTTCTAATCCTAGCTTTGTCACCTGTCTATGTGACCTTGGGCATGTCACTTCACTTCTCTGTGCTATCAGTTACCTCATTTGAAAAATGGAGATTGAGACTGTGAGCCTCATGTTGGACATGGACTGTTTCCAACTTGATTACCTGGTAACTACTCCTGTGCTTAGTGCAGTGTGAGGAATATGGTAAACACTTAATGAATACCATAAAAAAGTGGCAGAGTCAGGATTAAAACCCAGGTCCTCTGATTCCTAAACGAGGGCTCTTTCCACAGTCATCGCTGCTAGGTTCGATGGGAAATACGTGGACGGTTGTCAGGAAGGATACACAACAGAGAGATGACTCTCTAATCTATGCCAATTAATGCCTTCCGGGTGACTTTTACTGGGTTTCTGCCATTCCGGTGTTTCTGGATGAAGCAGATGGTCTTCCCAGACTTTCAGACCACTGGGCAAGCCCTCTCCCTCTCAGAGGTATAGGAAAGAAGAAGTCTATGCTAGGACATTGGACTCCCCGAAGAATGGTTCTATTCTTCCACAGACTGACGTACTTTGAGATGACTAGAATCAGAAAGTAGAGGGAGAAAAGCATCAAGGCGGGCTTCCTCAGAAAGAATTGCTCAGACAAAGGACACTTTCAAATTAAAGGACTTTTGACTTCAACACAGGAAACAAAGACTAGATTTATCAGTTTTGTTCTTATTAAAAAAAAAAAAACTAGGAGGATTTCAACTGCACTGATCTCTTAAATAGAAACTTAAATAGATTAAAAAGATCTTAATAGACCTTAAATAGGTCTCTGAGATTCATTTACAAACCTCAGAGGAGAAGTGATGGGGCCCAATGGAAAGAGCACAGGAGTGCTGGGTTTTAGTCCCAGCTCTGCCACTTGCTTATGTGGCCTTGGACAAGTCACTTATCTTCTTTGTGCCTCAGTTTCCTCATATGCCAGTGAGGATAAAAACTCTACTTTATCCCTGACTTGGGCTTTTTTCATGGTATTTGTTAAACACTTCTTATATGCCAGGCTCTGCACTAAGCCCTGAGGTACGTTGGACACAGTCCCAGGTCCCACACGGGGTTTACAGTTTTAATCCCCATTTTCAGATGAGGTCAGTCAATCATATTTATTGAGCGCTTACTGTGTGCCTGGCACTGTACTACTACTACTAATAATAATAATTGTGGTATTTGTTAAGCACTTACTATGTGCCAAGCACAGGATAGTTACAAGGCTATCAGGTTGTCCCATGTGGAGCTCACAGTCTTAGTCCCCATTGTACAGATGAGGTAACTGAGGCACAGATAAGTTAAATGACCTGTCCAAAGTCACACAGCTGACAAGTGGTGGACCGGGATTAGAACTCACAGTCTCTGACTCCCAAGTCCGTGCTCTTTCCACTAAGCCATATTCTCTGTACTAAGATCTTGGGAGAGTACACTATAACAACAAACAGACATGTTCCCTGCTCCTGCCGTGGGACCAGGGATGAATAAAGGGAGAAAGTAAGGGTGAAATGGAGGAGAGTGGGAGAAGAGGAAAATATGGCTTAGTCAAGAAAGGCCCTGACTAAGGCACACAGAAGGGAAGCGACTTGCTCGAGGTCACACAGCAGTAAAATGGCAGAGCCAGGATTAGAATCCAGATCCTTCTGGCTCCCAGGACCATGCTCTATCCACTAGGCCATGCTGCTTCAAGGGACTGTTAGTGGCAAACGGATTGGGTCTGATGGTTCTATTATGTTTACCCCATTCATTCAATTCATTCAATAGTATTTATTGAGCACTTACTATGTGCAGAGCACTGTACTAAGCGCTTGGAATGAACAAGTCGGCAACAGATAGAGACAGTCCCTGCCGTTTGACGGGCTTACAGTCTAATCAGGGGAGATGGACAGACAAGAACAATGGCAATAAATAGAGTCAAGGGGAAGAACATCTCGTAAAAACAATGGCAACTAAATAGAATCAAGGCGATGTACAATTCATTAACAAAATAAATAGGGTAATGGAAATATATACAGTTGAGCGGACGAGTACAGTGCTGTGGGGATGGGAAGGGAGAGGTGGAGGAGCAGAGGGAAAGGGGGAAAAAGAGGGTTTAGCTGCGGAGAGGTAAAGGGGGGGTGGCAGAGGGAGTAGAGGGAGAAGAGGAGCTCAGTCTGGGAAGGCCTCTTGGAGGAGGTGAGTTTTAAGTAGGGTTTTGAAGAGGGGAAGAGAATCAGTTTGGCGGAGGTGAGGAGGGAGGGCGTTCCAGGACCGCGGGAGGACGTGGCCCGGGGGTCGACGGCGGGATAGGCGAGACTGAGGGACAGTGAGGAGGTGGGCGGCAGAGGAGCGGAGCGTGCAGGGTGGGCGGTAGAAAGAGAGAAGGGAGGAGAGGTAGGAAGGGGCAAGGTGATGGAGAGCCTTGAAGCCTAGAGTGAGGAATTTTTGTTTGGAGCAGAGGTTGATAGGCAATCACTGGAGTTGTTTAAGAAGGGGAGTGACATGCCCAGATCGTTTCTGCAGGAAGATGAGCCGGGCAGCGGAGTGAAGAATAGACCGGAGCGGGGCGAGAGAGGAGGAAGGGAGGTCAGAGAGAAGGCTGACACAGTAGTCTAGTCGGGATATTAGTGTTTTGCAAATAGTGAACACTTCACAAATGCCATAGTTATTATTATTACTGTTATTATTATGAGATGGTTGAGGAGGGGCAGGCAGAGTGAACAGTATGTAACATGAGCAAACTTCACAGCTATTCTTGCTCTTCCAGGAGAGCATATGGGACCAGAGGAGGGATAATTACATAAATAAAATGCTAATAATAACAATAATGATGGTATTTGTTAACCCCTTACTATTTGCCAGGCACTGTATTAAGCACTAAGGCAGATATAAGCAGATCAAGTTGGACACGGTCCCTAATCCATGTGAGACTTGCAGTTTCAATCCCTGTTTTCCAGATGAAGTGACTGAGGCCCTGAGATATAAAATGACTTGCCCAAGGCCACACAGCAGACAAGCAGCAGAGTCAGGGTTAGAACTCATAACCTTCTGACTCCCAGGCCTGTGCTTTATCCACTAGAGGGAACAGGGAGAAGACTGCTACACCACTGCACCCATATCCAGGCCATGGGAAAGAGGGCAGTGGGAAAAGAAGATTGTAATAGCAGCAGCATCAACAGTAGAAATATTTATAAAGTGCTTGCTATGTATGAAGCATCATATTAAGTGCTGGGAAAGATGAACTCAGATGAGATGCAGACACAGTCCTTTGTTCCAAGAGACTGCCAATCTAAGAATAAACTGGGGGAGGGTTGGTGCCAGGCACATAAAGGAGTATGATCCAACAATGAGCATGACTAGTGTATAGAGCACAGCCCAATCCTGGCTCTACCACTTTTCTGCTCTGTGCCCTTGGGAAAGTCACTTCACTTCTCTGGGCCTCTGTTCCTTCATCTGTAAAATGGGTATTCAGACTATGAGCCCCATGAAGGATAGGGACTGTGTCCAACCCAATCTGCTTGTATCTGCCCCAGTGCTTAATACAGTGTCTGGCACACAGTAAGTGCATTACATATATGACAATTATTTTTTATCATTAAATACAAGGAAGATGATCAACATGAAAGTCCCACTAGATTATAAGCTTGTTATGGGCTGTAGAAATAATAATAACAATACTGTTAAGCACTGACAATGTGTTAAGCACTTTTCTAAGACATGGGGTAGATATAACCTAATCAGGTTGGACACTGTCTCTGTCCCACATGGGGCTCACAATCTTAATCCCCATTTTACAGGAAATTGAGGCATAGAGAGATTAAGCGATTTCCCCAAAGTCACATAGAACACAGGAAGTGGAGCAGGGATTAGAACCCAGGTCTTTTTGACTTCCCGCCCCAGGCTCTATCCACTGAGCCAGGCCTCTTGGCAATGTGTCTGCTAATTATGGTGTATTGTACTCTCCCAAGTGCTTAGGACAGTGCTCTGTACTTAGTAAATGTTCAATAAATATGATTGATTTATTGATTGAAAGGAGCAATAAGATTCACCTTCCTCAGTTAAGCAAAATAATAATTGTGATATTTGCTAAGCGCTTACTCTGTACCAAACACTGTTCTAAGCGTTAGGGTAGACACAAGATAATCAGGTCGGATACAATCCCTATCCCACGTGGGGCTCACAATCATAATCCTATAAGAAGTAATTTAGGAAGTAACTGAGGCACAGAGAAGTGAAGTGACTTGCCAAAAGTCACACAGCAGACATGTCAGTGATTGTGGCCATCCATAGGCGGTGTCTGCAATAATAATTTTGGTACTAAGCACTTACTATGTGCCACGCACTACAGCAGATACAGGATCATCAGGTCTGACACACTCCCTGTCTGATATGGGGGCTCACAATCTAGTTAATAGGAAGAAGACATGTTGAATCCCTGTTTTACAGATGAGGGAGCAGAGGCCCCAGAGAAATCTAATGGCTTGCCCAAGGTTATTTAGCAGGTAAACAGCAGAGCTAGGATTAAACCTGAGGTTCTCTGTCTCCCAACCCCATGTTTTTTGCAAGAGACAATATTGCTTCTCTCTTAAGGGTAGGCTCATCTCTTCTAAGTCTTTTGCACTTTTCCAAATGCTTAGTAGACTACTCTGCAGATAAAATGCCCAGGAAATACTATAGTTTCATTCGACAAAAACTGGACTGGAATTCATGTTATGAAACTAACATCCTGGATGAGTTAATGTGCTAGAAATATAAGATTTATATAGTCAGCCTTTATAATGAAACCTGATCTCCAACATTTGAGAGGGACCGACATTTCATCCATCAGACAGCAAGAATAAACTCGCATTAAACAGCACATTACACCAGGGAAAGAACATTTCTTTCTAATTCGAAATAGCATTTTGATTCCTTCAGCAATATTATCCAGTCTACCAAAAAGGTTAGTGATATTTTCTGTGTTAACCTAGTTGGCTTTTTCTTTTTTGATCAAAGAGGAAATGAAATTTTTATTAAATATTAAGATGAATGAAACTTAATACGACCTCTTCTCGGGGCCCAAATGGGGGAATTTAATGAGGCGTTTTTTGTCTATCTAGTTAAAGCTCAAATTTTTAGTTAAACTTTTGAGCAAGCTTGCTTCTATAGCAATGAACACTGCAATCCAAGCGCACTGATGATCACAAGAATAGTTTCATATGGGCCATGCGAAGCACAAATTTAACATTTGCGTCAGGGAGTTTCCACCTTCCTCAGACATCCTATTTTAAAGGTGTTTCATAGAGTGGACAGATCCTTTTCTGTCATTCATCTGTTCTCCTTGGACTGCCTGCTCACCTGTGGCTTATCCAGTCTTATTGCCCATTTTTACCGATGAGAGAACTGAGGCACATAAAATTTAAGTGATCTGCCTGAGATCAGATGGCAGTCAAGTGGCAGAACAGAGATTAATAATAAATACTTGTGGTATTTGTTAAGAGCTTACTATGTGCCAGACACTGTTCTAAGTGCTGGACTAGATGCAACACAATCAAGTTGGAAGCAGTCCCTGTCCCACATGGGGCTCACAGTCTAAATCCCCATTTTACAGATGAGGTAACTGAGGTGCAGAGAAGTGAAGTGACTTGCCCAAGATCATATACAGAGAAGTGGTGTAGTGGGACTAGAACCCAGGTCTTTCTGTCTCCCAGGCCCGGGCCCTATCCACTAGGCCATGCTGCTTCTCAATTCATTTTTCAGTCTTGGCAAATTAACCTTGTTTTGGGGAGGCAGCAGCAGCAGGGTTTCAATAAGGAATGAAGAGAATGGGGTAGATTTTAAGAGGAAGTGGAGATGTCTTCTTGTGATACGGCTGGGAAAGGTGGAAGAACAAAGAGGGAGCAGGAGGAGGGCCGGAATTAGAGACATGAAGGGGAGAATTTAGGGTCATCACACCTGATGGTTTCAATTTTAGTGAAGGAATAGTGGTGAGGTAGGGGTAAAAAATAGGGAGCCAGTAGCACCTAACAATGGGACAAAGTCTGCTAGAGGCCTAGCACATAGTAAGTGCTTAATACATACCAATTGTTAAGCACTGTAAGTAACACATACTTAGGAGAAGCAGCGTGGCTCAGTGGAAAGAGCACGGGCTTTGGAGTCAGGGCTCATGAGTTCGAATCCCAGCTCTGCCACTTGTCGGCTGTGTGACTGTGGGCAAGTCACTTAACTTCTCTGTGCCTCAGTTCCCTCATCTGTAAAATGGGGATTAAGACTGTGAGCCCCACGTGGGACAACCTGATTCCCCTATGTCTACCCCAGCGCTTAGAACAGTGCTCGGCACATAGTAAGTGCTTAACAAATACCAACATTATTATTATTATTATTATGGGAGTAGCCTGGGAGTCAAGGACCTGAGTTCTAATCCTGGATCTGACATTTGTCTGCTGTGTGACATAGAAGAAGTCGCTTCACTTCTCTGGGCCTCAATTCCCTCATCTGTAAAATGGGAATTAAGACTGTGAGTTCTATGTGGGACATGGACTGTGTTGAATCTGATTAACTTGTATCCACTAGAGCATTTAATTGTGCCTGGCACATAGTAAGCTCATATCACATACCATTAAAAAAAAATTGGTTTTGGTGGAGTGGGGAGACATGGAATGTTTATTCTTTTTCTTTTGATTTTCTTGTTTTTAGAATGATCAAGGAAACAAGGTAAAATGTGGACTGCAGAGAGAGGAAGCAGGAAGGTCAGCAAGGAGGCTGATGCAGTAGTTGAGGGAAGATAGGATAAGTGCTTGGGCTAATGAGGTAGAAGTTTGGAGAGAGAAAGAGGTGGTTTGTGGTTCATGCCGGGCTCTGGGGCTACATACTGGGGCTTCTCTTTGCCCCACTCAGCTCTGGGTCAGCTGGGGGCTTTTTGCATTCAGACTTTGCAGGCAAGATGGGGATGGGTTCAAATACATCCCTTTTGCCCTTCCAAGCTGTTCCCAGTATACATTCAGTGAACTGCCACCTTGGAGCCTCCATGGACTAGCGGATAGAGCATGGGCCTGGGACTTGGAAGGACCTGAATTCTAATCCCGACTCTGCCACTTGTCTGATGTGTCACCTTGGGCAAGTCACTTCACTGGGCCTCAGTGGCCTCATCTGTAAAAAATGGGGATTAAGAGTGTGAGCCCCATGTGGGACAGGGACTGTGTCCAACCTGATTACCTTGTAATCTACTCCAGTGCTTAGAACAGTGCTTGATTTATAAGTGCTAAACAAACGCTAATATTGTTATTGTTATCTCATTTTTTACTACACTGATGCACCATAATCCATTTGTAGAGCGTCAGGAAGATCGTGTAAATGCAATTCTTGTATCAGAACAAAGTGAGCCACAAAGATGCAGAGAGTAGGAATCTATTTGTTTGGGGTTTTTTTTTTAATTTTTAGCCCAAGTATCAATATTACAATCAAGGCCTGGTTTCAATTAACCTTAACAGTACCACGAGTAGCTAATGGAAGTTAATTAAGACATTAATTAAAGCCCACATTGCTCTTCTAATGAGAAAATGTTAGAGATCTACTCAAATTTTTCCCTCTCAAATTAGCTGAAGCAGATGATTAGCAGGTGTTCCTGATACATAATTTGTACTAAATGGAATAAAACATGGGATGAAATGAGACATGTAAATAACTCCTTTATAATCAATCATTTTTAAGTGCTTGGAACGGCTCTGAAATGATGGTTCAAAGAGGTTGGGCTTCCAGGATACCAAATTTTTTTGCTTTCAGTTTACCTGAATTTCCCTTAGTGTGTACATGAGGCAGTCTGTGCTCACTATCGGTCCCGAATGGTCCAAGAGTCCTCTGACCTCCTATGAAAGAAGATACTATTGTAGTACTCCTACTAATACTACTACTAATAAAAAAAATAATTATTATTGTGATATTTGTTAAGTGCTTACTATATGCCAGGCCCTGTTCTAAGCACTGGAGTGGATACAAGCAAATCAGGTTCAATATCATCCCTGTTCCACATGGGGCTCAGACTCTTAATCCCCATTTTACAGATGAGGTAACTGAGGTACAGAAAAGTGAAGAGACTTGTTCAAGATCACATATCAGACAAGTGACAGAGCTGGGATTAGAATCCAGGACCTTCTGATTTCCAGATCTGGGTTCTACCCATTAGACCTCGCTGTTTCTCATAATAATAATAATAAGAAGAAGAATGGTCTAATGGAAAGAACATGGGCCTGGGGGGGTCAGACACCTTCAAGATACTAATAGAACATTAATAATAATAATAATGATAATGGTCATGATAAGAAGGAAAAGCAGTATGACCTACTGGAAAGATTATCAGCCCGGCGGTCAGAGGCCCTGGGTTCTAATTCCAGCTACCTGCCTGTTGTGTGACTCTGGGCAAGTCACTTCACTTCTCTAGGCCTCAGTTCCCTCATCTACAAAATGGGGATTCAATCCCTGCTCTCCCTCCTACTCACACTGTGAGCCCCATGTGGGACCTGGTTATCTTTTATTCTATCCCAGTAATTAGTATGCATTGTGGCCTAGTGGATAGAGTACAAGCCTGGGAGTCAGAGAGTAATGGGTTCTAATCCTGCCTCTGCTACTTGTCTGCTGTGTGACCTTGGGCAAATCACTTCATTTCTCAGGGCCTCAGTTCTCTCACCTATAAAATGGTGTTTAAGACTGTGAACTCTATATGGCACAGGAACTGTGTCCAACCCCAATTATCTTGTAACTACCCTAGTGCTTAGAAGAGTGCCTAGTTAAGCACATAGTAAGTGCTTAACAAATAGCATAATTATTATTATTATTACAGGGCTTGGCTCATAGGAAGCACTTGATAAAATAATAACAATAATGAAGGTACTATTTAAGTTAGGTGCTTACTATGTGCCGAACACTCTTCTAAGCTCTGGGGTAGATACAAGCTAATCCATTCATTCATTCAATTGTTTTTATTGAGTGCTTATTGTGTGCAGAGCACTGTACTAAGCATTTGGAAAGTACAATTGGGCAACAGATAGAGACAATCTCTACCCAACAATGGGCGCTCAGTCTAGAAGATTTATAATAGTAATAATGGTATTTGTTAAACACATACTATGTGCCAAGCACTGTTCTAAGAACTGTGGGGGTGGGGGAATACAAGGTAATCACTATACTAAACACTGTGAGAAAATACACAGGTGGGAATTAAACATGGGGTTCATAATCTGAAAGCTTGAAGGGAAAGGATTGATTGTGTGTCTTATAGCCAATTCTCCCCCCCCCCCCATTCCCCTCCCCTCAGCACTATCCTCATTTGTATATATTATTTATTACCCTATTTATTCTGTTAATGAGATGTATATCCCCTTGATTCTATTTATCGTGATAATGTTGTCTTGTCTTTGTTTTGTTCTGCTTTGCTTTACTGTCTCCCCCGATTAGACTGTGAGTCCATCACTGGGCAGGGGTTGTCTCTGTTGCCAAATTGCACATTCCAAGCACTTAGTAATTCCAAGCACTTAGTACAGTGCTCTGCACATAGTAGGTGCTCAATAAATACTATTGAATGAAAAGGAGGTTATATTTTAAGTGGAAGGATTGTCCAACTACTGGAGGTTTTTGAGATATGGGGAAATTTGATTGAATGGTTGACAGACTGAATAACTTGCGACTTCTACCTGATTCTTCTTTCCTGAAACACAGTTTCCAGCCTCGCTCGTCATCTGATGGAGAGAAGATTAGGATATTGCAAAGGGCAGGGATGGTTAGGAAGAGAAGAGTTCAAGATCCGGGATTCATTCATTCAATTCACTCAAAAATAATTGGGCATTTCCTGTGTGCAGAACACTGTACTGAGCACTTGGGAGAGTACAGAATGACAATAAATTAACATATCCCTTGCCCACAGTGATCTTACAGTCTAGAGGAGGAGACAGACATAAATATAAATAAATGAATGACGGATATGTACTAAGTGGTGTGGGTCTAGGATGGAGGGATGAATGAAGGGAGCCAGTGAGGGTGATAAAAGAAAGGAGTGGGAGGAGAGGAGGGCTCAATCAGGGAAGGCCTCTTGGAGGAGATGTGCCTTCTTTAAGGCTTTAAAGGGGGAGAGAATAATTGTCTGTTGGATTTGAGGAGGGAGGGCTTTCCAGGCCAGAGGTAGGATGTGGGCGAGAGGTAGGCGGTGAGACAGATGAGATTGAGGCACAGCGAGAAAGTTAGTACTAGAGGAGAAAGTGTGCAGGCTGAATGTTCTTACACAAGGGTGTAAAAGTAGGCATTTTATCCCCATTTTGCAGGTGAGGAAACTGAGGCACAAATAAATTAAGTGATTGTCTGAGGTCACATAGCAGTAAGTGGCAGAGCTGGGATTAGCTCAAGTCTCCTGTATGCTTTCCATTAAGTCATGCTGCTTCCAACTGAGAAGGCAAGAGGTGGGATTTTGAGACGTGACATAAGGGGATGTTAGATTGGATATAAAAGAGAAATTGAAAGTAGAGTTCTGAGTAGCTGACCAAGGGAAATTGTGGAGAATTTTTCATAGGTCATTTTAGTGAATAAGATTCTCTTTTAACTAGGTGGTGAAAATGTGGATTTTCCAAGATTCATTCAATAGTATTTATTGAGCGCTTACTATGTGCAGAGCACTGTACTAAGCGCTTGGGATGAACAAGTCGGCAACAGATAGAGACAGTCCCTGCCGTTTGACGGGCTTACAGTCTAATCGGGGGAGACGGACAGACAAGAACAATGGCACTAAACAGCGTCAAGGGGAAGAACATCTTGTAAAAACAATGGCAACTAAATAGAATCGAGGCGATGTACAATTCATTAACAAAATAAATAGGGTAACGAAAATATATACAGTTGAGCGGACGAGTACAGTGCTGTGGGGATGGGAAGGGAGAGGTGGAGGAGCAGAGGGAAAAGGGGAAAATGAGGCTTTAGCTGCGGAGAGGTAAAGGGGGGATGGCAGAGGGAGTAGAGGGGGAAGAGGAGCTCAGTCTGGGAAGGACTCTTGGAGGAGGTGATTTTTAAGTAAGGTTTTGAAGAGGGAAAGAGAATCAGTTTGGCGGAGGTGAGGAGGGAGGGCGTTCCAGGACCGCGGGAGGACGTGACCCAGGGGTCGACGGCGGGATAGGCGAGACCGAGGGACGGTGAGGAGGTGGGCGGCAGAGGAGCGGAGCGTGCGGGGTGGGCAGTAGAAAGAGAGAAGGGAGGAGAGGTAGGAAGGGGCAAGGTGATGGAGAGCCTTGAAGCCTAGAGTGAGGAGTTTTTGTTTGGAGCGGAGGTCGATAGGCAACCACTGGAGTTGTTTAAGAAGGGGAGTGACATGCCCAGATCGTTTCTGCAGGAAGATGAGCCGGGCAGCAGAGTGAAGAATAGACTGGAGCGGGGCGAGAGAGGAGGAAGGGAGGTCAGAGAGAAGGCTGACACAGTAGTCTAGCCGGGATATAACGAGAGCCCATAATAGTAAGGTAGCTGTTTGGGTGGAGAGGAAAGGGCGGATCTTGGCGATATTGTAGAGGTGAAACCGGCAGGTCTTGGTAACGGATAGGATGTGTGGGGTGAACGAGAGGGACGAGTCAAGGATGACACCGAGATTGCGGGCCTGCGGGACGGGAAGGATGGTCGTGCCATCCACGGTGATAGAGAAGTCTGGGAGTGGACCGGGTTTGGGAGGGAAGATGAGGAGCTCAGTCTTGCTCATGTTGAGTTTTAGGTGGCGGGCCGACATCCAGGTGGAGACGCCCCGGAGGCAGGAGGAGATGCGAGCCTGAAGGGAGGGGGAGAGGACGGGGCGGAGATGTAGATCTGCGTGTCATCTGCGTAGAGATGGTAGTCAAAGCCGTGAGAGCAGATGAGTTCACCGAGGGAGTGAGTGTAAATGGAGAACAGAAGAGGGCCAAGAACTGACCCTTGAGGAACTCCAAGATGCAGTGTTCTTTTAAAATACGTCTTAAAATCATCATGCCTTCATGACTGGAAGAAATCTCCTGTTTCCTTTGCAACTCTTCACAGCTCTCAGTCCAGTGCTTTGCACTTAGGGATTGCATTAATAGTGACTCCTGCCTCTATTTTTTTTTCACTTATTCATTTAGGACTTTGCCTTTACTTCTAAACTTTCAATTACTTCTAAGATGAGAGAGAGAGCTGGGGGGAGAGAGAGAGTGTATGTGTGTGTTCATTCAATCATAATTATTGAGCGCTTTCCATGTGCATAGCACTGTACTAAGCACTTGGAAAGTTTGGGTGGGTGAGTGTATACACACCCTAGTTTGGCTTAAGACCCATCTGAAACCTAGTCCAACTCATCATCAAGCACCTAAACCCAGCACAAAGTTACCCATCATTGAAATAGGCAAGGAACTTTGATATCTTTTCAGGAAAAGTGGGTATAAATAGAATTTAACATTACTGATTATCCATAAAGAGGAACATTACTAATTACCCATAAAAAGGAACAGATGAGCTCATCTTCTGGAATTACAAGCCAACACTGACCTCCTTGCCCTAATCAATGCTACTCTGCCATTTATTAAAAAGTAGACCTTTGAAAAGGTTTTTTGCATTTGACTTATAAAAATGCAATACGGCTTAGTTCTTTCCATTTATCTGTGTGCCAGGGTGAAGGTTGGATGAGTTTTTTGAAGGAATCAGGACCAGGACTCTCAGAATTGGTGGAGGGTCCAACTTAGATAAGTTGTACAGGGACAGTCACCAGTCCCTTCCTGATGCATGAAACTCTCTGTCAGAGGAATGGAAATAGGCATGTATGGACTCCAGTTATTCCAGCTATTCCTCTCCCTTCCCTAATAGTAAGCCATGGCCAGAGATGGAAGAGTATTAATAATAATGATGGTATTTGTTAAGCGCTTACTTTGTGCCAAAAACTGCTCTCAGCACTGGGATAAATACAAGGTAATCAGGTTGTCCCACATGGGGTTCACAATCTCAATCCCCATTTTCCAGATGAGGTAACAGGCCCAGAGAAGTTGTGACTTGCCCAAGGTCATTTCTTTTATCACTAAATAGCAAAGGAAGAAATATTCATTCATTCAATCCTATTTATTGAGCACCTACTGTGTGCAGAGCAGTGACTATGATCTTGGAAGAGTACAATATAACAAACACACTCCCTGCCTCCTAGGAGCTTATGGTCTAGAGGGACAGACATTAATATAAATAAATGAATTACAGAAAATTTACAGAGTTGGTAGATGCATTCCTTGCCCCCAAAGAGCTTACAGTCTGCAGGGGACTTGGAATCTAAGTCTAAAAATCTTTTTTCTTCTCTAGGGAAAGGGAGATAGAGATTATTCAGCAAGTCTAGTTAACAAGGGTCAGAGTCCTGCAATAAGGAACTTTGCAAAGTCAAAAGGTGGCTAGCGAAGTACTGTCCAATTAAGAAGAAAATCCCAATAGAAGCCAATTAGGCTGAGGAATAAACATCTGTGAAAAGAGTAGATATTAGAGATTGGACAAGTCATGTTACTACATTGTGCTTCTGCTTCCACCATTGTAAAATGTGGATTAAATACCTGTCCTCCCTCACCCAAATAATATATTGATAATTATATTGTATTTGTTAAGAATTTATGATGTGCCAAGCACTGTTCTAAATGCTGGAGTAGATACAAGGGAATCAGGCTGGACACACTCCCTTTCCCATATGAGGGCTCACAGTCTTCATCCCCATTTTACAGATGAGGTAACTGAGACAAAGAGAAGTTTAGCGACATGCTGAAGGTCACACAGCAGACAAGTGGCAGAGCCAGGATTAGAGCCCATGTCTTCTGACTTCCAGGTCCATGATAACAATAATAATAATCATGTTGGTATTTGTTAAGCATTTACTAACACTAACACCAAACACTGTTCTAAGTGCTGGGGTAGATACAGGGTAATCAGGTTGTCCCACGTGAGGCTCACAGTCTTAATCCCCATTTTACAGATGAGGTAACTGAGGCACTGAGAAGTTAAGTGACTTGCCCAGAGTCACATAGCTGACAGGTGGAGGAGCCGGGATTAGAACCCATGATCTCTGACTCCTATGCCCGTGATCTTGTCATGTGGATGTTGCCCTATTCAAATATATTGGATTTATTCCAGAGTTTAGTATGGTGCTTGACACACAGTAAATCCTTACCAAATACCACAATATCATTTTAATAATAACAAATGCTAATAATAACATGGCACTATGATTACTACTATTAATAACAAATAATGCTACAATTATTATTAGTATTTTTAAAAATTAATTAATTCAGTTGTGTTTATTCAGAGCCTATTCTATTCCAAGCACTGTACTAAGCACTTAAAAAATATATACAGAATGCTTCACAGATTTGCGTGTCATCCTTGCGCATGGGCCATGCTAATCTCTGTATCCTTCCAATTTTAGTATATATTTAAAATGGTATTTATTAAACAATTACTATGTGGCAGACACTGTTCTGGATATGAGAGCATCAGGTTGGACACAGTCCCAGTCCCATATGGGGCTCACAGTCTTAATCCTATTTTACATATGAAGTAATTGAGGCACCGAGAAGTAACTTGTCCAAGGTCACACAGCAGACATGGCAGAGCCAGGATTAAAACCCAGGTCCTTTTTACTCCCAGGCCTGTACTCTATCCACTAGGCCATGCTGCGTAGGGGAAGATTTTAGGGCAAAAATTCAGAAGGCCTGCCTTTAGATTGACACCACCCTTTAGATTGACACCACCAGTCTCTTCATACTCAAGGAGGATTTATTTTTTTTAATGATATTTATTAAGCACTTAGTCAAGCACTATTCTAAGTGTTCAGGTAGATACAGATCAACAAGGATGGAAACAGTCCATGCCCCTCATGGGGATCACAGTCTAAGTAGGAGGGAGAACAGTTGCTGAATCCCCGTTTTTATTTTTAGGAAACTGAAGCACAGAGAAGTGAAATGAAGTGTCCAAGGTCACTCAGCTTGGACGTGGCAGGGTCAGGATTAGAACCCAGGTCCTTAGACTCCCAGAGCTGTGCTCTTACCACTGGCCACACTGCTTCCCAGGTTTCAAACATGGAAAACTCTTTCTCCTTGGGATAGGATACTTTTTACAAGGCATCAGTTAGATAAAATTGTCTTGTTTGGGAATATCGGAAGTGCCAGGAATTTGAACTTCTGGTTGGTAAGGCATCAGATAAAAACTACAACTACAGAATCTGTTCATTAACTACCCCCAGTAAAGTAGAGAAGCAGCATGGCCTAGTGGATAGAGAGCAGGCCAAAGAGTCAGAAGGACCTGGGTTCTAATCCCAGCTCCTTCACCTGTCTGCTGGGTGATCTTGGGCTAGTCACTTCTTTGTGTCTTATTTCTCTCATTTGGGAATTCAATTCCTGTTTTTCCTCCTACTTAAACTGCGGGTCCCATGCAGGACAGAGACCGTGTTTAACCTGATTAGCTTGTATCTATCCCAGCTCTTAGTACAGTACCTGGCACACAGTAAGAGCTTAACTACCATTAAAATATATAAATATATATATATTCTATTTATTGCTATTGTTCTTGTCTGTCCATCTCCCCCAATTAGACCGTAAGCCTGCCAAAGGGCAGGGACTGTCTCTATCTGTTACCAATTTGTACATTCCAAGGGCTTAGTTCAGTGCTCTGCACATAGTAAGTGCTCAATAAATACTATTGAATGAATATATATTATAGGTGTGGATGGAGACTCTGAAGCCCAGAAGGCTAAGGTACTAATTGGGTGGTAATATCACCAAGCCTGCGCTCTCCATCCACCTATTGTCAAGGAAAACTCTTACAACATTTGACTGTCATTTTTATTATTCACATTGCAGACCCGCTAATCCCCTCCCTAAGGCAAGGGTCTCCTTATAATAATAATGTTGGTATTTGTTAAGCGCTTACTATGTGCAGAGCACTGTTCTAGGTGCTGGAGTAGATACAGGGTAATCAGGTTGTCCCACGTGAGGCTCACAGTTAATCCCCATTTGACAGATGAGGTAACTGAGGCAAAGAGAAGCGAAGTGACTTGCCCACAGTCACACAGCTGACAAGTGGCAGAGCCGGGAGTCGAACTCATGACCTCTGACTCCGAAGCCCGGGCTCTTTCCACTGAGCCACGCTGCTTCCCCTTATACACCTGCAGGGCCAGAGCGTTCTCCAGAGAAATCCTCAGCAAGGGCTACATATTGATGAGCCCTGAGAAGATTTTGTTACAGCTGCCTAACTTTAAGATGAGCCAACCTTGCACAGGTCAGGGGTTGGTCCGGGAGGGGGATGAACAATCTATTACCTCCCATGCACCGTTCAGATTTGGTGATCAGGTGGAAACTATCCTTCAATCAGATTATTGCTTCATCTCCCTTCTATTACACCCCGACTTTCTCCACTTAATGATGATTGATAATTCTGGTATTTCTTAGGTGCTTACTTTGTGCCAGGCAGTGTACTAAGCACTGGCGTGTATTCAAGCTAATTGGTTTGGACACAGTCCCTGTCCCACATGGGGCTGACAGTCTTAACCCCATTTTACAGATGAGGAAACTGAAGTTCAGAGAAGTGAAGTGACTTACCCAAGGTCACCCAGCAGACAAGTGGCGGGGCCACTTAATTAATCCCTCCTCCCAGACCCACAACACTTATGTTCCATATCTGTAATTTATTTATATCAATGTCTGTCTCCTCCTTCAGACTCTTAGATCATTGTGAGCAGAAGGTGTGTCCATCATGTTGGTATATTGTACTCTCCCAAGAACTTACTGCAAACAGTAAGACCTCAGTAAATATGGTTGGCTGACTGACTGATTTATTGAGGGCCTTCTGCAGGCTGGCATTGTACTAAACGCCTGGAAGTGGACAGTACGTAGTAGTTACAGTCCCAGCTCTCAAAAGCTGGCAATCTACCGGAGGGGCTTTCAATCCAAATATATCAAAGAGTTCTTCAACCCAAGGGCACCTTCTGGCTTCTAGAACCTTGCTCCAAGTAACAGAGAAAAAGGGTTGCCTAAGGGCTAGAGCATGGCCCTGGGAATCAGAAGGATCTAGATCACCTAGTATCCCCCCCAGCTCTTAGAACAGTGCTTTGCACATAGTAAGCGCTTAACAAATACTATCATTATTATTCTAATCCCACCTCCACCACTTGTCTGCTGCGTGACCTTGAGAGGGTCACTTCACTTCTCTGTGCCTCAGTTTCTTCATCTGAAAAATGGGGTTCAAGACTGAGTCCCATGTAGGATAAGAACTGTGTCCAACCTGAGTAACTTGTAACTTCCCCAGCACTTAGGGGTTGTTGGAGAGGTTGGGAATCTGGATGGAACCAGAGCCTAAGAGGTACCAGCTCATTATAGGCAGGAAGTGTCTGTTTATTGTTGTATCATCCTCCTCTCCCAAGCACTTAGTACAGTGCTCTGCACAAGATAAGCACTCAATAAATATGACTGAATCAAGTCCTCAATTGGAAACCCCTATACTTTCCCTAGAACATCACATAATTAGGGGAGCCTTAGGTGATGTGGCTTTGCGACTCAGGCACTCTGTGGATTGTGGTGGTAGGACATCTTTGCAGTGTTGGATTAACAACTGGTCTTGAGCATTAAATTCTGCTTTTTGCAGCACGATTCAAGTTTCCACAGTTTTATCCCCAAAATACAAGATAGTGTGTCTGTATCAACAAGAGTTTGGGAAATAAAAGAGGAATTACTGTCCTGGTTCTCTCTTAGACTGGCAAACTGATGCAGCCATTTATCTCACCACCAACCCCTTGCCCTCATCCTGCCTCTGGCCTGAAACGGCATCCCTCCTCAAATCTGACAGACAAGGAATCTCCCCCACCTTCACAGCTATACTGAAGTCAAATCTCCTCCTTGAGGCCTTCCCTGACTACGCCCCCCTTTCTTCTCCCACTCCCTTCTGCATCACCCTGCCTTTCTCCCTTTGTTCTTCCCCTCCCAGCCCCACAGAACTTATGTCCATATCTATCATATATTTGTATTGCAGTCTGTCTCCTCTCCTCTAGGCCTTAAGATCACAGATGGCAGGGAATTGTCTGATTATTATACTGAATTCTCTCAAGTACTTAGTGCAATCCTCTGTGTACAGTAAACACTCAAAAAATTTGACTGAATGAATAAATGGCCAAATGACTTTAGTCATGATTTGGGAAATATCTAGGTATGTGACCTAGCTGTGCTTAACTACAAGGCAGAGACAGCAGCAAACATGCAAGTTTCACCAGCAGTAATTATTAGTGGAATGACAAAATAGTAAAAATATTAGTGATAATAATTGCAATATTTGTTAAGGGCTTACTGTGTTCCAGGCACTGTTCTAAGCGCTGGGATAGATACAAGCTAATCAGATTGGTCACCGTCCCTATCCCCCATGGGGCTCACAGTATCAATCCCTAGTTTACAGATGACATAATTGAGGCATAGTGAAGTGTCCAAGGTCACACAGCGGGCAAGTGGCGGAGCTGGGATTAGAACCAAGGTCCTCTGACTCCCAGCTCCTTCCATTAAGCCATGCTGCTTCTCTATGAAAATGAAATTTGGAGGAGATTGTGACACCAACAGACAATTTTCAAATGGTTCATGGTCTTGATCATCGTGAATTCGACATTATCATATGGACAAAAATTATCAACACCCTGTGATGAAAGTTTAGTTGGTCTGTCATGCACTTATGGTTGGCTTTTCTCACCACAGGTAGCATCTCCTTGAACTTCAGAGAACTGAGTGATGCTGAGACATGGTAAAATAGTAATATTATAGTCTGAGAAATGCCAAGGGATGCAAACCTTCATTTTATACAACTCTGAACATTTCTCAGTTAATTTTTCAAAGTTAGTATGGCCCCAGCTCCATGGTTCAACTTTTCCTCTATAGTCTTCTAAGTTACTCTAGTAACCAGCTGTTGTTCTAAGATCTATGATTTCAGCTGAGGTGCTTACAGTGAATTTTGATGACCAAAATGTTTTCAAAATCCCAATTTGTCATATATAAAAGCCTCAAATTCCCATTCCTACTCACACATAAACTCCACCTCTCTGCTCATGTAGCACATATGTACTTATTTGGATCCATTCCCAACCCTTGTGTATAAAAAAGTTATTCAGTCATATATTCCATTTTTTTCTTTACAGTTCTCAAGCTGAAGATATGTTTATGGCTCCTTACCCCATTATAGTGTAAGCTCCTTCTGTACAGAAAACATGGTCA
This sequence comes from Ornithorhynchus anatinus, assembly GCF_004115215.2. Taxonomy (NCBI): domain Eukaryota; kingdom Metazoa; phylum Chordata; class Mammalia; order Monotremata; family Ornithorhynchidae; genus Ornithorhynchus; species Ornithorhynchus anatinus. Next base: position 176,963,668 of record NC_041728.1, on the reverse strand, counting down.
CTTATAGTAACAATAAAATAATTATAGTACTTGTTATGGATTTACTATGTGTCAAGCACTGTTCCAAGTGCTGGGGTAGATATGAGTTAATCAGGTTGGACAAAGCCTCTGCCCCACAGGCTCATACTTTTAATTCCCTTTTTACAGATGAGATAACTGAGGCCCAGAAAAGTGAAGTGACTTGACCAAGGTTACACAGCAGACATGAGGCAATGTTGTGAATGTTGAACTGACAGGATTTAGTGACAGATAATAATAATAATAATGGTATTTGTATAGCACTTACTATGTACAAAACTCTGGTCTAAACACTGGGGTAGATACAAGGTAATCAGGTTGTCCCCTTTAGGGCTCACAGTCTTAATCCTCATTTTACAGATGAGGTACACAGAGAAGTTAAGTGGCTTGCCCAAGGCCATACAGCAGACAAGTGCCAGATTTGGGATTAGAACCCATGTCTTCTGACTCCCAAGCCTGGGCTCTTTCAACTGTGGTTTAATGAGAAAGAAGAGTGGAGGATAACACCGAAGGCTATGGTTTTATGGCTGCGAAGACCATATTCAGAGTCTAATTGGAGAATTATGGAACCTTTGGAGACAAGATTTCAGGCTGAACAAGAAACTACAAAGAAAAAGAGAAGATAGCATTAAGTGCAACAAATATTAAGGTTGACAATATGGGTCATCAGCAATATAGACAAGATCAAAATCTGGGCAGGTTGGGTTGTAGTAACAGATCAATGATATCAGGGTAAAGAGGCGAGCTAAGTGCATTAAAGTTGAGGACCAGAAGTTTCTTTTTCTTATGGAGATGGATGAACAACCACAGGAGATTTGGTGAGAGTGCAGAGGCATGGACTGGATATTGTATTTAGAAAAATAATTTGGTCAGTAGAGTGGCATATGGACTGGAGAGGTATGAGACAGGAGCCAAGGAGCTCTTTATCTTGTACTTACTCCAGCACTTAGAATGGCAAATGCTATCATCATCATCATTATTATTATTATTATTGTTGAGTAGGCTGATGCCATAATTGAGGCAGGTTAAGATAAGCACTTGGATAGAAAGGGCAGGTTATAGAGATGTTGCAAAGATATAACTGACTGGATGTGGTGACAGGACTGATTATGTGGTTTATACCCACCAGGCCAGCCTGCCCAGCCTGAAAAGGCAGTCAGTCAATTGTATTTATTGAACACTTACTGTGTGCAAAAGACTGTATTAAGTGCTTGGGAGAGTACAGTATAACAACAAAACAGACACATTCCCTTCCTACAACAAGCTTACGATCTAGAGTCTATGGATTGCCAAAACTTCACTTTGCAGAAAAATCACTCATCCGTTGCCACCTACACCTTTGTGTAGTTGACACTCCTAATGACTCCTGAAATAACAGGGGAACTTCTCCAGACTTATGACATTCTTGCCCTCATTTACCAACCCTTATCAAAACCCATAGTTTTTCAATACTAAACAGAAGAAAAACAGGTTTCTGTAAAGAAGCTTCTAGAAACTGCAATTTACTTGAGCAAATTATGTTTCAGTTCTTTGTTCTATTTATGAAAAAGGATTTGAGTCAACAGAGTCATGTTTCTCCAAGAATTTGCATTTTTGTAAAAAAAAAAAAAAAAAAAAAGTGGAGAGTGGAAAATCCTAAAGGCAGTAGACCATAAATCTCCTTGCTGGTTTAATCTCAGCTGTCTCATCCTTTGAATTCACTGCTTAAATGAGTAGGCCATGGAAATGCTGTTATTTTGACTTTGTTAGCTAAGTAGTTACTGAAGCGAATTATTTCACTCATGGAGTGGAGGTGGGGGAGGCGAGAGGGAAGGGAGGGAATCAACTGGCCAGCCCATCTTCACTGGACTAATTCTCATGCTTTTCTGCTTCCTACACCCATCATGGTTATCAGCTGTGTGGAGAATTAGCATCCATTTAAGGAAATAAAAATGCTGCATGCTTATATATGAAATCTCAAGGACATCCTGAGATGGGAACTAGGTGTAAGAACTTTTCATTTTATGCTTTTTTTTCCCTGTAAAGCGCATGTCAGGTCATAAATTCTCAAACGATCCATTTTTTATCCAGTTTGATAATAAGGGATGCCCTTGAGTGGAAACTCTACAGAAGTCTTCCCACACAGCACACTGGTATATCAGTTCCACAAAGTTCATCACTCACAGGATAAAGCTCTTTGCTTTAATCTGGAAACATACACTTAATCATAATAACATATTGTCAGTTGGAAGAAATAAAAGGAACTATGCTGCCATCAATCAACCAATCACTGTTTTTTTTTTTTGAACATCCACTACATGCTGAGCACTGTAATAAATGCTTGAGAGAATAAACTAGACATAATTCCTGCCTTCAAGCACTTTACAGTCTTGGAAATGATGATGATGATGGTATTTGTTAGGTGCTTACTATGTGCCAAGCACTGTTCTAAGCATTGGGGAAGATACAGGGTAATCATGTTGTCCCACGTGGAGCTCACAGACTTAATCACCATATTACAGATGAAGGAACTGAGGCATAGAGAAGTTAAGTGACTTGTCCAAAGTCACACGGCTGATAAACAGAGAAGCAGCGTGGCTCAGTGGAAAAGGCCCGGGCTTGGGAGTCAGAGGTCATGGGTTCAAATCCCGATTCTGCCACCTGTCAGCTGTGTGACTGTGGGCAAGCCACTTAACTTCTCTGTGCCTCAGTTGCCTCATCTGTAAAATGGGGATTAAGACTGTGAGCCTCACGTGGGACAACCTGTTTACCCTGTATCTACCCCAGTGCTTAGAACAGTGCTTTGCACATAGTAAGCACTTAACAAATACCAACATTATTATTATTATGTGGCAGGAACCAGGATTAGAACACATGACCTCTGACTCCCAAGCCTGTCCTCTTTCCACTAAGCCTACAATCCATCAGTAACACAAGCTTGAAAAGCCCATGAAGAGTTCTATTGGATTATAGGAAAAATTTAGTCCTGGCTAGCAAAATACATGCAGTTTTTAAAATATATTTGCTTTGCAATATGAGATAGAGCTGTATTGCATTTTTGACAATAACATTGTATGGAGACAGTTATTGCTTTTTCAATTGATATCCCTTGAAACATGAAAGATACATCTGATTGGACTGATGTTAAAGATTCAACATGTGGCAAAACAAAATTTCTACCAAAGGTCTCATTTGGAAATGTTAGAGGAAACACATGTCTTTGCTTCAGACAGAAGATCCATGTGGGTGTTTTGAGGGAAGGGGGACTGAGATACACCTCAAAGTAGCATGACCACTGTTGATCAGTCCATAGTATTCATTGAGCACTTATTGAGGGTAGAGCGATGAGCTTGTTGTTGAGTAGGGATTGTCTTTATCTGTTGCTGAATTGTACTTGCCAAGCGCTTAGTACAGTGCTCTGCACACAGTAAGCTCTCAATAAATGTAATTGAATGAATAAATGAATGAATGAGAAATCTCCCTCCAAACGTTGTATCCGCCCCTCTGCTTAGTACATTGCCTGTCACATAGTAGCCACTTAAATACCATCATTATTATGAGCATCATTATTACTATCATCATCATTTTTACCTTTATTTTTCTATTCATTCTAAGACGGGTCATAATATTGATGATAATACATACGATAATAGTATTTGCTTAGCACTAATTATGATTTTATGGTATTTGTTAAGCACTTGCTATGTGTCAAGCACTATTCTATGCACTGCACTAGATGGTTTAGGATGGAGATCACAATCTAAGTAGGAGAGAGTAGGATTTAATCTCCATTTTACAGTTGAGGCAACTGAGGCCCCGGAGAAGTAAAGTGACTTGCCCAAGGTCACGCAACAAGTAATTGGAAGAGCTGGGCTTAGAATTCACGTCCTCTGCCTCCCAATAGCTTGCTGTGTAACCACACTATGTGCCCAGCATTGTTCTAAGTACTAAGGCAGAAATGAAACAATCATGCTGGACTATCCTAAATGGCACTCGCAGGCCGAACAGATATCATATTCCCATTTTACTGACGAGTAAACTGAGACCCAGAGAAAATAAGCGACTTACCTAAGGTCACACAAATGAACCACATCATCCATCAGTGGTTCGTTCATTCAATCATATTTAATGAGCACTTACTGTGTGCAGAGCACTGTACTAAGAGCTTAGAATGTACAATTTAGCAGCAGATAGAGATAGAGGGCAAAACCGGAAAAAGAGAGATGGGAACAAATGCGTTTGTTGCATTGCACTCTCCCAAACAGTACAGTGCTCTGCACACAGTAAGTGCCCAAAAAATTTGATTGATTGATTGAATTAGCAGGAGGGCTGACTTAGGCTTCTCTAGTGCCATTCCCTAGTCAAGATTGTCTTATTCTGCATGAGCAAGCAGTCTTCTGGGGAACAGAAGGCTTAGGGAAGTTTTTCAAACCTCCAAATAAGATGGTTTCCAGGGGTGTCCCCTACCTCCATCTGCATATGAAGCTTTTTAAATTTAACAACCACCATGCCCACCCAAGTGGATCCCCTAATGGTGAAAATGACCCAGGTGTTGCCATTCCAGTTCAACAGTTTGCTCTGCTATTGGATGGGCTGGGACTGAATGTGCCAATGGGACCTCGCTTTGAGCCTACATATGAGGGAAAGAAAAAATAATCTGAAATAAAAATCCATCTATTTTATTGAGGAGGAAGAATTTCCCCACTTCTGGTAAGCAAAATCTCCGTTGTTTCTCCCGAGGAAAAATCATTTTCCTGGAATCAATTTGGGTTTGTGGCTCATCGTGCAGGAAATATTTGGGATCTCAACAAGGCTTAAACAATGTAACATATCTGAAATTTCACTAGTGTGTGTTTGTGTGTAATAATGTTGGTATTTGTTAAGCGCTTACTATGTGCAGAGCACTGTTCTAAGCGCTGGGAGAGATACAGGGTGATCAGATTGTCCCACGGGAGGCTCACAGTCTTCATCCCTATTTTACAGATGAGGTAACTGAGGCACAGAGAAGTTAAGTGACTTGCCCACAGTCACACAGCTGACAAGTGGCAGAGCCAGGATTCGAACCCATGGCATCTGACTCCCAAGCCTGGGATCTTTCCACTTATAGAAGTGTGTTATTAGAGAAGTAGCATAGCCTAGTGGATTGAGCATGGGCCTGGCAGTAAGAAGGACCTGGTTTCTAATTCTGGCTCCCTCACTTGTCTGGCGGGTGACCTTGGGGTGTGGCTAGTAGATAGAGCACAGGTCTGGGAATTGGAAGGACCTGCATTCTAATTCTAATTCCAGTCCATCACTTGTCTGCTGTTTGACCTGGGGCAAGTCCCTTAATTTCTCTGAACCTTCATATTCTCATCGTTAAAACTGGGATTAAAACTGTGAGCCCCTTGGGCGAGATGGACTGTGTCTAACTTTGTATCTACCCCAGCATTTTAATATAGTGCCTGACACATAGTGAGTGCTCAACAAATACCCTAAAAAAATTGGTTGGGGGCAGGAAGGGTTAAACCACCTTTGTCCCATTTGTCGATGACAGGAAAAAATGCTGTTCATTTTATCTCTTCACTGCTAGTATAGGAAATTTCGTTTTCTTACTCCTTTATGGAAGGACAGCAGATGTTTCACCTCATTCTCTGTACCCAGGGTTCTATTAAATTCTCAGCTCACCCTAAGATTTCATTAGCCAGTTCTTGAAAGTGATTTCTATCAGGTCTGATTGGCTTATAACTCCCTAGTTTGACTTGATAGCATGATGTCCACTGCTGGATTTCCACAACAGTTGCCTGGTGCCGGTCTATCCTGGCTCTCAAATTGGAGTTGACCTTTAGTGATAAATCTGAGGGAAAATGAGATAGACATTGTCAGCCTTCTTTGAATCACCTGATTTTTCCTTTTTCAATTGGAAAATAGGTGGGACTGTTCTGACTTGAGCTTCCTTTGGATTCAAGTTCTCTTATGTCTTCACAAGAAGCACTATTGCCTAGTGGATAGAACACGGGCCTGGAAGTCAGAAGGACTTGGGTTCTAATCCCATCTCTGCCACCTGTCTGTGGGGTGACCTTGGGCAAGTCACTAAACTTCTCTGTGCCTCAGTTACCTCATCTCTAAAATGAGGTTTATGTTTGGGAGCCCCATGAGGGACAAGGAATGTGTCCAAACTCATTAACTTGTTTCTTCCCCAACATAACAGTGCATGGCACATAATAGGTGCTTGACAGATGTTATAATACTAATGAAATAAAAATGATATTTGTTAAGTATTCATCATGTGCAAACACTTTATCACTTAAGCAATGTATATATTGAGTGCTTACTGTGTTCAGACCAACAGATTAAGTATCTGGGAGAGTACAATATGGCAGAGTTTATTCACTCATTCGATTGTATTTATTGAGCACTTACTGTGTGCAGAGCACTATACTAAGCACTTAGCACTATAATTAGATGTTTCCCGGCCCACAAGGAGGTTATAGTCCAGAGAGGAGATTGATATTAAAATGAATTACAGATATATACATAAGGGCTGTGAGGCTGAGGTGAGGTGAATATCAAGTGCTTAAAAGGTCCAGGTGCATAGGTGACATGGAAGGGAGAGGGTGTAGGGGAAGGCCTCTTAGAGAAGATGGGATTTTTAATATGAAGCATTCAGAGATATTCTAGTGACCCTTCAGATTAATGGTGATACTATGGTAACAAGAGTGAAGACAAAATGATCTGTGATAACTAAATCTCCTGTCTTTGTATTAATATTTCTTTCCCTACTGAGTTGTATACTTTTGATTACCTAAGGGCTTGATAAAAAGTACTTATGGAAGAGCAGGCAAATTTATCTCTGCTTTCTTGCTTGATTATATTTTCATAAAATAGTTTCTCAGAGATTAGGTGTCAAAAGAGAATGACATTTAGCTATTTGTTTTATTTTTCTATCTTGTGAGGCTATATTCTTATTTGGTTACTTGTATGGCAGTTCCATTGGTGATGAAGGGAAATAGGCAGAAAGACTTTTTTGCATTTTAAGTTCAACAATTCTTCAAAAATACCAAAATATTTTGGAACACTCTTACCTAAATGTCATAGCCACTTCTCTGTTCAAGATAAGAGTTGATTTTTTTCTAGCTAACAGTGAAGGATTTACTAAATACACCTTGAAGAAAGCAGTATGTTGTATACCACAACACAAGAAGCTGCATTGACATGGACTGGAAAGTCAGTAAACCTGGGTTCTAATCCCGTTCCTGCCACTTGTCTGCTGTGCGACCTTGGGCAAGTCTCTTGACTTCTCTGTGCCTCAGTTACCTTGTGGAAAATGGAGATTAAAATTGTGAGTCCCACGTGACATGGGCTGTCCAACCTGATTATCTTGCATCTACCTCAGTGTTTAGTACAGTGCCGGGAACATAGTAAGTGCTTAACAAACACCATGAACAAATACGTAAGGGGAATAAATTTTCTCCTTTTAGCAAAATCACTCTCAATGTGTTTGCACAGTGATAAGTATCCCGCTGTCTATTTTAAGCTACTGCTTTTTGGGCACATCTACTACAGTTTTTTTGGGGGGATCAATCTCCAGTAATTGGTCTACTTTTTGAAAAATGGAAATGAAAAAGTGCACTAAACAAAAACAGTCAATTTTCTTACCAGAAATGCGGAGAGTCTTCCTACTGAATAAAACTGATGGCTTTTTATTTTAAGACTTTTTTTCTTTCCCTTAAACAAGGTATAAACTAGAGATGTTTAACTAGAAGTCTGTTTCTTTGGAAACGTTTTCAGAATAGTTATTCAGAAATCTTTCATCTGATTTGTTTGCTCTCCTTAAAATCAAACACACATCACTACTCTCACTCCATAACATCGTTTACATGAGTTTGTCACTGGATGTGCTAATTTTGATATATTTTCAAATGGCATGATGGATTCTGCAATGTAATGCTCTGATTTGTTTGCATAATTAAATCCGTGGCATCTGTTTCTTTTGCAAATGTTGTGCTAACCTAAAACCCAAGCCAAGGAAGAAGAAATGAAACCATCCCAGTTCGGAACTATTTTCCTTAGGAGTATCCATTAATAATTCATTTCTTTTATCAAAGCAAAGCTCATTGAAATACATTATTTATGGATAACTCTATCGTGTTAAAATGGAAGGCTTGTCATATGCAATTATGAAATGCCACTCTCCCATTTTATAATCCTTAAAAACCAACTTGGATTCTCGAGAAAGAGACAAATGAGACACCTCCCCTCTGAAAGTTTCCTTCTGCTTTTGAACGCAACGCTTTGAATTGTGAGTTGGTGTCAAAACTGAAACCTATTTTTGGGGTGCCATACTGAAAGATGCACTGGTTAATGGGATCTCTTTGTGGCTGGTCTGGTGGCAGGGCAGAGACAAATATGGGGTCGTGGAACTGTCCACCTGTGGGCCTGACCTGAACTTTGAGCATGGATGTTTGGATGTTCATTCATTCAGTCATATTTATTGAATGCTTACTGTGCTCAGAGTACTGTACTAGGTTCTTGGGAGAGTACAGTATAACAATAGATAAACATTTTCCCTGTCCACAACGAGCTTTCAGTCTAGAGGGGAAGACAGACATTAATATAAATAAATACATTACAGATATATATATCTATACATATAGATATATATAAGTGCTGTGGATCTGAAAGGGGAGATGAATAAAGGGAACAAGTCAGGGCAATGCAGAAAAGTGGGAGAAGACGAAAGGAGGGCTTAGTCAGGGCAGGCCTCTTGGAGGAGATGAGCCTTCAATAAGACTTTTAAGTTGGGGAGAGTGTTTAATGGATTTGAAGAAAAGCTCTTCCACTGCTTTCCACTGTGGATGTAGAGTATATATTGCACTGTTTGTTTTTCCCTCCTCCATTCCACAGGAAAGAAAAATTGGAAAGATACTCTATTGAGGTAGAAAAGGCTCTTTCATTTTTACTTCCTGTGACTGACAGCATTTGAATGACAAAACTGTAACTGTCATGACCCTCATCAGGGTGGTGAGATGCAAAGTGAGACTTCATCCAGTCAATAGTCCAAACTGTGAACCCAGGATAAAGACAGACACTGTCACACTCCTAAAAAATCAATGGTCTAGAAGGCAGGTCTGTGCCTTAAACCAATTTCCACTCAGCACAGCTGCCTCTCTTGTTCTCAAGGACGAGTCAAAATAGTGAATTCATCGTGGTAGCGCTGCGCTTTAAGATTTATTTTAAATCACAGTGGCTCTTTCAGATGGCTTATGAAAAACATCGACTGCACTTTGTGCTTTCAGTATCATTCATTAGACTTTCTTGAGGCGGGACGGTTTGCTGACAGGATGCACTGAAGAAGACACAAGCATCGCTCTCCGGGTTAATATTTAAACAGAAATTTAAGATTTGAGGAGCAGAATAAGGAAGAGAAAATGATGCTTACTGGAGGAAAGGAGTTCACATATTAATCAGTTGATCCTATTTACTGAGTCTTACTACGTGTATTCCACTGTAGGTGCTTGGGAGAGTCCATGTTAGGGTCCCACAGTGATTTTTCAATTTACATGCATTCACTCCCACCAAAGCTTGGATTGGTAAATGATAGAGGGGAGTGAGAATTACTTATGTTATCATTTATATTCTTTTCACCCAAACAGCATTTTGGAGACACACAGGGTAGAGAGGCTGTGGGCCTACTAATAATAGTGAGAGATCATCGGATAACTCTTAATTGGCTCAGATACTGAATTAATTTCTGAAAATTTCCTTAAAAGAAATTTTTAAATGGAAATAAAGCTGTACAAGAGGATCGCACCAAGAGTGAATGGCCCAAGGTAGATGACGAAGGTGAGGTGTTTTTAGTGTGAGCCCTGCCTTTAGGAGGAGAAGGAAATGTGACCTCAAAGAAAAGAAAGTGTTGTATGTTTGGAAAAGTTAGCTCCTCCACCTGATTTTTTTTTATTTCTTCAGAAAAATATAAAGGCAGACGAAAATCTTTTGCACCATTGTATTTAATAATGTTGGTATTTGTTAAGCGCTTACTATGTGTCGAGCACTGTTCTAAGCGCTGGGGTAGACACAGGGTAATCAGGTTGTCCCACGTGGGGCTCACAGTCTTAATCCCCATTTTACAGATGAGGTAACTGAGGCATCGAGAAGTTAAGTGACTTGCCCACAGTCACACAGCTGACAAGTGGCCGAGCCGGAATTCGAACCCATGACCTCTGACTCCAAAGCCCGTGCTCTTTCCACTGAGCCACGAATTTCTCCTTTCTCCATATTCCTAAACATGGAATACATCTCCTACTTCCATCTTAATTACTACAGTGCCTTGCTTTCTGTGTGCTCAATAATTTGATGATTTGATAATGCCCACTGCTCATGGATCTATAAGGTGGACAGTGGAAAAAAACAGGAGAGAAAGAGCATTGATTCTTTTGAAATGTAGTGTTGAAGAAGGCTTTTGCTAATACCATGGACTGCCCAAAATAAGAACACTGGGTTTTGGAACAAATTAGGCCAATGTGGTCTTTGGAAGGTCAAATGATTGGATGGATAGATTAGCAAATTTCGGACATATCAGGAGGACCAATTCTCTGGAGAAGACACTAATGCTGGGAAAAGTCCAAGGAAAATGTAGAAGAGGCAGACCAACAGCTAAATGGATAGAAACCATAACAATAACGGAAGAACTGTTAGCAAGTTTACAGATTATGTCAGAAGATAGGATATTCTAGAGAAAATATATCCATAGAATCGCTTTGAATCAGAAATGACTTGGCATTTAATAATAATTACTCATGGACCCCAGATAATTGAGAGTTGCAGGAATCCTCTTCCCCACAGTGATTCTAAATTTCTTAATTTTTTTTTGACATCCTAATGATTTAATTTTATTTTGTCTACTCTTCCTGGGCTGTGTTTCAGGGTTTCACCATTCTTGATCTGCCTATCTCCATTCTCTGCTTCTAACTCTTAGACGGTGAGTCCCTGTCCCACATCTAATTCCCACCTATTTATTTTCTCCCAGTGCTTAATACAGTGCTGTACACACAGAAAATTCTTAATAAATATTATTTTAAACACTAATACTACTATTTCTACTAGAACTATCCCCTCAGATTTCAAGTATCTCCAGAGCCCTAAGCCTATAATGCAATTAATCCAAACTTTTTTTTTCATTGCATTCAATGACTTTCAACATGTTTGATTATCATTTATTGAGTTTCTGTTTCCCTTGAACTTGGATTTGCTCCCTCAATTCACCCCTCCCTCAGCCCCACAGCATTTATGTACATATATGTATTGTATATTACATATATGCTTAATACAGTGTTCTGCACACAGTAAGCGCTCAATAAATACAATTGAATGAGTAAATTATATTGGACTCTCCCAAGTGCTTAGTATAGTGCTCTGAGCATAGTAAGTGCTTAATAAATACCAATGACTGACAAATTATATATATCAATGTCTGTAACCTCTCTAGAATAAGCTCACTGTGGGCTAAGAATGTCTACCAACTCTTTTGTACTCTCCCAAGCACTTAGTACAGTGCTCTGCACATAGTATGTTCTCAATAGATACGATTGGTTGATTGATTGATCCAAAGATTCATAGGACTGCTAGTTTGGTTGCTTCTGATGCTGACAACATATCCAGATTCAAGAATTCTAATACCATACAAACTTGACAGCAAATGGCAGAACAGGATCACTTGTCAGTAATCCAATCAATCAATAAGAAGAAGGGGATGTGGACAGGGAGGGGGAAGAGCATTACTCAGTTTTTTCAGTTAATAAATCAGTGGTATTTACTGAGCACTTACTGTATTAAGACTTTAGGAAAGTACAGTGCAATAGATTTGGTAGACTCAATTTCTGCCCAAAAGGAGTTTGCAGTATCCAGACATTAAAATCCCCTCTCAGCATTGTACTTGGAGAGTTTCCAGTACTCTACCAATCTTGACTATGGAAAGGATAGTCAAGCAGAGACATACCCATTCCATTCCTAGCTTGGGCAGTGGCTAGTGAGTGGAGGACAATCTGCTACAACTCAAAACTCAATTGTGTTGGGCAGCAGTGACATAGGAGAGAGTTGAGGGCAGACTCTCAAGTTTTTTGCCCAAGAGGCAATAGGAAAACACTTCCATACTTTTACCAAGTAAACTCTATAGATCCACTACCAGAACAACTGCAGATGGAGGTGGGACATTGTGGGAAAGATATAATAATAATGTTGGTATTTGTTAAGCGCTTACTATGTGCCGAGCACTGTTCTAAGCATTGGGGTAGATACAAGATCATCAGGTTGTCCTACGTGAGGCTCACAGTTAATCCCCATTTTACAGATGAGGTAACTGAGGCACAGAGAAGTTAAGTGACTTGCCCACAGTCACACAGCTGACAAGTGGCAGAGCTGGGAGTCGAACCCATGACCTCTGACTCTGAAGCCCAGGCTCCATCCACTTAGCCACGCTGCTTCTATGTCCATGTCTAAGATATGTCCATGGTGTCGCTTTGGGTCAAAATGACTTGACGACGTAAGACAAGACACTAAAATAGATTAGGAAAGAAGGGGATTAGTAGAGTATACAAATATTTATATATGTTTTGGGGGACTAGAGTGAGTATAAAAACACTTAAGGCATCCACTGCCAAGTTCCTAGTCGAAGCAAAAGGGAGAGAGGATAGACTAAGTAAGGGACTTAGTCTGGGAAGGCCTGTTGGAGGAGAGAAGCAGCTTGGTCTAGTGGTTAGACCACAGGCCTGGCAATCAGAAGAACCTGGTTTCTAATCTTGACTCTGCCACTTGTCTGCTGTGTGACCTTGGGCAAGTCACTTCACTTTTCTGTGCTTCAGTTACCTCATCTGTAAAATTGGGATTGACTGTTTAACCCCTTGTGAGACAGGGACCGTGTCCAACCTGATTAGCTTGAATCGATCCCAGTGCTTAGTACAGTGCCTGGCACATAGTAAGTGATTTAACAAATGCCATTAAAAAAGAGCAGGAAATGATGTGTCCTTGGTTCATTGAGGTAGATGTTTGAGACATAGTGAGGATTTTAGTGAAGTTGTGATGGTAGAACTCACAGGATTTGGTAACAGACTGAATTTGTAGGTTGAATGTAAGAGATGAGTTGAGGATAATACCAAGGTTACAAAATTGTGAGACAGAGAGGATGGATATGGGTGTGAAATATGCGACTTCTATTTTGGACATGTTAAGTTTGAGGTGACAGTGGTACATCCAGGTAGATGTTCTGAAGGCAGGTGGAAATATGAGACTGCAGAGAAGGAGAAGAATGGTCAGGGCCAGAGATATAGTCTTAGAAATTATCCAAGTAGAGATGGTAGTTAAAGTTTTGGGAGTGAATATGTTCTCCATGGGTTTGGGTATTAGATGGAGAATAGAAGATTATCCAGAACTGAACATGAGTGGAGAAAGCTTACCCCGGTAGTGTGGAGAAGAATAGTAGGAGAGAGATGGGGCAATAACTGGAGGGAGCTATGGGATCCAGGGAGTGGTTTTTTTAGGATAGGGGATATATTGGCATGCTTGAAAGTAGTGGAAAAGGTAAGCGCTTAGTACAGTGCTCTGCACATTGTAAGCGCTCAAATACTATTGAATGAATGAATGAGACATTGGAAAGGGAATGATTGAAGAAGGTCAGGGAGGGAAGAAGGCGGGGGGGCAATTGCTTTGATGAGTTTCTTATGACACGATGTTGAATCATTACTTGACTCCATCTTACACTCTGCCAAATGCTATGCTCTCCTTTTTTTAATTCTTTTTTTCTCCATCTTCATTCATCTGTACATCACTGAACAGTAAAATATTTAGGTAGCCATATTTAGCGACAATATTAAGTTCTGTTTTACCAACAGAAATTTGGGGTCATTTGAAGGTTTTTCTGATTTTGGACTATTAACGTTGGATGTTTTCAGGCTTGTAGTCAATCCAGAGCTTTGTCTTGAATCTGCCAAGCTAATTATTGGTGAATCTTTTTGAGTGTGGGCCTTCAAAGCATAGCCCTCTTCATTCATCATTCTGGAATGACTATCTGAAACAGGTTTGAGTACACTCAGCATGATCCTCCCGAGCCACGTCCTGGACTTGGAATAATAATAACAATTATAATATGTGTTTAAGTGCTTACTGTGTGCCAGGCACTTTGCTAAGTGCTGGGAAGGAAAAAAGCAAATCATTTTTGACACAGTCCCTGTCCGATGTGGGGCTTACAGTCTCAATCCCCATTTTACAGATGAGGTAACTGAGGAACAGAGAACTGAGGTGCAGAGAACTGAAGTTATTTGCCCAAGTTCACCCAGCAGACAAATGGCAGAACCAAAATTAGAACCCATGACCTTCTGACTCCCAGGCCCATGGTCTATCCACTCTGCCATGCTTTTACCTCTATTGGTGCGTGGCTTCTCTGGACATGCTATGCATTGAGGCTACAGGAAACCTTAGCAGCTGCTGAACTGAAAGGGGGCACTCACCTATCTCACTGTTGATCCCTAGCCCGCATCCTTCCTTTGGCCTGGAACGTCCACCTTCTTCAAACCAGGCAGACAGTTACTCTCCCGTCCTTCAAAGCTTTATTGATGGCACATCTCCTCCAAGAGGCCTTCCCAGAAAAAGCATCCTCTTTTCTCATCTCCCACTCCCTTCTGCATCACCCTGACTTTCTCTCTTTGCTCTTCCCCTCATCCCAGCCCCACAGCACTTTTTTACATACCTTCTAAATTTATTAATTTGTATTGATGTCTGTCTCCCCCTTCCCTAGACTGTAAACTCATTGTGGGCAGGGAGTATGTCTATTATTGAAGCATACTCTCCCAAGTGCTTAATACAGTACTCTGCATGCAGTAGGTGCTCAATAAAATGATTGAATGCATGAATGAGCCAAGCTAAGGGGTGCACAGTTTCTAACAATAATAAAAATGATAGCATTTGTTAAGCTCTTACATTGTGTCAAGCACTGTACTAAGAGCTGGGACCAATACAAGCAATTTGAGTTTGGCACAGTCCCTGTCCCAAGTGGGGCTCCCGGTTTCAATCCCCATTTTACAGATGAGGTGACTGAGGCACAGAGAAGTGAAGTGACTTGCATGAGGTCATAAGCAGACATATAGTGGAGGGGGGATTAGAACCCACAACCTTCTGACTCCCTGGCCTGTGGTCTATCCACTGCACCAAGCAGCTTCTTGCACAATAAGAGTGGCATGCTGGGAAACCACTGCACAAGGCAGAACAGCTTGGTAGACAACATCCTGAAGAGGGTTTGCTAGTCTCAAGTCAAAGCTTTGAAACAAATCCCATTTGGCCCAACCCATGAATAATAATGATGGTATTTGTTAAGCCCTTATTGTGAACCAAGCACTGTTCTAAGTGCTGGGGGAGATACAAGGTAATCAGGTTGTCCCACGTGGGGCTCACAGTCTTCATCCCCATTTTACAGATGAGGTAAGTGAGGCACAGACAAGTTAGGAAGCAGCGTGGCTTAGTGGAAAGAACCCGGGCTTGGGAGTCAGAAATCATGGGTTCAAATCTTGGCTCTGCCACTTGTCAGCTGTGTGACTGTGGGCAAGTCACTTCACTTCTCTGGGCCTCAGTTCCCTCATCTGTAAAATGGGGGTGAAGACTGTGACCCTCACGTGGGACAACCTGATGACCCTGTATCTCCCCCAGCGCTTAGAACAAGGCTCTGCACATAGTAAGCGCTTAACAAATACCAACATTTTTTTTTTAAAGGGACTTGCCCAAAGTCACACAGCTGATAAGTGACAGACCCAGCAGCAAGGATTTATGTTTCAGGGCAAAAAATGTACAAGGGTTGGTCATTCATCAGTCTTTTTGGCCCACTTCAATCAATCATACTTATTGAGCACTTCCTGTGTGTTGAGCAGAGTACTAAGCGCTTGGGAGAGTACAATATCGAAATATCACAGACACATTCCCAGCCCACAGTGAGCTTATATGAATTGAATTTTAATGTTAGTAACAGTGTTTTCACAAGTAGACATTTGAATACGCACTCACAAATTGATTGGTGCTTATTGGATGTACTAGTTTATGGGCTATAGTCCCAAATATTCTGTAGGTCCTAATCCTAACTCTTCAATTAAAATATTAATAATCACTATATCCTGTATTTTATTGGTCTTTCTGCAATTCATTTTGATAGTGTTGATAAAACTGCTACCCTGTAAGTTGGTTGCACAATTCTTTGGTGTATTTGAAATTTTACTGATTTATTAATTAGATGATATGTGTTGGTTATTAAAATGCACGAAACTACTGTTGCAGGAATATGATTAAGAACATTTTATAAAGGAATTCTGAATAAAGTCTTAAAATATTAAATTAACAGTAGATGTTTTCTGTTGACTGAATCTCATTTAGCAGAAATAGAAAGCCAATAAATAAAGTCCAAATCTACTCTTATTCTCTTTACAGATGATGGAGAGCTTTCAAAATCTCATTCTTTGTGGACCAATGGGAGTGACTTTACATGACCTGGGGTGATTAATTGATTCTTAAATCAATCAATGGTATCTACTGAGCTCCTATTGGGTGCCAAACACTGCACTAGATGTTTGGGAGAGAACAATACAGTGGAATTAGAAGACATATCCCCCTTCCCCGAGGAGCTCACAGTCCAGAGGACGTCATTAGGGGTATAGACCCAAAAGCATAGGCAACTAGAAGGAAGATGTGAAATGAGAGATGAGGGTCTAAACAGGAAAGGCCTCTTGGAGGAGGTGTGATTTATTAGGGCTTTGAAGATGGGCAATTGATATTGATGGGTGAGGAATCAATCCATCAGTAGAATTTTTTGAGTATCTACTGCATGCAGAATATTGTATTAAGTACTTGGGAAAGTACAATACAATTATTACATGTGATCGCCAAGCTGGAGAAGTTTATAGTCTAGTAGGAAAGAAAGACATTAAAATAGGTTACAGGTAGGAGGAAACGAGAGAACGTGAAATAGGTACAAAGGAGCTATGGGAGGTTATGTGTATTTAGATGGCTAGGGAGCAGGGCAGTGCTGAAGTGGCATTTGTTGGGGATATACACCGGGGAGATTTGAAATTAATCTGGGGAAAGCCTTCTGGAGAAGATAGATTTCAGAAGTGGTTAGGGGATTGGGAGGGCAGGTATGAAAGAAGAGAGAGTTTCAGGAATGCAGGGAGGGGAAGAACAAGAGGTCACAGGTGACAGAAAAATAGAGAATGTGGGACAGTGGATAGCTTAGCTTGAGAGGAACAGAGTGCAAGGTAGGGTTTAGTAGAAGAAGAGAAGGAGTAGTTAGCTGGGAGATAGTATCTGCTCTCCTTTCTGCCTTGCCTGAGTGTCTTAATGCCAATGGTCTTCCATTTCTGCTTAATCTGGAGAGGTATAGACAACCATTTTAGAGTTTTGAGGAGTGGGGAGACACATGCAAAATGGCATTTCAGGAAAGCAATCTGGGGCAACAGAGTCAAGAATGAACTGGAGTCAGAAGAGACTTCAGGCAGGGATATCAGTGAGGATGTTGATGCAGTAATCAAGCTTGAACCAGCATAGTGAATGTCTTGATGAAGAGGAAAAACTGATAGGATTTGGTAGTCGACTGAATGTACGGGTTAAAGGAGAGGGTGGAGACAAGAATGGCTGAAAATTTGAAGGGGGTTCAATGCTGGAGAGGAGGGCAGTGTCGCTAAATGTGATCCACTTGTTGGTACTAGAAGAGGATTTGGAAAGAAGATGAGATAGCTTGGGAGATACTGGGAAATTAAAGGCAGGCTATTTCCACCATTCTTTCAGGGATGACTATGTAAATAAGGAAAAAAGTTTCAGTAGAAAGGTAAAACTAGAAAAATCTTAGGGAAATCAGTAAGAGATCGATTCCAAATTATTCCCATTCCTCTGTTCATTGAAATCTCTGTTGAAAAATAAAATTAAAAAGACATTGTGCCATGGACAAATAAAAAACAATTTATATCTAATGGAATTTAAATAATAAAGGCTAAAGTGCAGCAACAGCTTCAAAGATATTATTCATTCAATTCATTTAATAGTATTTATTGAGCGCTTACTATGTGCAGAGCACTGTACTAAGTGCTTGGAATGAACAAGTCGGCAACAGATAGAGACGGTCCCTGCCGTTTGACGGGCTTACAGTCTAATCAGGGGAGACAGACAGACAAGAACAATGGCAATAAATAGAGTCAAGGGGATATTAGATACACTATGTTTTCTCAGTGTAATAAAAGGTGTCAAATAAGGATGAATAAAATCATCTCATTTTTTCTTGTCATTTATTTACTAAGAATCATTCTCTTTTCTCAGTTTTTCTACCATTTTTCTACTACTGCTTCCCTGGACAGTTCAATTAAATTCAAGTTAGAGGAAACAGCTTCCAGGAGTCTGATCCATTTAGGAAAGTCCGGCTTGGGAGGTCATCGGGAAAAGGAGGAAATATACATAAGACAGTTACAAACACATCTATGTGCCAATCACTCAGAAACTGTTAGCAGATTTGGAATGAGCATTTCTCAGCATAAGGAACAAATTTCTAGCCATATATGTCTGCCTGGTTCTCTCAGCCATCTGTGACAGTCAGATTAAAGGCCTGGAATTTCAATATTCCTTTGATTAGTTTTTACTCACGTGGTTGTTTTCTGCTCTGGAGTCTGATCAATCAATGTGGTATTTATAGAATGCATATTGTGCATAGAACACTGAACTAAGGGGTTGGGAGGGTACAATACACAGAGTTGGTAGACACGATCCGTGTCCACAAGGGGCTCACAGTTTTGTGAGATTACTCTGTTGCCTTTACACTTCCTCTTCATCCAACTGGGCAAAATATCTGATCTGTCCTTGTCATTTTCCTAATGTATTTGCATTGGTATTTGTAAAATGCTTACTATTTACCAGGAACTGTGGTAGATACAAGCTAATTAGGTAGGTCACTGTCCCTGTCCCACATGGGGCTTACAGATTTAAACCCCATTTTAAAGGTGAGGTAACTGAGGCCCAGAAAATTTAAGTCACTTGCCCAAGGTCACACAGCAGACATGTGGCAGGGTCAGGATTAGTAAAAATCATAATAGTAATAATGATGATGGTATTTGTTAAATTCTATGTGCCAAGCAAGGTTCTAAGCACTGGATTAGAACCCACGTCCTCTGATTCCCAGGCTTATGCTCAGTCCACTAAACCACACTGCTTCTTACCATGGCATTTACTCAGGTGATTAGCAAGTGCTTAGCACATAGTGAATTACTTGATAAATACCATCATTATTATTTATGGTAGCATACACTTACTGATAGCTATTCTCTGCATTTATATATACAGGTGCATTCAAACATTTACTGTATTTTAAATATAACAACAGAAGGATCAATCTTTTCTGTGTGCCAGTGTAGCCAGGACCAAGGTTCCACATTGGTCTTTATACCCACATATGCATTCTTAGGTGGCCTTCACCATTTTACAGATAAGGTAACTGAGACACAGAAAAGTTAAGTTACTTGCCCAAGGTCCCGTAGCAGACACCTGGTGGAGCTGGAATTAGAACTCAGGTCCTTCTGATTCCCAGGCCCATGCTCTATCCACTAGGCCTTGGTGCTTCTTAATCAGGTCAGTCTCTGTCCCTCAAGGGGTTCATAATTTAAGTAGACGAGAGAACTGGTGTTTATCTTATGTCCATTCTATGGATGAGGAAACTGAGTCAGAGAGAATTTATTTGACTTGCCCTAGTTCACACAGGAAGCAAGTGGCAGAATCAGGAGTAGAACTCAGATCCTCTGACTCTCAGGCCTGTACTCTTTCTACTAGGCCATGCTGCTTCACTTTATACTACTTACATTATTACTAATAAAATGTTTATAGTGCTGAGAGAACACCAGGGTCATGAAACACAAGTGAGGGTAGACTTAGATAATTAAAGCCATTTTAAAAACCAACAAATGATAAAAATCTACATAACTTTACAAAATAGTGTCAGGCTTTTCTGTCGTGTCTTCCTATGACCATATCACAGACAGTTCCCTATAATTAGCACAGAGAACTCTACAACAGGATTAAAATGATGCAATGTTCTTGGTCACCTGTGTCACTTCTCACAATTGCAATGAAACCATCTGGCATGATTAGTGTGCTCGTTTTGTAGATGTTGAAATGAAGGTCAGAGAGGGATAAAGTAAATGGACACAATTAGACTGTGGAAGAAGCAGAAATGGGTAGAGCTCAGGCATTCTGACATTACTAAGAAAGGTTGTTTCCTCTAGATTCTGCAGTCCTTACAGCTGGAATTTTATTAGACTCTGGCAAATTGTATCCAGACATTTTTCAAATAGAGGCACTGGTATTTGGGGATTGAGTCAGTTAAAGGGAACAGTTCTTCCCCATTTCACATGGTTTTGTAAAATAGATGAATGATTCTGTAACTCTCATCTGACTGCATTCAATAAGACACACCTTGAGGTTTCAGAATCTGAAGAATTTCATTCAACCTTTGTGCTAATCTGACACCTTTACTTTAATGCAGCTGGTCTATTGAATGAGAAAGTTGTCTAAAACAGAGCCACCGAGCTTAATATGGGAAGGAAGGAGCCATTGGCATTGTGACTCAAATTGGCCTTTTTCTTGCCTTCAGCATGCATTTGAAAGGTGCATGTGCCCTTCTGAATCTACCTCATAAAACAGTGAAGTGAACATACCCTTCCACCAAAGACATAATATATAAAGACAAACACTTCAGCTATAAATCAATGCGTATTGATTTAGGCAAATGAGATCATTAACCCTTAGGTAAAACAGGTTTAGAGGCTGAGTGAATGCATGCCCACTGCTAAAGAATCTATTAGCTCTGAATCCTCAGGCTGAAACTGAAAGGGGGTAAAAAGTTTAATGACTTGCAATATCTTATCCTGTCAAGATTTCTCCTGACATAATTCAAGCATATGCAGAAACTTAATGGTCAATTTATTTAATTTGGAAAATACCAGAATTCATGGACATTTCAGGATGTAGAAAAAACTAAGGAAATAAAACATATAAAAGAAAACATATCTCCAAGGTCTTCTTTTGCTTCTGCTGAGCCCATTTCATTTCAAAGGGTCTTGGAATCATTTTAATCAGCTGTGGCTCTCCTCAAAACAGGGGGATATAGGGATCCAGTTTTCAGAACTGGAGACAGTCCTAAAGTGATAAAATCTTAGTAGATTTGTCCGGTTCGGCAATGAAGCTGGTGTCACCAGAGTACCCGATTCCAGTCACAATACCAGTCAGCACTAAGCGTCCTATCTGCACAAGTGTGGCCTAGTGGATAAAGCCAGGCCTGGATGTCAGAAGGACCTGGATTCTAATCCCAACTCTGCCACTTGTCTACTGTGTGACCTTGAAAAAGTCTCTTCACTTCTCTAGGCCTCAGTTCTCTCATCTGTAAAATGGGGATTGAGACTGTGAACCCCATGTGTGACAGGGATTGTGTCCAACCCAATTTCCTTATATCCACCCCAGTGAATGGAACAGTGCTTGACACATTGTAAATACAAAATCAGTGGAACACCTGTGCATGGAAATACAGAACCCATTCCCAGGAATTCATTCACTAACCATCCTTCATGACACTGTTCATCTGCTATAGTGCTTATTGCATTTTGGGCTCCCATCCACCAAGAGGGGAGGGAATGGGGTGAATATTGTCCGGTGTAATCTGATTCATTCTTCTGACTCCTTGGGAAATAGACACTCAGGTAATCGCATATGTGACAGAGGTGATTGTTAGGGTCTTGAGGGGGAAGGGGATATTCCGGAAGGCAGGAAAGAGCAGCAACATATCGTTGGGAAAGGAAGCCAAGAGCTGGCAGTTTGAAGTGCTCAGAAGGTTACAAAATACTGACACTGAGCAGAAGCAGTAGAGGAAACTTGGGCATAAATCACAGATGAATCTCCAAATGACCTGATAGGTTGTCAAAGAGTATTCTGGATGGAGAGGGTTTTAGCTATTACTGTGAGGGCCCTTCCACATGTGAAAGTTCAAAACTACCTTTTCTGTGTGACTTTCCCCCTTGGAATCTGATAAAATTGCTAACCTTTATCTCCCTATTACTCCTTGCCAGTTATTCCCGAATGAACTGATTTGTACCTTACAACAAATGGCAGTTTCGAATTTTGAAAACTTCTCAGATTTTTAAAAAATATTTGAACACATCTCCCCTCATTTGCAAATGTATCTCCATGAGCTGTCTTTCTGGGCAGTAGTTTTTACAAACTTCTTAGAAACATATTGCAAGGGGTTTTAGTTTGTGCAGTATAAATCACAAAGGTGAATTGCAGATTTTTTTCCCAGATACTTTGTCTTTTTGGCTACATTTTCTGTCATCATTAAATCAAGTAAATGTTTATACTTTCTGATAGAAGTAAGGAATGATACTCTCATGGAAACTAAGGGGCCAGCAAAATGAATCACTAAGAAATGGCTTTGAAGACACATTCATGTAGCTGACAGACTCTAGGTAAAGATAAGGTTTGGAATATTCTTATGTACATTATGCAAATATGTCCCCTCTGCAGAAACCATACTGTTTGAAGACAAAAGGTTTTTGTCTAATTGGTCTCAATCGATTTTTTTAAGTCTTCAGACCCCCCTTCAGCTAAATCTTTGCAGTACTACCCAGTTCAGGCCAGAGTTAACAGATTATGGGACCCGAGATTTTGGGAGGGCCAGTTTAGAAATAGCTAAGTCTGCTATTAGTTGCACCAATCCAAACCACCATTTTTCTCAAGTCGAATGGAAAAATTTTTTTATCATTATTATTTATTAACATCATTATTATTATTATTCATATGAATGTGTGTTCCCCCCCCTTAGAATATAAGCTCACTGTGGGCAGGAAGCATATCTGCTTTTTCTCTTGTATTGCACTGTCCCAAAGCACTTAGAACAGTGCTCTGCACATAGTAAGCTGTGTGACTTAGTGGAAAGAGCCTGGGCTTGGGAGTCAGAGGGCATGGGTTCTTATCCAGGCTCTGCCACCCTTCTGCTATGTGACCTTGGGCAAGTCACTTAACTTCTCTGTGCCTCAGTTCCCTCACCTGGAAAATGAGGATTAAGACTGTGAGGCCCATGTGGGACAACCTGATTACCTTGTATCTACCCCAATACTTAGAACAGTGTTTGGCACATAGTAAGCACTTAACAAATACCATCATCATTATTAGAAATAGTAAGCACACAATAAATACTATTGATTGATTGCTATTAAGGTATTTTAAAAGTGCTTATTATTTGTCAAGCCCAGTTCTAAGTGATGGGGTAGATAAAATTTAATCAAGTTGGACAGAGTCCTTATCCCACATGTCGTTCAAGCTCTAAATAGGGGGAAGAACAGGTTTTGAATCTCCATTTTACAGTTGAGGAAACTGAGGCACACAGAAGTTGAGAACTTGCCCAAGATCACACAGGAGGCAATTGGATGAGGCAGGATAATACATTTTATCATTCAATCATATTGATTGCACGCTCCATGTGTGCAGATCACTGTGCTAAGCTAAGGTAGGGGTTGGCAGTGAGACACGAGAGATCGAGGCACAGTGAGAAGGTGGCACTAGACGAGCAATTAAAACCCAGGATCTCTGGCTTTTCATTTCAATTAGGCCTTGCTGCTTTTCTCGCATTTTCACTCTTATTCAAGAGGCATTTGCAGTAATTCATTCTTGTAAATTCTTGAGAGCCACGGAGAGTGGTTTATTTGAATCTTTGCAGATGCATATGGGCAATTTGTTCCACACTTATAGTGCTTCCTGATTGACCCAGGAATCTCCTTAATTGCCAGCTACTGGCCTGAGAATGCCCTTGGCCTTGCCAGCTCAGACTTTGGGGTCTCCTGTGATCATCCCAAGGCAAGGAGGGTAGGCTTTTAAATTTAGAAGATTGTAAAATCCTGAAATTCAGACTAATAGGGCCAGGTTCATACTGTGATCATAGACTCCAGGTTTTAACTATTGATACGTGGAGCCTGGCCTGAGACATATTAATCTCATCTGGACATTGTTTGGCCAGTAATGTGTCTACCAACAATGTCAAAAATTGTACTCTCCCAAGTGCTCCGTTCTCAATAACCATTCAATATTCATTCATTGATCAGCTCAACTGCAGCCTTGCCACAGTTAATTTTATGTCGTGCGGATTTATTTGGTTTAGAAACAAATCTGCACAATTTGAGGGAGGAACGGCAAAGTTGGTGAGCAGAAGAGAAAGCTGCCTGTAGCAGGAGATAATTAACTTGAAACTGCAGAGTTTAGCCTTGAGCCTGCTTCCTCCAAGATCCCTTTATTGTTAATCGCTTAATCTAAGGCCAAGTGGGAAGGAAGTCGAGAGAGATAATAATAATAATAATAATAATAATGATAGTAATAACCATTGTGGTTCTTGTTAATACTACATGCCAAGCAGTGTATAAGCACTGGGGTAGATGTAAAATAATTGGTTTCCATGTGGGTCTCTCAGAGTAAGTAGGAAGGAAAACAGGTATTGAATCTCCATGTTGCAGTTGAGAGAACTAAGGCACAGAGAAGGTTAGTGTCTTGTCCAAGTTCACACAGCGGAGCCAGTATTAGAATTATAATTTGTCTTCTCTTCTCTTCCTCCTAGGCCCATGCACTTTTCAGTAGGCCATGAAGCCTCTCTACTTATTTTAGTAAGCCTGGACCAGAACATGAGCATTTTCCAGGTTTTTCTTGGGATGAAGCTTTTTTTTTATTGGTATTTGTTAAGTCCTTACTATGTGCCAGACACTGTGCTAAATTCTGGGGTAGATATAAAATAACCAGTTTAAACGCAGTCCCTATCTCACATTGGGCTCATAGTCTTAATCCCCATTTAATAGATGAGGTAACTGAGACCCAAAGAAGTGAAGTAACTTGCCCAAGGTCACAGAACAGATGATTAGCAGAATGGGTTTAGAACCCACATCCTGCTAACTCCCAGGCCCGTGCTCTAGCCACCAGACCACACTGCTTCTCTGTCCATAGCTGCTTATGACTGATGGTAATGTATGAAGCAATACCTGCTGTCTCCCTAGGTTGTACGTATTATAAGGTAACTATCCACTTGGGGTTTAATCCAGGAGTGTCAAAGGGGACAAGCCTCCTGTTACTGCTAGTTTCAATTACCACTGAAAATTATTTGTCATGGTGGTATTTTTGAACTAACTACTCTCGAATTCATTGATTCCCTTTGAATCATTAATAAATCAGCACTATTTATTGGCGACTTACTCTCTGCATAGCATCGCATTAAACATTTGGAAGAACACAATGGAGTTCGTAGACATAATCCATGTCCTCAGGGAGTCTAGAGAAGCGGCATGGCATAGTGGAAAGTGCCCGGGGTTAGGAGGCAGAGGTCATGGGTTCTAATCCTGGCTCTGCCACTTCTCAGGTGTGTGACTTTGGGCCGGTCACTTAACTTTTTGTGCCTCAGTTACCTCATATGTAAAATGGGGATTAAGACTGTGAGCCCCACTTAGGACAACCTGATTACCTTGTATGTACACCAGCCTTTAGAACAGTGCTTGTCACATAGTAAGCACTTAATAAATACCATTATTACTATTATTATTATTAGTTGTAATTAAAATTAATAGAGTTTTCCCAAAATATGAGGTTATTTAGGAACACAACCCCATATTGTAGAAACATTTCCCATATTTTCCCGTTCAATCACTGTTCAAACATAATTCAAGTTTTCCTCGTATAAGCCACCTGAGTTTAAAAGAGTGGGGAGCTAAGAGCTCCTTCTTGCCATTTAATTTGAGTAATGGTCCTGACCAGCTTATCAGGTGGGGCTCTAGGAGTTGGTCACAGCCTTCTGTGTTCTTGAGAAGGAACATTTATTTTGTTTTTGGAACACCGACTCCCCTAATGACACCTCATGTCCCCGCCAATAAGTTATCACCCGTGGACCCATCAGTGTGGTGAAGCTGAGTGAATTTGATTGGAAGCAGGGCTATTGCACAAGATACCCTAAAAAACAAACATATATAAGGCCTTTCTCTCTATGTTTTTTTTTCTAGATTTCACAATTTTGAGTTGAAGTAGAAAGGTTTTCAGTTACAGACATAGCCTGGCCTAGTGGCAGATCATGGGCCTGGGATTCATTCATTCAGTAGTATTTTTTGAGCGCTTACTAAGTGCAGAGCACTATACTAAGCACTTAGTTCAGAAGGACCTAGGTTCTAATCCCACCTCTACTACTTTTCTGCGTGTGTGACCTTGGGCAAGTCACTTCACTTTTCTGGGCCTCAGTTACTTCATCTGAAAAATGGGGATTAAGACAATGTGGGACTATGTGGGACACGGACTGTGTCCGAGCAGATCAATTTATATGTACACCAGCACGTGGCTCCGTTTCTGGGACGTAGTAAGCACTTAACAAAACCATAAAAAAACCCAAAAACTGGTCCCAGTCATGCAAAGGGGCTCATGTTCTGTTTCCCTTCTCATAGTGCAACCTTCTTGGGAGCAGGAATCATCTCTTTGTCTTCCGTGATCCTCTCCCTAGAAATTGGTGCAGTGATAAGTATGGTAGGAGCTCAGTCATAACAGTGCGTGGCTCAGTGGTAAGAGCACGGGCTTGGGAGTCAGAGGTCACGGGTTCGAATACCTGCTCTGCCACTTGGCAGCTGTGTGACTGTGGGCAAGTCACTTAACTTCTCTGGGCCTCAGTTACCTCATCTGTAAAATGGGGATTAAGACTGTGAGCCTCATGTGGGACAACCTGTTTACCCTGTATCTACCCCAGTGTTTAGAACAGTGCTCTGCACATAGTAAGCACTTAACAAATACCAACATGATTATTATTATCATTATTAATCACATACCCTGTGCTAAACACAGAACCAAGAACTGTAGCAAATATACCGTCTCCCCCATTCATTCATTCACTCATATCTATTGAGCACTTACTGTGAGTAGAGCACTGTACTAAGTACTTGGAAAGTAAAATTCTGCAACAAATAGAAACAATCCCTGCCCACAATGGGCTCACAGTCTAGAAGAGGGGAGACAGACATCAAAACAAGTAAACAGGCATCGATAACATCAATATAAATAAATGAAATTATAAATATATATGTATCATTAATGAAATAAATAGAATTATATGTACATATATGCACATAGGTGCTCAGGGGTGGGGGGTGGGGTAGAGCAGAGGGAGTCAACTGGGACAATGGGGAGGGGAGGGAGAGCAGATGAAAGGGGGGGTTAGTCAAGGAAGGCCTCATGGAGGAGGTGAGTTTACAGTAGAGCTTTGAAGGGTGGAAGTGTGCTAACTTGGCAGATTTCAGGAGAGAGGGTATTCCAGGCCAGAAATAAGACTTGGGCAGGGGGTCAACGGCGGGGCAGGTGAGAACAAGGCACAGTGAGAAGGTTAGGACCAGAGGAGGAAAGTGTGCGGACTAGGATGTGGAAGGAGAAAAGGGAGGTGAGGTAGGAGGGGGCAAGCTGATGGAGAGCTTTGAAGCCAATAGTGAGGAGTTTTTGCTTGATACGGACTTTGATTGACAACCCCTGGAGATTTTTGAGGAGGGGTGTGACATGTCCAGAGTGTTTCTGTAGAAAGATAATCTGGGCAGCAGAGTGAATTATAGACTGAAGTGCGGAGAGACAGGAGGTTGGGAGATCAGAAAGGATGCTGATTCAGTAATCCAGTCGGGATATGAGCGATAGCTGACTGTGGTCAGGGAATGGGTCTGTTTATGGCTATATTTTACTCTCCCAAGTGCTTGGTACAGTGCTCTGCACACAGTAAGTGCTCAGTAAATATGACTAAATGAATTGAATGAATGAAAGATACATGGGGCTCACAGTCTAAATAGGAGGAAGAGGAGTTATTGAATCCCCATGTTACCGATGATGAAACTGAGGCACAGAGAAGTTAAGGCTAGGGTTACAAATAGCAGCCAAGTGACAGAGTCAGGGTTATTATTATTATTTAGGGTGATGAAATTTGACTGTCATATAAATGTGGGGGGCAGGGATGAGGGTCCCATATTGAAAGGTGTGATGTTACCTGAGAAGCAGGGTGGCTCAGTGGAAAGAGCGCACAGGCTTGGGAGTCAGAGATTTATTGAGTATTTATTGAGCGCTTACTATGTGCAGAGCACTGTGCTAAGAACTTGGAATGTACAAATCGGCAACAGATAGAGACTCTCCCTGCCCATTGATGGGCTTACAGTCTAATCAGGGGAGACAGACAAAAACAATGGCAGTGAATAGAATCAAGGGAATATACATCTCATTAACACAATAGCAATAAATAGAATCAAGGGGTTGTACATCTCATTAACAAAATAAATAGGGTAATAAAAAATATATACAATTGAGTGGACGAGCACAGTGCTGAGGGGAGGGGAAGGAAGAGGGGGAGGAGCAGAAGGAAAAGGGGGGAAAAGGGGGCTTAGCTGAGGGGAGATGGGGGGGGTAGAGGGGCAGCAGAGGGAGCAGAGGGAAAAGGGGAAGCTCAGTCTGGGAAGGCATCTTGGAGGAGGTGAGCTCTATGTAGGGCTTTGAAGAGGGGAAGAGAATTAGTTTGGCGGAGGAGAGGAAGGAGGGCATTCCAGGACAGCAGGAGGACGTGGGCCAGGGGTCAACGGTGGGATAGGTGGGAATGGGGAACAGTGAGGAGGTGGGCAGTAGAGGTGCGGAGCGTGTGGGCTGGGCTGTAGAAAGAGAGAAGGGAGGAGAGGTAGGAAGGGGCAAGGTGATGGAGAGCCTTGAAGCCTAGAGTGAGAAGTTTTTGTTTCATGGTGAGGTTGATAGGCAACCACTGGAGGTTTGTAAGAAGGGGAGTGACATGCTCAGAGCGTTTCTGCAGGAAGATGAGCCGGGTAGTGGAGTGAAGAATAGACTGGAGCGGGGAGAGAGAGGAGGAATGGAGATCAGAGAGAAGGCTGACAGTAATCTAGCTGGAATATTACTAGAACCTGTAGCAATAAGGTAGCCGTTTGGGTGGAGAGGAAAGGGCGGATCTTGGCGAGACGGGAAGGATGGTCGTACCATCCACAGTGATAGGGAAGTCAGGAAGAGGACAGGGCTTGGGAGGGAAGATAAGAAGCTCAGTTTTGGACATGTTGAGTTTTAGGTGGCAAGCAGACATCGAGGTAGAGATGTTCTGGAGGCAGGAGGAGATAAGAGCCTGAAGGGAGGGGGAGAGGACAGGGGCAGAGATGTAGATTTGTGTGTCATCTGCATAGAGATGATAGTTGAAACCTTGAGAGTGAATGAGTTCACCAAGGGAGTGAGTGTATATGGAGAACAGAAGAGGGCTAAAATTGACCCTTGAGGAACCCCAACAGCTAGAGGATGGGAGGGGGAGGAAGAGCCCTCTGAAGCAGACCGAGCATGAACGGCCAGAAAGATAATAATAATATTGGTATTTGTTAAGCACTTACTATGTGCAGAGCACTGTTCTAAGCGCTGGGGTAGATACAGGGTAATCAGGTTGTCCCACGTGAGGCTCACAGTTAATTGCCATTTTACAGATGAGGTAACTGAGGCACAGAGAATTTAAGTGACTTGCCCACGGTCACTCAGCTGCCAAGTGGCAGAGCCGGGATTCGAGCCCAGACCCCTGGCTCCCAAGCCTGGGCTCTTTCCACTGAGCCACGCTGCTTCTCATGAGATAAGAGGAGAACCAGGAGAGGATGGAGTCCGTGAAGCCAAGGTGAGATAAGGTGTGGAGGAGAAGGGGTTGGTCAACAGTGTCAAAGGCAGCTGAGCGGTCAAGGAGGATTAGGATAGAGTAGGAGTCATTGGTTTTGACCAGAAGGAGGTCATTGGTGACCTTTGAGAGAGCAGTCTCGGTAGAGTGGAGGGGACGGAAGCCAGATTGGAGGGTGTCCAGGAGAGAATGGGAGTTAAGGAATTCTAGGCAGCGAGTGTAGACGACTCGTTCTAGGAGTTGGATGGGTAACTAGAGGTGTTGTCCTTTGTGTGTGTGTACGTGTCTGCATGCATATGCGCCTAACTCCTGTTTTAATAAAATAAACCTTTCCGCTGTAACAGCAGCGTTTGGTTTTACTTTTTAGGATGTGTCATTTGAACACCCGAATTAAAAACAGAGACAAATTCCTGGTTAAAATCTCCTAGGCCAAGTGCCTGAGATTATGGGGGTGCGATCCCCAGGCGGGGCTCAGGATACCAGCCTGTGGCTCCCTAGATTACATATCTCTCTGGCATCCAAAGCTTCTCTCCAAGCTCTTATCACAGGCAGACCCCATGAACTGGGATCTCTACCATATTGCATATGCCCTTACCAAGGTAACAAACAAAACAAATGCAATTCACATGGACCTTTCCTTGCATCTAATACTTTCCCCTCCAGGACCGTCTCTATTTCTCTGCAGGGATCCTGGGGCTCACATTCTTCTCTCTGAGGGGCAGTAACCTCATTCCCTTCCAATCCTAGCGGCTGAACTCCGAACCTCCAAGGATCCATCCATAACTGATCCATCACTGTGCTGTGTATCCATCCAGGATCCAGAGTACAATCTCTTCTCATGTCCTATTTTCCCAGGCACACAACCCTCTTCCCCTCACTTCAAGAAGGCAGAGGATAATATTAGACTGTAAGCCTGTCATTCGGCAGGGAATGTCTCTGTTGTCAAAGTGTATATTCCAAGCACTTAGTACAGTGCTCTGCACATAGTAAGTGCTCAATAAATACTACTGAATGAATGAAAATAATAATAATAAATGGTATTTGTTAAACACTTACTATGTGCCGGGCACTGTTCTAAGTGCTGCGATAGATATAGGCTAATCAGATTGGACACAGTCCCTGTCCCACATGGAATTCACAGTCTTAGTCCCCATTTTACAGATGAGGCAACTGAGGCACCGAGAAGTGAATTGATTTACCCACAACCACAAGGCAGACAACTGGCAGAGCCAGAATTTGAGCCCATGACCTTCTGACTCCCAGTTCCATGCTCTATCCACTGTGCTATGCTGCTCTCCTTCTTCCCCCAACCTGGCCCATCCACTTCCTGCCCAGTCCTTCTCTCTAATTGGTTCAGTTTACACTTCTGGGAATGGCACCAGAAAGTCACTCTCCTGGCTTCCTCCTCCCTCTCCTAAGTCTTGGGGCCAGCGGACCTGGTTGTCCCACAAGAATTCTATCAGCTCCTTCTCTCTCCCCCTATAACATCTAGCATAGGGCTTTTCACATATTGCCATTGTGTCATTGTCTGACAGATTGACAATTCCCAAAGATAGGATAAGAGGGACTGAAGAGATACTGTCAAATTCTGGTTAAAATTTAAGCAGGGGAAATCAAGCAGTGGTTGATGGTGTGGCTTCACTCTGTTTTCCACAGTATCCTGGCCAGTGCTGCCTGGCTCAATCCCCCCTGGCAGTACTCATTCCCAATCCTCTAGCACCCTGGACCTCATCTGTGCAGCATGCCTTAGTGGATGGAGCTTGGGCTTGGGAGTCACAAGGTCATGGGTTCTAATCCCAGCTCCGCCATATGTCTGCTGTGTGACCTTGAGCAAGTCACTTCACTTCTCCAGGCCACAGTTATTTCATCTGTAAAATAGGGATTAAAAGTCTGAGCCCTATGTGGGACAGGGCCAGTGTCTAACCTGATTAACTTGTATCTACCCCAGGGCTTAGAACAGTGCTTGGCACATAGTAAGTGCTAACCGAGTATCAAAATTATTACTATGATCCATGGCTCTCGTGGCCTCTGCATTCCCAGAAAAAAATGAAAAATTGGGAATAATCTCCCTCTATCCCTTCTTTCCTTTGCTCTTTACCAATCCGTAGAGGCTGGATTGAATCAATCAGTATTTATCAAACTGTATTTATCAAACACTTACTGTGTGCAAACCATTGTATTAAGTGCTTAGGAGAGTACTCAATAGCAATATAACAGAACTCCTCAATGGTATAACTACCTGTACGGCTGCTGAGGAATGTTTGATATGTTTGGAAAAATGGGACATGTTTTTCTCCAGAAACTGAACATAAGCCATTCCCTGGAGCGGCAGACTGGGTCCTTAGGGAATCCATCTTATGTATGGAAAATTCCTCACCTCTTGATATATTATAGGAAAAAAAGTAGAGGTGGAGTATTGGGATGAAATCCAATATTCTTTCTTACTTGGGGGTCTTCAATAATGCAGATACCAGAGAAGCAGCGTGGCTCAGTGGAAAGAGCAAGGGCTTGGGAGTCAGAGATCATGGGTTCAAATTGTGGCTCGGCCACTCATCAGCTGTGTGACTTTGGGCAAGTCACTTGACTTCTCAGTGCCTCAGTTACCTCATCTGTAAAATGGGGATTAAGACTGTGAGCCCCATGTGGGACAACTTGATTACCCTGTGTCTACCCCAGCACTTAGAACAGTGCTCGGCACATAGTAAGCGCTTAACAAATGCCAACATTATTATAATCTGGTTTTCTGACCCTTCAAATTTCACTAGTAATTAAGATATCTACTTCAAAAGTTTTTTTCCCCTTAAAAATTTCATCTGTGTTTTACTTATATTCTGATTTTACTTGAGTTCACTCTCCCTTTCGTTTCTTTCTTATATTGTTGATGAAAAGGTCGATAAAGTATAACCTCAACTGCACTGGCATTTGCATCATATTTCTCTGACCTCTTGTGTATTTTGACCTTTGAATTGGAACATCAAAATATGAATCTAATCTACAGAGGAGGAAAGTGTTCGATTAACTTATACTTTGGTTTTTAATGCATCAGCAGCTCTAAGTCAAAGTATTTTGGACACCAGTAACCTCAGACTGTAACCTGCAAAAATGCCTTATGAAACATTCAAAAGGAGCACCCGGACTTTAGGGAAAATGGTCTCCTTACTAGCAGAGGAAGCACTTATATATTTTGCCTCTCTTTGCAAAACTAGTTTGTTGTGGAGACATCTCATTATGATGTCAGCTCTGTTTCTCTAATTATGAGAGAAATCAGTTCTCTATGAGAAAAAGAGGAGATCATCTGCAAGAAACTCAAGGAGGATTTTTTTTTTAATGGTATTTTTTTAAGCACGTACTATGTGCCAGGAACTGTACTGGAGTGGATTAAAGCAAATCCAGATGGACGCAATCCAATTCCCATATGGGGCTCACAGTCTCTTGGCTCATAGAGGGGAGACAGACATCAGTACAAATGAATAAATGACAGATATGTGGGAAGGGAAAAGGGAGCAAGTCAGAGTGATGCTGAAGGGAATGAGAGATGAGGAAAAGTGGGGCTAAGTCTGAGAAGGCCTCTTGGAGAAGATATATCTTCAGTAAGGATTTGAAGGGAGGGAGAGTAATTGTCTGTCAGATTGGAAGAGTGAGGGTGTTTCAGGAAGGGAAACAGGACATGGGAGAGGAGTCAGCATCAAGACAGGTGAAATGGAGGCACAATGAGAAGGTTAGCACTACAGGAATGAAGTGTGCAGGTTGGGTTGCATGTAGAAGGAGAGAAGTGAGGTGAGGTAAGAGGGGGCAAGGCATTGAAGGGTCTTAAAGCCGATGGCGTAGAGATTTTCCTTGAAGTGGAGGTGGATGGACAACCACTGGACTTTTTTGAGGAGTTAGGTGACATATCCTGAACATTTGTGTAGAAAAATGATCTGGGCAGCAGAATAAAGTATGAGCTGGAGTGGGGTGAGATAGGGCTAAATAGGGAGATCTGACCACAGCTGTGCCACCTGTCTACTGTGTAACGTTTGGCAAGTCATTTCACTTCTCTGGCCCGAGTTACCTCATCTGTAAAATAATAATGGTGGTATTTGTTAAGCGCTTACTATGTGCGAAGCACTGTTTTAAGCTCTGGGGGCGGGGAGGAGTACAAGGTGATCAGGTTGTCCCATCTGGGGGTCACATTTACAATCCCCATTTTACAGATGAGGTAACTGAGGCACAGAGAAGTTAAGTGATTTGCCCAAAGTCACATAGCTGGCAAGCGGCAGAGTCAGGATTAGAACCCATGGCCTCTCACGCCCAAGACCGGTCTTTTTCCACTGAGCCATTCTACTTCTGGAAATTGAGACTCTGAGCCCCACATGGGACGGAGACTGTGCCCATCCTGATTTATTTGTATCCACCCCAGTGCTTAGTACAGTGTCTGACATATAGTAAACAATAATAGAGATCATAATTATTATTAATTATTATTATTCAGATCCCAAATTGATTCACACTTCAATTCGTTGGCCTTCCCCTGTTTCTTTCAATTCTCCTATTCACTATAGCCCAATTCCTGTCAGAAGTTTCAGAGAGTACAAAGAGGATGGTGGAGAAAGTGACTGTACAACCAGCTCTGAACTTCCCAGCTAGGGGAAGAGCTAACACCCTGGGGAAGAGGCTTCCTATTAACAGCCAAGCAGACACTTGACTTAGAGAAGCAGCATGACTTGATGGATAGAGGCCAAGCTTGGGAGACAGAAGGATTTAGGTTCTAATCCCTCCTCCGCCACTTGTTTGCTGTGTGACCTGGGGCAAGTCATTTCACTGCTCTGTACCTGTTTCCTCATCGGTTAAGTGGGGATTTAGACTGTGCACCTCATGTGGGACAGGGACTGAGTGCAAGTTGATTTGTTTGTAACTACCCCAGTGCTTAGCACTGTGCCTGGCTCATAGAAAGTGCTCAACAAATACCATAGTAGAGTCTAGGACTGAACTCTGCTATTGAATTTTGTGATTGAATTTTGTGATTGGTAACATTATGTTATTTACTGAAGCCCTCTGGATATACTGTATTGTACTGAGTGCTTGGGGCAGTAGCATATAATTATTCTCTGCCCAGTAGAAACCTACACTCTAACTACTACCTAGGTGGAAAGAGCACGGGTTTTGGAGTCAGGGCTCATGAGTTCGAATCCCAGCTCTGCCACTTGTCAGCTGTGTGACTGTGGGCAAGTCACTTAACTTCTCTATGCCTCAGTTCCCTCATCTGTAAAATGGGGATTAAGACTGTGAGCCCCACGTGGGACAACCTGATTCCCCTGTGTTTACCCCAGCGCTTAGAACAGTGCTCTGCACATAGTAAGCGCTTAACAAATACCAACAAAAATACCAACATTATTAGTACACTATTCATTCATTCATTCATTCATTGGTATTTTTGTGTGCCATCACACATATGTATTTATATAAATCCTTTGCACTTATGAAAATACAAGTATATTTACTGATTTAGTCATGTATTTTATCCTTACATATTCTTGTTACTACAAAATATGTCCTTGTTCCTTCTCCTTTTCCTCCTCATTGTACTAATATGTGCTTGCCTGTCTCTGCTTTTAGATTGTAACCTCTTTGTGGACAGGGATGAGGCATGGTTTTTTTTTTACTTTTTAGCCTCTTAAGGACTTACTACTGTGCTCTGCCCACAGTAGGTGCTCAATAATAAATACCACTAGTTGATTGATATATTTCAAGCAGATTGGAAAATACAAACTCATCCACAGAGGCTGGGGAAGTCTTCAGAGAAACTTCTGAGTCAGAGGACTTCTCAGAAAAATGGTTTTCTAGAGGAACTTCCATGTTCACCCTAGGATCCCCAAGATAAAAGGATCCTTCAATTCTCAATGGACACATTAAAGGTCCATACTTCTGCCTCAGTTCACTAGCAAGGAATCAAATAGTAATGGGTATTTTTCAATTCACTGAATCTCAAACCCCTAGAGATCATTTCCAAGAAGAAACTCCCATAAACTCTTCAACTTCAAGAGGCTGTTAACCTTTAACTAGGTTGAGATGGAGAAACTAGGGGGTTAATCTGAATTTAAAAAAATGAATTATTAAAGTGATTAGGGTATGGGAAATGGCAGGGTGTTTTCCCTAACCAAATTGTTTTGAAGCAGATTGGTGAAAGGTACTGGATCCAACTGCTAAATACACAGAATATTTTAGACCAACCTGCTAAACTCGATTTTAAACAAATCCCCAGGACCATCCATCATCTAACCAAGCCTTATGAAGGAGATGAGAGGGAATGAGACAGAACTGCTGAGCCAAGTATGTGTCACATATTTTTACAAGGGACCACTTTCCCAGAAGACTTGCAGAATAGCAGTGCTATGATCCATCCAAAGGAAAGGCTCCAGAAATGAACTAAGGAATTCTAGACCAGTGAAACACACATAGTTAGTACTTAACAGATACCATAATTATTATTATTACTATAATCATTATGCATAATAATATTCTCAATTTTAATGGTATTTGTTATGTCCTTAAATGTGCCGGTCACTGTTCTAAGTGCTGTGGTAGATAAAAGTTAAACAGTTTGGATGCAGTGCCTGTCCTCAGCCTTAACCCCCATTTTACAGATGAGGAAACTGAGGTCCAGAGAAGTGAAGACTTTCCCAAGGTTACATAGCAGACAAGTGGTGAAGCTGGGATTAGAACCCATAACTTTCTGACTACCAGCCCTGGACTATTTCCCTAGATCACGTTGCTTCTCAGTTCTATGACTGGGAAATTTGTAGAATTGATAAAGGAGTTACAAATAGTGAGTTCTTTTATGTAGCCTACTGGGAGAAAAATCACGCCTCACAAATCTGCTGGAATTTTGAGAAAGGCTCTGTAAGCTCGTGGCTAGAGTGGAACCAATTGGCTTCACATATTTTTCCCACCAGCAAATGAAGACATCACGTTGTCTAGAGACTGTTTAAAACAATTTATGGTAGAAAGGAAAATGCTAGTTGGTGATGATCAGATTGATGATGTTGACTGTAAGCTAGTGGTGGGCAGAGAATGTATCTGTTATATTGTTTTTGCACTCTCCCAAGCACTTAATAAAGTGTTCTGCACACAGTAAGCTAATAATAATAATGGAATTCGTTAAGTGCTTACTATATGCCAGGCACTGTACTAAGAGCTGGGGTGGATACAAGTAAATCAGGTTGGACCCGTCCCTGTCCCACATAGGGCTCACAGTCTCAATCCTCATTTTACAGATGAGGTAACTGAGGCACAGAGAAGTGAAGTGACTTGACCAAGATCGCACAGCAGAGTAGTGATGGAGCCAGGGTAAAAATAATAATAATAATAACTATTATATTATTATGGTATTTGTAAAGTGCTTACTACGTGCCAAACCCTGTTCTAAGCATTGGGGTAGATACAAGGTAGTCAGGCTGTCCCACACGGGGCTCACAGTCAATCCTCATTTTACAGATGAGGTAACTGAGGCTCAGAGAAATTAAGTGACTTGCCCAAAGTCGCACAGATGATAAGTGGCAGAGCCGGCTTTAGAACCCACGACCTCTGACTCCCGATCCCATGTTCTTTCCACTAAGCCATGCCATGCTGCAATTAATGCTGATTAGAACCTATGACTTTCTGACTCCCAGGGCCGTGCTCTATCCAATAAGCCATGCTGCTTCTCTGACTGACTCACTGAGATTGGCTTACTAAGAAATTCTGGGTTGTAAACTGTCCTCTTTGCTTAACAGTCATCTGTCCCCATTTCTGATTTAAGTTACGTCTGAATGTTTTGTCATCACATTTTGTGCATACACGGTTCTGTTTGCTAACCCAAATTAGGAGGTGACCATACCTCTTCGTTTCAGCGGGAGGTAGAGAATTCACAATGACACAGCAGGAAATAGATCTTGCTCTGAAGAGAATAACAAACTTGATTGTTCCCCTATTGAAGCCATTTATTTTGTGTCTGAAATATGGCTACAGGTGGTCTGCCCTGATCTTGTTCAAAAAAAGCCTTTTCACACTTAGGGAAATTCTTTTTTTTCTTGATTTCAGGGAGAGTAGGTCATGTTTTTAAGGCAAAATTGAAGTTGAGCTGACCAACTTCCTTCCCTTCTTGAGTTGAGTGGGCCTGTGCCTCAGTCTCTGTAATCTGATTAAATCAGGGTGATCCTGAGGGCAAAAAGAAAGTTAGCAGAGAGCCCCTAAAATTACGTGGAAAGTCTAAAAATTGAGGAGTTCATCTAATATGAAGATGTACTTTGCAATGATGCATAAGAAAAGCAGTGTTTCCTAAACTGTGAGCCCCATGTTGGGTAGGGATTCTCTCTATTTTTGCTGAAATGTACTTTCCAAGAGCTTAGAATAGTGCTCTGCACACAGTAAGTGCTCAATAAATATGATTGAATGAATGAATAGTGAAAGAGCAGTGGCCTGGGAGTCAGAGGACCTGGGTTCTAGTATTGATGCTGCCATTTTTTTTAATGTTATTTATTAAGTGCTTACTATGTGCCAGAACTGTTCTAAGCGCTGGCCACTTATCTACTGTGTTACTTGGGGGAGTTATGCCACTTCTCTGGGCCTCAGTTACCTCATCTGTTCAATGAGGATTGAGACTGAAAGCCCTACGTGGGACGTGGTCTGTGTCTAACATGGTTAGCTTGTATCTACCACAGCCCTTAGTACATTGCAAGGCAGAGAGTAAGCACTTAACAAATACCATAACAAAAACAACAACAACAAAGACAGCAGTTACAGAGGAGGAACGACTTGACACATACAATTAAAAAAAATTACTTGTCTCCATTTTACACTTACACTAAATTTGGCCCCAGTCAGAGCAGATTTGCTAGGGAAACTATATCAGAGAGTAGAATCTGATGAAATGATTTCTCTATTGCCCACCTTCTGTTCTTGGGGAGGGTGGGGTGAGGAGGCGTGTCTCTGTGCAGATCATAAGCAGATTATCATTATTATTAATAATAATTATAATAGTGGTATTTGTTAAATGCTTACTATGTTCCAAACACAGTATTAAGTGCTACTGTGGATATAAGCAAATCAGGTTGGACACTTTCCTTGTCTCCCATGGGGCTCACAGTCTTAGTCCCTATTTTCCAGAAGAGGTAACTGAGGCATAGAGAAATTTAGCATTTTGCTCAAGGTCACAGAGCAGACAAGCGGCGGAGCTGGGATTAGAATCCAGAGCCTTCTGACTTCCAGGCCTGTGCTTATCCACTAAGCCATGTTGCTTGTAGGTGGCCTCTGGGAAAGAAAGGTCACAGTAGAATAATGGCTACTGGAGCTCTCAGGCTGTAGTGGAGATGCCACCATTCCCTACTGCCATGGCAGTGACTGCACTAGCCTCCTCTCTCACCTCCTTGCCTCCAGCTTCTCCTGCCATCAGTTCATAGTCCCAGCAGCTGAATGAATCAAGGTTCCTGAAGCATCACTTGGCATGCCTTTACACCCCTCTAGACTGTGAACTTTTTGAAGGCCAGGAGCATGTCTACCAATTCTGTCATTAGGTGATCACTCACATGCTTAGTAAAGTGATCTGCACACAATAAGTGCTCGGTATGATTGATTGATCAAATTCTGCAATAGCTTTCCATCCTGCTAGGCATCGATCAATCAGTGATATTTATTGAGTGTTTACTGTGTGCAGAACACTGTACTCAGCACTTGGGAAAGTGCAATATAACAGAGTTGGTAGACACATTTCTTGCACATCAAAAGAAACTCTTTTCATTGACTTCAATTTGTCTTTCCTCATTCTCTTGGTCTTGACTCTCCCTCATCCATTCCCTCCCTGAGTGCAGTAATCAGTGTCGCGTTTATTAAATGATTTTTGTGTGGCAAACGCTGTACTAACTACTGGAGTAGATGAAAGATAATCAGGTGGGACACAGTCCCTGTCCAACCTGGGGCTCATAGTCTAAATAGGAGGGAGAACAGGTATTGAATTCCCCATTCTACAGATGAGGCACAGAGTATTGAGGTGACTGACCCAGGGTCAAGCAGCAGTAAGTGGGGTAATCGGGATGAGAATCCAGGTCCTCTGACTCCCAACCCTGTGCTCTTTACACCAAATCCATCTGACCACAATTTTCCCCATCTTCAAAGTACTTTTAAAACACGAACTCTTCCAAATAGCATGTATAATTTTATTTATTTATCTATTTACATATTTATTTTCATTTAGTTATTGATTTAGCTACTTCCTACTGACAGATCTGTATTGTCTGCTGTATCTTTATTCTTTCTCCTGTGTTCACTATTTGTAAATAATCTTTGTTGCTTCCTTGCTAGACTGTAAAATTGCCAAGGGTAGGGAAGCAGCGTGACCTAGAGGAAAGATAATGGGCCCGGGAGTCAGAGGACTTGGGTTCTAATGTCAGTTCTTCCATTTTCTCGCTGGTTGACCTTGGGCAAGTCACTTAACTTCTCTGTGCCTCAGTTTCCTCTTCCATAAAATGGGTGTTTGAATACCTATTCATCCTCCCAGTGTGAACCCTTTGTGGGAAAGAGACTATGTCTGGTATCTACCCCTGTGTTTCAAACAGTGCTTGGCTCATACTAAACTCTTAACAAATTCTAGTATTAATAATATTATCATTATTATTATTATTAGAGAAATGTGTGTCTAGCTTCTGTCTTGCACACAGTAAGTTAGAGCTTGATAAATGCTATTGATGATGAAGTAACTACTAAGTAGTGAGTTGGACTACATGCTTAGGGTAGCGCAAAAGAGAAAACTGCAAGCTCATCTCTAGACTGTTAGCTCACTGAGGGCAGGGAATGTATCTGTTAACTCTGTTGCATTGTATTCTCCCCAGTGCTTAATACGGCACTTCTACACATAGTAAGCACTCAATAAATACCACTGATTGAAAAGATGCAGTCTAGTGATAGAGATAAAAGCATTGATTGATTATTCTATGGCTGTAAGCTCATTGTGGGCAGAAAATATGTCTGTTTATTGTACTATCCCAAGAGCTTAGTTACAGTGCTCTGCACATAGTACTTCCTTAATAAATATGATTTACTGAATTAATTCACTTCCAGTACACACCTCTTATCTTCCATCAACTTGTTTGCCTCATTCTCAGGACTTCCCCTTATTATTTTTTATTTTTGTTGTTGGGTTTTTTTTGTTGTTTTTTTCTGTCAGTCTCCACACAAATGGTATGTTTAGCTCTGAAAATATTTGGAGAAAGAGGCCATACAAAACTTTTTGTCCTTGGATTGCATTGTCTCTCTCTTGCCTTCTCCCATCTGGACCATGACAGAAAGAATTGATGTGTTGAATAGGGTTTCTCAAAGCTTCTTTCTCATAATATCTCAGAGCTTTTCAAAGGCGAGCCAAGAACTTTTAAGCCTCTTACATCATTTTCATTTTGGCTGTTCCTGCTTGACCTGAGTTCACAGTACAGTCAAGGCTGCCAACACAAAGAAGGGAATGGAGGAAAAAAGTACACTAAAGAAACTGTCGAATGGAAAACCTGGTAATGGTATCAGCAATCTGGACTTCCTCCTGCTTCCATTTCTTTTTAATTAAAGTCTGCCCAGCTTCCTCTTTGGATTAAAAGTCTCTGAAGGGTAGGGATTGTATCTTTTCACTGGGGAAAACTCTCCCAAGTTCCTAGTATGATGCTCTGCACAGGAGGGGCTCTATGAATTCCATAATTGATGATGATGAGAAGGAGGAGGAGATGTGTCCTGAGCCCCTTCAAAGAGGAGGATAAAACACTTAATCTCCTTGCCCCCTCCTACCTCACCTTGCTACTCTCCTACTACAGTGTAGCCCATGCATATTATTACTCTATTGCTAACCTTCTCTCTGTTCCTCGAGCTCATCTGTCTCACCACTCATTCATTCATTCATTCAATAGTATTTATTGAGCCCTTACAATGTGCAGAGCACTGTACTAAGCGCTTGTAATGTACAATTTGGCAACAGATAGAGACAATCCCTGCCCAGTGACGGGCTCGCAGTCTAATCGAGGGAGACAGATGGCAGAGCAAAACAGAATGAAACAAAAACAAGAAAACATTATCATGATAAATAGAATCATGGAGATGTACAACTCATTAACAAAATGAATAGGGTAATAAATAATATAAACAAATGAGCACAGTGCTAAGGGGAGGGGAGGAGGGGAGGGGGAGGAGCAGAGGATGGAGTGGGGAGGGGAGGGGGAGCAGAGGGAAAGGGGATTCAGTTGAGAGGTGGGGAAGGGGGAAGGGGGAGGAGCAGAGGGTGGAGGGGGAGCAGAGGGAAAAAGGGGTAACTCAGTCTGGGAAGGCCTCATGGAGGATGTGAGCTCTCAGTAGGGCTTCTTTTGGCCTGGAATGCCCTCCCTCCTTATATCAGACAGATAATTGTTCTCTCCCACTTCAAAACCTATTTGAAAGCACATCTCCAAGAAGCCTTCCCTTTCTAAGCCCTCCTCTCCTCTTCTCCCATTCCCTTCTGTGTTGCTTTTACTTGCTCCTTCATTCATCCTCCCTCCCATCCCACAGCACATATGCATCTATCTGTACATATCTGTCATTTATGTATTCATTTATATTAATAGTAATAGCGATGTCATTTTTTATGCACTTACTATGTGTCAGGCACTGTACTAAGTGCTGGATGCCTCTTTCCCCCCTAGACTTGTGAGCTCGTTGTGGGCAGGAATGTGTCTATTTGTTGCTACACTGTACTCTCCTAAGTGTTTAATACAGTTCTGGCACATAGTAAATACTCAATAATTACGATTGAATGAATGAATGAATGATGGCTATACGATGGGGGTGTAGTGGATAGAACACTGGTCAGGGAGCCAGAAGGACCTGCATTATCATTATTATGGTATTTAAGTGCTTACTATGTGCCAAGCACTGTTCTAAGCACTGGGGTAGATAGATGGTAATCAGGTTGTCCCACGTGGGGCTCACAGTCTTCATCCCCGTTTTACAGATGAGGGAACTGAGGCCCAGAGTAGTGAAGTGGCTTGCCCAAGGTCACAGAGAAGACAAGTGTCTGAACTGGGATTAGAACCCAATTCCTCTCACTCCCAAGCCTGTTCTCTTGCCACTAAGCCACATTGCTTCTCTCCATTTAACCACTTATCCATTTAACTACCAAAATTTGTGTTCACTCAGACAACTGGGAAAGAACTTTTCCATCCTTCTAAACCTCTTTTAATTTTACTTCTTGGTTCAATCTGGAGGGGCCGAGGTTAGTGAAAGTGATAAGGGAATGTTTTCTAACCTCAAAAAGCTTTGCTCTTGATTGGTTTTGTTATCTCAGCTAGCAAGACTTTGATGAGGCAAATGTTATGCGTGAGGGAAGGAGCCCTATTTAAATCAATATGCTCTGTTATCATTCCTCCCAGGTGCAGGGAACCTGTGGCACTTTTTGCAAGATGGTCTGACCTAAGGGGAAAGAGAACTAGAGGTTAATTAGCTAAGAGCTGACCATAATTAGGACCAAAGGGAGGAAAAAACAAATAATATGAAGCCAGGAGGAGGTGGCACATAACTGTGAGGCTCTTGAGGTCCAGAGAAAAAGATGCTGTTCAGGAAAATTGGGCAGAGAAAGAAGGAAGGAGAAAAAGGTGGTGGGTAGGACTGACTTCAGATGGTATGAGAGACAAGATGGCAGTGCAGAGAACCCATTGGTGGAGGGGTGGGTGCCTGGAGCCCTTCAGCGATAGCGGCCACCTGTGATCTTTCCAAGATGGTAACCACTCAGCTTTTCTCCAAGAGGTATAGGAATGATATGCTAGTGGAGAATCAGTAGGGTTTGCGAAGAGTAATGCCTGTAGAGTGTAAATTTGGGTAGTTTCTTTTTTTTAATGTGTATTTGTTAAGTGCTTACTATGTGCCAAGCACACCATTTTAAGCTTTGGGGGTTAGTAAGCGCTCAATAAATGCTATTGAATGAATGAATGAATAATCCTGCTTCCCAAAGTACATCGCTGCAAACTCTGAGATAGACTATGCCAACTGGAATTTTGTTTTGTCTTTGATAGGGCATGGGTTCTTGTCTGTCCATCTCCCCCGATTAGACTGTAAGCCCGTCAAACGGCAGGGACTGTCTCTATCTGTTGCCGACTTGTTCATCCCAAGCGCTTAGTACAGTGCTCTGCACATAGTAAGCGCTCAATAAATACTATTGAATGAATGAATGAATGATGGGTTAGATTCAAGGAAATTATATCCCACATGGGGCTCACAGTCTTAATTCCTATTTTAATAGGGTTAATAATGACTGTGGTATTTGTTAAACACTTACTGTGTGTCAGGTACTGAATGAAGTGCTGGGGTGGGTAATAATAATAATGATGGTATTTGTTAAGCACTTACTATATACAAAGCACTGTTCTAAGCACTGGGTATACAAGCAGTGCTGCTTTTCTATTGCTTGTTTTGGCTAGGGACCACATCTACCAACTCTAATATATTTTACTCTCTCAAGTCTTTAATACATTGCTCGGCACACAGTAAACACTCAATAAATAGCACTGATTGATTGGACTCTACGTTGAGGTGAGGAGCTACAAGGGGAGAAGCAACAGAACAATGCTCTTTTGTAAAACTTGCTGATGACAGAATTAAGTTATACTGCATGTGTGAAGCTATATGGCCTAGTGGAAGGAGCATGGGTCTAGGAGTCAGAGGACGTGGGTTCTAATCCTGACTCCTCCACCTGTCTGCTGTGTGATCTCGAGCAATCACTTCACTTCTCTTTGCCTCAGTTACCTCATCTGTAAAATGGGATTAAGACTGTGAGTCTCATGAAGGACAGAGATTGTGTCCAACCTGACTTCTTGTATCTACTTCAGGACTTAGTACAATGCCTGGAATATAGTAAACACTTAAATAATACCAGAATTATCGTGTGAACTTCCAAAGAGCGGATTTTTTGTCATTTTTTAAAAATGGTATTTGTTAAGTGCTTACTTCATGCCAGGCACTGTTCTAAGAGCTGGGGTAGATACAAGGTATTAAGGCTGGACAAAGTCCATGTCCCAAAGGGGGCTCACAGTGGTAATCCTCATTGTACAGATGAGGTAACTGAGGCATGGAAAGTTAA
Organism: Ornithorhynchus anatinus; assembly: GCF_004115215.2. NCBI lineage: Eukaryota > Metazoa > Chordata > Mammalia > Monotremata > Ornithorhynchidae > Ornithorhynchus > Ornithorhynchus anatinus. The sequence continues at coordinate 176,918,873 of NC_041728.1, read as the reverse complement.
ATGACTCATCCAGGATCACACAGTAGACAAGTGGTGGAGCTGGGACTAGAACCCAAGTCACTCTGACTCCCAGGCCTGTGCATAATTCACTATTCCACACTGCTCTGAAACAGAAAACTGAAGCAGGGATGTGGTACTTTGGGAGCAGTTAGTACTTTGGGAGCAGTTAGCTTCATTGGTAACCATAGGGATGGTGACTTTCTCAAGAGGTAAATGAAACTGGGATGTGGTATTTTGGGTGAGCACTTAGCTTCCTTGGTATCCTTAGGGATGATGAATGAAGAGGTTTTGAGCCTGAGACATAGTGAACAGTGACTCAAAACCTTCCAAATTCATTCATTCATTCATTCAGTCGCATTTACTGAGCACTTACTGTAAACAAATCACTGTACTAAGTGCTTGTGAAAGTCCAATACAACAATGAAATATGACATTCCTTGCCCTCGAGAAGATTACAGTCTAGAAGCAGGGAAGCAGACATGAATGCAAATACATAAAATTACAAATATGTTCATAAGTGTGGTAGGGCTGAGAGAGGGGAAGGACAGAGAGCAATGAAATTTGAGCTAGACTGGGGCTGGGAGATTACGGTACCAGGCTTGCACTGGCTGATGGAATAGTCTGCTTTGGTGAACTGAAGGGACACCTAAGAGCAGATCATTCTTCTCAAGCAGGAACAATACCAATCAACCAATCAGCATTGACAGAACATTTCCTCTGCACAGTGGACAAGACTAACCAATGGGGAAGCAGCATGGCCTAGTGGGTAGAACACAAGCCTGGGAGTTAGAAGGTCATGGGTTCTAATCCTGGCTCTGCCATTTGTCTGTTGTGTGACCTCGAGCTATCATTTCACTTCTTTGTGCCTCAGTTACCTCATCTGTAAAGCGGGGATTAAGACCATGAGCCCAATGTGGGACAGAGATGGTGTCCAACCCGACTGTCTTCTGTCTACTCCAGGACTTAGTACAGTGCCTGGAACATAGTAAGCACTTAACAAATACTATTATTATTATTACTATTATTATTAATAGAGAGAGTATAATGGGGTAAGTAGACATGAATTCTGCCCTCAAGAATCTTAAAAATATGCTACTACTACCAATATTAATAATAATACTGATATTAATTGTGGTATTAGTAGAGCAGGGTACTAAGTGGTGGGGTAAATACAAGATAATCAGGTCCCACAAGGGGCTCAAGATCTAAGTAGGAGGGAGAACAGGGATTGAGACTGTGAGCCCCAAATGAGACAGGGTCTATGTCCAACCCAATTTGCTTGCATACACTCCAGCGCTTAGTACAGTGCCTGACAAGTAGAAAGTACTTAAGAAATACCACATTATTATTACTGTTGAATCAAGGAAACTGAGGCCCAGAGAAATCAAGGGAGTTATCCAAGGCCAACCAGGAGACAAATGGTAGAGTCAAAATTAGAATACCGATCCTCTGACTCGCAGGACTCTGCTCTTTCCACTAGGCCATGTTGCATCCCAATCCTGTTTGCAGAAAAAAAAAAAAGTACCTTACAAGTAGAGAGAAGCAACAGGGTTTAAAGACATGCTTATAAATTTTACTGGGAAGTATAAGAGGAAGCTATGGAAGTTAATACCTCCAGTGGTTGCCTATAAACCTCTGCACGAAAGAAAAACTTCTCACTCTAGGCTTCAAGGCTCTCCATCACCTTGCCCCTTCCTACCTCTCCTCCCTTCTCTCTTTCTACTGCCCACCCCGCACTCTCCGCTCCTCTGCCGCCCACCTGCTCACCATCCCCCGTTCTCGCCTATCCCACCGTCGACCCCTGGCCCACGTCCTCTCACGGTCCTGGAATGCCCTCCCTCCTCACCTCCACCAAACTAATTCTCTTCCCCTCTTCAAAACCCTACTTGGGGCTCACCTCCTCCAAGAGGCCTTCCCAGACTGAGCTTCCCTTTTCCCTCTGCTCTGTTTGCTCCCCCTCTACCCCACCCTTCACCTCCCCTCAGCTAAGTCCTCTTTTCCCTCCTTTCCCTCTGCTCCTCCCCCTCTCCCTTTCCCTCCCCTCAGCACTGTGCTCGTCCACTCAATTGTTTATATTTTCATTACCCTATTTATTTTGTTAATGAAATGTAAATCACCTTGATTTTATTTATTGCTATTGTTTTAATGAGATGTTCATCCCCTTGATTCTATTTATTGTTATTGCTTTTGTCTGTCTGTCTCCCCTGATTAGACTGTAAGCCTGTCAAAGAGCAGGAACTGTCTCTGTCTGTTGCCGATTTGTACATTCCAAGCTCTTAGTACAGTTCTCTGCACATAGTAAGCGCTCAATAAATAGTATTGAATGAATACCAAGTGGTTTGGTAATGCCTAAGAGGTGGAGTGGCATTAATTGGCGAACTTTGGAACTGCAAATTTATCAGGGAAGGCCTCCTGGAAGAGGTGTGATCGAGAAGGACTTTGAAGATGGGGAGAGCTGGATGTAAAATAGGAAGGAATTCCAGGAAGCAGGAGGGTGTGAACAAAAGGGTGGGGGCAAGAGAGATGCGAATGAGGCATGGTGGTTAAGTTAGGGTGAAGTAGGAGAGGAGCAAGGTGATGTATGAAAACCACGTAAGAGAAATTCTGCTTAATGCAGAGAACAATAGATATCCATTTGGGAAGGTTAAGACAAGCATCTGGACCAGGGTGGTAACTCTTTGGGTGGAGGGAAAAGGAAGAGGAAAAACTAATAGCATTTAGCCACACACTGGATGTAAGAGTTGAAATACATTAAAATAATTTCCTCCTACAACCCAGTTGGCCCACTTCCTTCCTTTAATGCCAACTTCCTTAATGTACCTCAGTCTTGTCTAACCCATGGCCTTCCCACATCCCCCCTCTGGCCTGGAACTCTCTCCCCAACAAATATGACAGATACCACTCTTCCCACTTTCAAAGGCTTATTAAAATTACATCTCCCCAAAGAGGTCTTCCCCAATGAAGCCCTATTTCTCCCTTCTTCCTCCCCCTCCACCTCTGTCACCTATGCACTTAGATCTGTACCTTTTAAGTTCTTGATATACAATCCACCCTCAGCCCCAGAGCACCATCTAAATCCATGATTTATTTATTGGTATTAATGTCTGTTTCCCTCTATAGCCTGTAAGCTTCTTTTAGGCAGGGAATGTACCTATCAAGTTTGTTGTATTGTACTCCCCCAAGTGCTTAGAATAGTGCTCTGCACACAGTAAGTACTCCATAAATACCAATGATTGATTGAGGAATCAAACATAATGCCAAGAATGTAAATTTAGGAAACAGGCTGGTAGTGTTGCAAACTATAGCTTATATCTATCCCACCGCTTAGAACAGTCAGTGTTTGACACATAGTAAGTGCTTAACAGATAACCATTGATATTTGTATTATTATGGAAAATTTAGGTGGAGGAGAAGACTTAGGGAAGGTACAGAGTTTAGTTTTCAATATACTGAGCTTGTTGACAGGACAAACATATCTAGAGATGTCTTTCAGTCAAGTATACATATAGGGTTGCAGTTGGGTGGTGAGCTCAGGGCTGGCAAGCTCAATTTAGATTCAGAAGTCACCACTTCACCACTTTAGAAGTCACCACCACATGTATACTTGACTGAAAACCATGGGAGTGCCACAATGTACCTCAATATCTCTCTGGCAAACTTTTTTTTTTATAGTGTTTGAGATCCTACTATGTGCCAGACAGGGTACTAAGTGCTGGGGTAGATACACTAATCAGGTCTGACACAGTCCATGTCCAAATGGGGCTCACAGTCTTAATCCCCATTTTATAAATGAGGTAACTGAGGCACAGAGAAGTGAAGTGAATTTACCTAGGTCACCCAGCACACAATCAACAGAGATGGTATTAAAACCCAGGGCCTTCTTACTCCCAGGCCCGTGCTCTATCCACTAGACCATATTGTTTTCCAGCAGTGTGGACCCTTTGACCACGTTCTGCCTCTGGCCTGGAAATCCCATCCCCTTCATAACTGACAGACCACCATTCTCCCGGCCTTCAAAGCCCTGATAAAATCAGACTATCCTTCCTTTTCCCTGCCCTCTTCGACTTCCCTTCTACAACTCCTGCGTATTTGGTTCCATACGTCTTACATTCATTCATTCAATTGATCGCTTACTGTGTACAGACCACTGTACTACATGCTTGGAAAGTAAAATTATATGCTCTGATACTCAGGCCACTTCCAGCTCCATAGCACTTTGGGCCCTGTTCATATACTCTGGGTCTTCCCCTAACTGGCATTTATTTTAAGGTCTGTTTCCCCAACTGAATTGTAAGCTCCTTGAGGGCAGGGATCATGTCTAGCAGCACAGTTGTAGTCTTCTCTCCCATGCACTTAGCACAATGCTATGCAAACAGTAGGTGCTCCATAAATGCCACTGACTGATGGATTAATTGAAAGAATGAGCCCCTCCAGGGAGTGTGAATAAAATGACAAGAGTGGGGGGACCCCAAACTGAAATTTGTGGAGCTCAGAGGGGCATGAGAACCCAGTAAAAAAGCTTGAGAAAACATGTCCGGAGAGATAGGAGGTGAACTTGAAGAGTACTATGCTAGTAGTACTGAGATTAGGAAGTGTGTTTAAATGTTCGTATGTGAAAAACCCAAACTTCTTTGAAAAAGAAAGAATACACCACTGACATTATTAATAATAATGATAAAAAACGGTTTTGTCAAGTACTTAATAAGTACAGTGTTTTGTACACAGTAAATGCTCTATAAATACCATTGGTTGATAACTAGTGAGTGCTGGGTAAATCAATATCATTCAATAGTATTTATTGAGCACTTACTATGTGCAGAGCACTGTCAGCAGATGGGATACAATTCTGGTCGTACAAGGGCCTCACAGTCTGTCTCCCTCACAGGAGGGAGAAAAAGTATGAAATCCTCATTTTATAGATGATTAAACTGCACAAAAATGAAATGACATGTGTATGTTTGTGTTTATACTTGTGAGAACAGTCCATATTACATGGTCTTCATCATGAGGAGGAAAGATATTTATTACACACCATTCACTGGACTAAATACATGGGAGAGCACAGCAGAAGCCCAGGACACAGCTATTGATGCCTATTTACTTGTTTCATTTTGTTTAGTTGTCTATCTCCCCCTTCTAGACTGTGAGCCCTTTGTTGGGTAGGGATTGTCTCTATCTATTGCCAAATTGTACTTTCCAAGTGCTTAGTACAGTGCTCTGCACACAGTAAGCCCTCAATAAATGTGAATGAATGAATGAATGAATGAATGAATGAATGCTCACAACAGAACATTTTTTGTGTTTATTCAGGACCCGTTCTATAATTCAGAGCCTGCCGTGTGTCACCGCGATATGCGTAAAGCCTTTGTTCAGTTTTTAATGCTTATTTTTATAGGTCTGCAAGTTCTTATGACACCTTCCTTCATCTGTCTTTGTTCCGCTCCAAATTCCAGCTTTTTTTAACTTTTCCTTATAGGTCTCAATTTCTGCTTTTTAATTACTCTTACAGCTCCGAGTCTCCTTTGGTGAAAGAGATTTAGCCATACATAAATTTGCCTTACTGGCAAGGTCTGTAAACCTTCCCTTCTGCTATTTTTAGGCCAATTATTTTGCTGCCTTCCATACTTTTAGATTTCATCTGTGTGAACTGTCCCATTTTACCATTAAATTTGAAAAACACCTGTAAAATGCCTGGGAATATTACTGAATGGCTATGTCCAAAAATGTGATTACATTTGACCTTTAGTAAGGCAACATTCCTCTTTAAATTCAGAAACCAAATAAAGAATAGAGGGGAATTCATTATATCATGTTGATTTTTGGGTATCCATCAATCAGTGCTATTTATTGAGTACTTACTATGTGCAGAGCACTGTACTAAGCTCTTGGGAGAGTACTGTCCTACAGAACCAGTAGACCTGAAATTCCGGATACGATTGAGCAATTTCATTCTTGGTCTTCAGACCCTTTAGCAAGTATTTGCATGTTTTTAATGAGACCCTCAACCTCAGGAGTTAGTACAGGAAGTATTGAGCAAGGCAACTCAGAATCAGCAGAGGAGGGAGTCTGAGGCAGAGATGCAGCAGGGATTCTAAGCAAATGGCTTCAAATAAATCGTGTATACTTACTGCCAGGGATGTGGAAAACAAATGTGAAAATGGAGAAGATTAAAGTCTTCTGGGGCACAAAGCCTGTTTAATCTCTCCCCTTAAATTTAAATTGTATTTGAAAGAAGCTCTGTGTTATGCTTTGCTCTGACAGAACCTCCAATTGGTAACATAAAAATCGCACAAATCCGATTTCTTTTTGGGGAAGGGAAGGGAAGTGCTTCTTCATCTTAAGTTTAAAGATACAGGGTAACCGACTTAGATTGTGACGTGGGCAGGTCTGAAGGGAGGTATGAAGGGGAAGATGGGCCCAGAGGGGAAGTAAATCAGTTTGATTGGGGGAAATTATGATTCCAGAGTGGGTAAAGTTGGCTTCAGGTGCCTCCTAAATGCTTCCTTACCTGGGTGGTGCTCTAAAGAGAGTTATTGGATGTCATTCCAATAGCACTATCTTGGCAAAGAGCACCACTGCATCAATGCATACATAATTCAGTGCTGCAGTGAGATTCCATTATGTGGAGCTACTGATCCATAGAATGATAAAAAATACAGGGCACAACAGGGCTATTCACTGTCAAATAGCAATCCACTGGGGAGATGGTTGTATTTTAATGATGAACAATGTCTCCCTATGATCTCTAGAAAAGCCTCAAGCTCTATAGCCATGTAAACTGCCTTAAATAAACTTGGACCTCAAACCCAAAAGAAGAAGAGGACATAGAGATTGCTAATCCTTTGGATGAGGCAGGGCTACCTCAGATTTGCCTCCGTGTAACTCATAGATCCTTTCCACCAGGCACAGGATAGAACACACTTAATACTTCCTGTGTGTAGAGCACTGTCCTAAGTGTGTGGGAAAGATAGAATAAGTAAACATTATCTTTTCTCTCAAAGATTTTATGACCTTGTTAGGGGGAAGAGATGCTAAAACTGATTATAGATAGGAAGAAGTAACCCTGCCCCTCCCCAGGTCGCGAAGACTCCCATAGTGTCCGGCTCCACCCTGGGGAAGACTCGACTATTTATCAGCAGCAAAACGTTTGGACTATTGAAACGGTCACCAACATAGCTTCAGCTGTGACATCTGTGACTGCTGGACTGAGCTGTGTGGAATCTATAACCCTGCTGCTATTCTCATGCTTGTCGTCGTCCTCATCTTTTATATATTTGTTTGACTTTCCTTTCGTATCTGTGGCCTACACCCTCTCACTCCTTTATTCTTATATTTTAGTGCCTGGAGGCCCAAAGACGGTGACTCTTTCGTTTATGTATTTCTTTTCCAGTGGTTAGTTGAGTATTGTGAATGAAGTAAACAATGAATAAATACTATAACCTCTACTACTATTACTAGATATAGAATCAGCTCATCGTGGGGTGGGACTGTGTCTGTTATAGTGTTACACTGTACTCTCACAGACACTTAGTAAAGTGCTCTGCACAGAGTAAGCACTTAATAAATACGATTGACTGGCTAACTGATATTAGGGCTATGTGAAATTTTGTGTCCAACCGTGTTTAGGTGGCAATTTGTGGATATAAGCTCACTGTGGACAGAGATAATGTCTACCAACTCTGTTATACTGTTATATCATACTCTCCCAAGTGCTCCCTGTGCTTTGCACAGAGTAAGCCTCCAATAAATTTGATTGATTGATATAACCTGGAGAGATCAAAGAGAAATCTGAGATGGTCTCCTGGAGGAGATGCAATTCCAAAAATTACTTTGAAGATGAGGAATACTGTTACCTAGTTGAAAGTAAAATGAAGGGAATAAAAACAGGACATCTAAATCAAAAGATTAGTTTCATGAAGACAATATGTTCTTTGTGTACATCCTGGGAAACAGGAATTAATTCTGAAATAACAAGGTTAGCCAACCTGAGGCTCCAAAATGAATGCTAGCCCAGAGAATTGAAAAATAACAAAACTAGAAAAAAGTAAGGAATGAAACAATTTTAAAAACCAGGGTCAGGGGGAATTGGAGGAACTATACGTTTCCAATCAACTGGGGGAGATATTCATACAGTGAATGATAAAAATTATTTTTACATACTCTTAAAGCAATGGAGTACCCTAAGGAAGCTAATAGAAACAATGATAATTATGAGACTGAAGGACTCAGACTGTATTCCTTTTTCACAACTTGCAGTTCCATAGCCCAGGATAATTAGAAGGTCCCATCTCCAACTTCAAAGGAGTATGTCTAAAAGCAAGATATTAAAGGGCTCAATATAGATATAAAAATAATAGCTGTCTTGGGGCTGTCTTGGAAATTTTTACCAATCACTCATCCATACAACCAGCTAGTTAAAAAAAAAAAAAGATTGAAAGTAATGTCCCGCAAACCTGGAAAGAACAAGAAAAATAACTGCAAGAGTTGGTCTCTGTGGGTCAATCATCCTCATTGATCATACAATAATGATGATAATAGACATCTGTTTAGCACTTACTATGTGCCAAGCACTATAATGAGTCTTGGGGTAGATGCGAGATAATTGGGTTGGTCACAGTCCCTTCCCCAATTGATCCTCATGGTATAAAAAGAATGAAAAACCGACATTGCCTCTCCATTTTACAGATAAGGAAACAGGCACAGAGAAGCTAAGTGACTTTCCCAAAGTCCCACAGCAGCCAGAAGGCACTGTAGGGTTTAGAACCCAGTTCCTCTGACTTCCAGGCCTATGATCTTTCCATGAGGCCACACTAGTCTAACGAAAATTAGAAGATATAAACTGGCTCTGGGGCAGCATTACACTGTTGTCACCGAAGATACGGATTTGATGGATGTCAGTCATTCAATCGTATTTATTGAGTGCTAACCATGTGCAGATCACTGTACTAAGTGGCTGGCAGAGTACAATCTAACGGTACAATAGTAAAAATAATTATGGTATTTGTTAAGTGCTTACTATGTGCCTGCACTGTTCTAAGCACCAGGGTAGATACAAGGTGATCATGTTGTCCCACTTGGGGCTCCCAGCCTTAATCCCCATTTTACAGATGAGATAACTGAGACACCGAGAAGTTATGTGGCTTGCCTAAGGTCACACAGTAGACTAATAGTGGAACCAGGATTAGAACCCACTTCTCCTGACTCCCAAGCTTGTGCTCTTTACACCAAGCCACTCCTCTTCCTATCACATTATATTATACCCTGAGGAAACTTGGCTACCAGAGTCAGGAGACTTTATTCTAGTCTCAACCCTGTCACCAACCTATTTAGGGTGATGATGGTACTTACTGAGCATTCACAGAGTACAGTGCCTCCTCCTAACTTGTTTGGATGTCATTTGCTTCATTTCTTAAATGGGAATAATTTCTCATCCTTGCTCAAAGTGGCAGTATAAGTATAAAACTTGAGATTATTCATGGGCAAACCCTTGGAAAGAATACAGTTTCTATACCAATACTGAATGCTGTTTAGTTCCATAAATGGGGTAGTAGTAAGTAGTGATTATGTGTATTAGACTGCCTAACTGTGCAAAGCTCTGCACTAAGCACTGGGACAAAAGACACAGGAAAGAATTAGACATGGTCCCTGATTCATTCATTCAATAGTATTTAATGAGCACTTACTATGTTCAGAGCACTGTACTAAGCACTTGGAATGTACAATTCGGCAAAGATAAAGACAATCCCTGCCCATTGATGGACTCACATTCCAAGGGCTCCCAATCTCAGAAAAAATGAGTAAGGATTTGGTAACAGACACATAAGAAAGGATGAAAACAATAACAACACAATCATAAATGTCAATCTTTCCTACTGGAAGACAACAATGATGGTAAAATTCACTCTGAAGTATTAGTGTGACTGGAAAGGCCTTTGCAGGACTCTCAGTCCCAGACTCATCTTGAACACAGAAAGGCTGTCCCCTGTGTTGTCATACTTAATTCATTCAGTCGTGTTTATTGAGCACCTACTGTGTGCAGAGCACTGTCCTAAATTCTTAATGTTTGCAGCACAAGATGCTGTTTTTCTTTTTCTCTTCCTTCCTTCCTTCCTTCCTTCCTTCCTTCCTTCCTTCCTTCCTTCCTTCCTTCCTTCCTTCCTTCCTTCCTTCCTTCCTTCCTTCCTTCCTTCCTTCCTTCCTTCCTTCCTTCCTTCCTTCCTTCCTTCCTTCCTTCCTTCCTTCCTTCCTTCCTTCCTTCCTTCCTTCCTTCCTTCCTTCCCTCTCTCTCTCTGTTTAATGTTATTTGTTAAGAATTTACCTTTTCCAGATACTATTCTAAGCACTGGAGTAGATATAAGGTAATCTTGTCCCACATGGGGCTCAGTCAAAATCGCTGAGACCTGTAGAACTGAAGTGATTTGCTCAAGGTCACATAGTAAACAAGTGGTGGAGTAGGGAGTAAAACCCCAGTCCTTCTGACTTCCAGACCCATGTTCTATCTACGAGGCCATGCTGCTTCTGTCTTCTGCTTCTCTTGTGTTGTCATTTCTGGCATTTCCTCAGTGGTCTTTATGTTAAGGAAAAGTTTGTGCAAGTGCTTAAACAGGGGTGCCCCTCCATGTTTATAGATCCCAGCAGATCAGACTTTGGAAGCAAGGACTTTTCCACTTCTCTTGGCTCTGACTGCAGCCGTGACTTCCCCAAAATTGTTATGAATGCAGGGTCTTGAGAGGTTTCATTTGTTTATTTTGCAGATCCCCATCTTCCATAATAAAAGGCATTTTGGAGAGGATTTGCAAATATTCTTAGCTTCTTTGGATTCCCTTCCACACTGTGATGAGTCAGAAGCCATCTTTACCCTTCAACTATTTCATGGTGGCAAGAACAGGGTCATACTACAGCTTTAGCAGTAGATGAAAGATTTTATTCTATGGCTGGTCTGCATAACCTCAAATTTCTTCTCTTTTAGTAGCCCATCACCTATCTCACTTGTTTCCCAATTTTATTTACAAGTCATGGCTCAGGGGATCAACATTTCACAGCATGGAGACATTTGCATCAACCCAATCCTGGATCCTTTTCTTGGCTCTGCTCAGTATATTGGCAGCTGCCCAGAATACCACCTCAAGGAGAAATGCCTATTCATTGCATGTATTTGGAATTATGATTTGGCAGGTGATTTTATTTTCCAGGTGGTTAAAATTCAGATGCCTTGAGGGCTTAGGGACCATTTTTTGTCACAATGGTTTAAAGGGCAGCGTGAGCTTGGAGAATGTTGGAAGGTGGTTTGTCCAGGATGAAACACACACATACAAATACACAAAAAACACCAATGTAGACAACATAAAAGAGGAGGCTTGATTCATTCATTCAATCATATTTATTGAGCACTTACTGTGTGCAGAGCATTGTGCTAAGTAGGTGAGAGAGTACAACATGATATACCCCAAGTCCAGTGGATAGTGTAAATGGTAGTGGGTGGGTCATGCCTCTGTTGTCCAGACTCAGTCACAACCAAAGCCTTCCCAAAAGTCTAGGATTTAGAAGCTCAGGACAGTACTGCCTGCAGAAACGATCTGAGCATGTCACTCTCCTTCTTAAACAACTCCAGTGGTTGCCTATCAACCTCCGCTCCAAACAAAAACTCCTCACTCTAGGCTTCAAGGCTCTCCATCACCTTGCCCCTTCCTACCTCTCCTCCCTTCTCTCTTTCTACCGCCCACCCCGCACGCTCCGCTCTTCTGCCGCCCACCTCCTCACCGTCCCTCGGTCTCTCCTATCCCGCCGTCGACCCCTGGGTCACGTCCTCCCACGGTCCTGGAACGCCCTCCCTCCTCACCTCCGCCAAACTGATTCTCTTTCCCTCTTCAAAACCCTACTTAAAACTCACCTCCTCCAAGAGGCGTTCCCAGACTGAGCTCCTCTTCTCCCTCTACTCCCTCTGCCATCCCCCCTTTACCTTTCCGCAGCTAAACCCTCATTTTCCCCTTTTCCCTCTGCTCCTCCACCTCTCCCTTCCCATCCCCACAGCACTGTACTCGTCCGCTCAACTGTATATATTTTCGTTACCCTATTTATTTTGTTAATGAATTGTACATCGCCTTGATTCTATTTAGTTGCCATTGTCTTTACGAGATGTTCTTCCCCTTGACTCTGTTTATTGCCATTGTTGTCGTCTGTCCGTCTCCCCCGATTAGACTGTAAGCCCATCAAACGGCAGGGACTGTCTCTATCTGTTGCCGACTTGTTCATCCCAAGCGCTTAGTACAGTGCTCTGCACATAGTAAGCGCTCAATAAATACCATTGAATGAATGAATGAATACTGCCGCCCAGCTGAAAACTGAAAGTCAGTGGGGATGGACAGACCTGCATGGTGCCTTCCCATTGAGAAGAGAGCAGCTCTTTTGAGCAAAGCTTCACATGAAAAGAGAGACAAGGAGGTAAAAGAGAAAACAGAGCCTGGCACTGCAAATATTACGTATGACAACACAACAAGGGATAAGGCTCTTGGAAAGTACAGTACAGCAATAAAGTAAGACAATCTCTGGACACAAAAGGAACACAGTCTAGAGGGGAGGAGACAAACATCAATACGAGTAATCAGTAATCAATATAAATAAATAGAATTATAAATATATACATATACGCATAAGTGCTATGGGGCGGAGAGAGGGGGGAAGAGCAAAAGGAGCAAGTCATGATGATGTGAAAGGGAGGGGAAGCTGAGGAAAATTTGGGCTTATTCATGAAAGGCCTCTTGGATGAAATATGCCTTCGGTAGAGCTTTGAAGGAGGCAAGAGTGATTGCCTGGCAGATTTGAGGAGGGAGGATGTTCCAGGCCAGCGGTAGGATGTAGCTCAGGGGTTGGCAGTGAGACAGGTGAGATGGAGGCACAATGAGAAGCTTGGCAGCATAGGAGTGGAATGTGCAGGCTGGGATGGAGAAGCAGAGAAGCGAGGTGAGGTAGGAGGGGCAATGGTGATGGAGGGCTTTAAAACCAAAAGTGAGGCATTTTTGTTTGATATGGAAGTGTATAGGCAACCATTGAAGATTTTTGAGAGGGGGGTGGCATGCCCTGAATATATCTGTAGAAAGATCATCTGGGTATCAGAGTGTAATGTGGACTGAGGTGGGGGGAGTCAGGAGGTGTTGGGAGGTCAGAAAGGAGGGTGATGTAGTAATCCAGTTGGGATAGGATGAGAGATTGTACTAATGTGGTAGCAATTTAGCTAGAGAGGCAAGGGTGTATCTTGGTGATGTTGTGAGGGTGAGACCAACAGGATTTAGTGATGGAATGGATATTTGGAATGAATGAGAGAACAGAGTCAAGGATGACACCAAGGTTATGGGCTTGTGAGATGGGAAGGATGATTGTGCCATCTACAGTGATAGGAAAGTTCGGGAAAAGACAGTGTTTGGGAGAGAAGATAAGGAGCTCTGTTTTGGACATGTTGAGTTAGAAGTGGTGGGAGGACATCCAAGTAGACAGGTCCTGTAGGCAGGTGGAGATGTGAGCCTGGTGAGAGAGAAAGAGATCGGGGAAAAGATGTAGATTTGGGAATCATCCGCATAGTGATTGAAGCCATTAGCATTGAAGCTGTGGGAATGAATAAGTTCTTCAAGGGAATGAGAATAGATGGGGAATCGAAGGGGACTAAGAACTGACCCATGAGAGACCCCTACAATTAGGGGATGGGAGGGGAGGAGAACCCTGTGAAGGAGACTGAGAATGAACAGCCAGAGAGATAAAAGGAGTACCAGGAGAGGACAGAATCAATGAAGCCAAGGTTGGATAATGTACCCAGGAGAAGGGGATGGTCCACAGTTTCAAAGAACAGCTGAGAGTTCAAGGAGTCTTAAGATGGAGTAGGAGCTGTCGGATTTGGCAAGAAGGAAATCATTGGTGACTTCTGAGAGGGCGGTTTCAGTGTTGTGAAGGGGACTGAAGCCAGATTGAAGGGAGTCCAGGAGAGAGTTGGAGGTGAGGAATTTGAGGCAATGACTCGCTTAAGGTTTTTGGAGAGGAAAGGTAGGAGGGAGATAGAGTGATAAGTGGAGGGAGCTGTGGGGTCAAGGAAGTGGCTTTTTTAGGATGGGGGAGATGGGGGCATGTATGAAGGTAGTGGGGAAGGAGCCATTGGAGAGTAACCGGTTGAAGATGGCTGTTAAGGAGGAAAGGGACAAGAGTTTTTATGAGGTAGGGTCTGATGTGCGAGTGCAGGTTAAAAAATAATGATAATGATGCTGGTATTTAAGTGCTTATTATGTGCCAAGCACTGTTCTAAGCACTGGCATAGATACAGGATGATTAGGTTGTCCCACATGAGGCTCACAGTCTTAATCCCCTTTTTACAGATGAGGTAAATGAGTTAAAGAGAAGTTAAGTGACTTGCCCAATGTCACACAGCAGACAAGTAGAGGATCCGGGATTAGAACCCACAACCTCTGACTCCCAAGCCCGTGCTTTATTCGCTAAGCCACATTTGAGAGGAGACAAGTGATCTCCTCTGGAGTTACTGCTGAGAAGGATGGGAAAATTGAAAAGGGGGCCGGGAGGAGGGGGGGATTTAGGAGGGGGCGGGAGGTGTGATTTGGGGGTGTTCACACCTGATGGTGTTAATGCTCTTAATAAAGTAGATGGCCAGATCATTAGGGCAAGGGGTGGGGGAGGCTGGGTGACAGGGTCATCTTCGAATATGAAGGAAAAACTATATATATCTATGCTGCGATAGTGGTGTGATTTGCTCAACAGTTGTGTTGTTGACTTCATCGATGGTATTTACTGAGAGCTTACTATGTGCAGAGCACTGTACTAAGTGCTTGGGAGACTTCAATCCAGTAGACTTGTTAGAATATTTCCTGCCCACAAGGAACTAATAGTCTAGACTTCTGTGGTTGTCTAGGCCTCCTTTCAGGTTTATCAACCCTAAGGGAAGAGGTTGAATTACTCTTCTATAGAGTCCTGCCACCCCCTGGAGAATTTACAGTTTCACTTGCTCCAGGGGCAAGATGAGTCTGTTGATCATTTGTACAGACATTTTCAAGTATTTGGGAATTATTTTAACTCTGGCTTCTGCAAAAATAGAGAGAGAAAGAGAATGAGATCGAAACAAGGAAGGTTTCCTGGAAGAGGTGTTATTTCAGAAAGGGTTAGAAAATGAGAAGAGCAGTGATCTGACGTTTGTGAAGGGGGAGGGAGTAACAGCTAGAAGTGAGGGTGTGAGCAAGAGATCAGCAAGAGACAGGAGAGGGAGTTTCAGGGAGTAGATTGGCTTGAATGTGTGAGCAAAGTATGTATAGCAGGAATAGAGACTGGAAAACTAAGAGAGAGAAAGCCAATTAAGTGCCTCAAAACCAGTGGTCTTGAGTTCAGACATTTCTCTCTTCCAACACTGCTTTTTTACCTGTCTTGAGAAAATCATTCTGGGAATCATAAAAGTCAAAGTTCTTTGAACAAAAGCTTCAGGCATTATAAACTTTAAATACAGCCACATAACATGGAACAATTTTTTTGTGTGCCTATTGAGGTTGGGACTGTAATTCCCATATGGACCTTTTCAGTCACACACTGACTCCCAGCTGAACTTCACCATCAGTACCTTGTAAGGCACTGTTGAGTGAGACACTGGCATCCACCGTACCATTCTTTGGGGTCTTCCTTGTAAAACCAGGTATGGTTTGTGGCCATGGCACAGAAAATATTTTGATGCTCTCTTAGCAGCACAATCTGCTGTGCCCTCAATTGGACTGAGTGAAGGACTGGACACCAACAGACAATGAATGTCTGATTTACCGCCTTCTCTCCTTGACCATGATCTTCAATCACATACTTTCCACTGACTAATTCCCTGATGATTTCAAACGTGCCCCATCCTGAAGAAACCCAAACACTCTCTACCTAAAGAAACTCTCTCTTGACCAGATGGTACCCTACAGTTATCCTACCTTTCTTCTCCAAAGTCCTCAAGTGAATTGATCTATATCCTCTACCTCCACTTCCTTTCCCCTAATTCTCTCCTTGACCCCCCTCCAGTCTGGCTTCCAAGGACACAGCTCTCTCTGAGTTCACCTATATTGTTCTTCTTGCCAAACCTTACAGTCTTTATGCCATCCTAATCTTTCTGGACATCTCAACTACCTTCAAGGATCTCCCCCTATTCCTGGAAACAGTATCTAGCCTTAGTTTCACTGACATTGTTCCCTCCTGGTTCTCCTATCTCTCTAGCTGTTCTTTTTCAGACTCTTACACAAGCTCCTCTTCTGCCTCCCCCCGTGTGGGTCCCTCAGGGCTCAGTTTTGAGTTCCCAACTAGTCTACATCTACACCGTCTCCCTTGGGGAACTCATTTGCTCCCACGGATTCAGCTTCTCTCTCTATATGAATGATTCTCAAATCTACCTCTCCAGCTCCAACCCTCTCCTCCTCCGCAGTCTAACATTTCAGGACATCTCCATTTGGCCGTCCCACTGACACCTCAAACTTAACATGTCCCCAACAGAACTTCTAATCTTCCCACCCAAACCCTAGCCCCTCTACTGGCTTTTCCATCACTGTAGACAACCCACCATTCTTCTCGCCCAATGAGACCCTAATATTTGATGTCATCTCTCATCCAACGTGCATATTCATTCCATCACCAAATCCTAGTGGTTCTTCCTTCACAACATTGCTAGAATCCGGCCCTTTCCATCAGCTGGGATACCCTAGTCCAAGCGCTGGTCACATATATCTCACATCAACTATTACATCAGTCTCCTTCCTGACCAATTTGCCTCCAGCCTCTTCCGCCCCCAGTCCATACTTAACTTTGCAGGAATCATTTTTCTGAAAAAAATGTTCTTGTCATATCTTTCCATTATGCAAAAACCTTCAGGAGTTGCTTATCCACATCAAACAGAAACTCCTCACCATCAATTTTAAGACACTCAGTCAGCTCTCCCCAACCTTATTGGTTCACTAGTCTCCCTCTACAACCCACTATACCTCAATCTCATGTACTTCATTAGCAGCCCCTTGCCAAAGGCCCCCCTCTGGCCTAGAACTCCCTCCACCATTATATCCACTACTAAAATCATATCTCCATCCAGAATCCTTCCCTTTCTAATCTCTCATTTCTTCACCTCTCCCTCCCTTTGCACTCAATAAGTTCTCAGAAAACACCAATAACTGATTAATAGTGAATATTTGGTGGATAAAAAGGAGTGATATATTTGAAGTGATAGTTCACATTTGAAGTGATATTTGAATATGGAGAGAGTAATTGTCCTCTCTCTTCATATCTGACAGGCAATTACTCTCTCCACCTTCAAAGCTTTATTGAAGGAACATCTCCTCCACGAGGCTTTCCCTAAGCCCTCATTTCCTCTTTCCCCACTCCTTCACTGTCCTGAATTTCTCCCTTTATTCACCCCCCTTCCTCAGACCCAGAGCACTTATGTACATACCTGTAATTTATTAATTCATATTAATGTCTGTTTCCTCCTCTAGGCTGTGAGCTTGTGGTCAGGGAATGTGTCTACCAACTTGGTTGTATTGAACTCCCTCAAGCACTTAATACAGTGCTCTACGCATAGTAAGCACTCAATAAACATGATGGATTGATCTATAAAGGATCCACACACACACACATACTTATAACTCAGCTCCATTGATGTTTTCATTCCTTCTTTGTCCACCTCTCTCTTGGCAAACTATGAGCTCCGAAAGAATACCAAGAAATAATAGCACAGAGTGTAAAGGGGCTTTCTTGCCCTGCCTGGATCTGGTCTCACCTGAGATAACATAGAAATAACAGTTCTTTTAGCAAGTCTTTTTGATGTATACACACTGTGGCTTTGCAAGTTTAGTGGTTAACTCTGGTATCTACCCTCTCCTCTCTGATTAAATAAATACAGCAAAAAACAGTGCAATATCTCCCTTCCCCACTCTGGCTCCCTATCCCTAGTCCCTCTCCCCACTTTTTATATATTCCTCTCCTCTTTTAGATCATTTGTAGGTGGAGGAGCTCCACTGAACTCTTTCTATACTATTTTAAAAATCTCTGTGGTTCTATGTCAATGTAAATATAGCTACATTTTTTCATCTTTAATTGGTGAACAATTCTCATCAATTTGAATATAAAGATTGTACCTGATTGTTTTCACTAATGAATCCCCCATTTCCAGCACTGTTCCCAGGAGAAAATTGTTAGAAACTTACAGTGTTTCAAATTAAGGCACAGTTTAGAGGAATACTATTACTACTGCTGCAGCTACTATTACCAAGTAATAATAAAAATGCTTATTATTTTTAAATACACTATTTTTAAATACTATGTGTCAAGCAGTATGCTAGTTCCAGCTAAAGACAAGATAATTTGTTTAGACACAGTCCTTGACCAACATGAGACTCATAGACTAAGACGGAGGAAAACAGAGTTCATATATGAGCAATTTACAGATGAGGAACCTGAGGCATTATGTGACTTGTCCAAGGTCACACAGCAATCCAGTGGCAGATTTAGGAGTAGCGCCTAGGTTTTCTGCACCAGGTCCTAGTTTCTTTCCACTGGACCAAGCTGATTCCCCAGAACTCATTGTGTTGTAAGTGTGAGGACTGCCTAGTCACTGTGGAGAAAGATAGAGAGATAGCGAATAAGAAAAGGAGAGAATAGGGGAAAGAGAAGGGGAGTGAAGTATGGTGGGAGGAAAGTCAGACACGTTGTGGTGTTTTATCTTTTCAATAACACTGTTCCTTTGTGAACTGCTAGTTGTCCTTTCATCCAGGCATCAATGAACAAATTCAGAAATGCTGCCTATTGAAATCTGAATGGATTATTGACCAAAACATCCCCAACACCAGAAAATCGAATCAGTGTGAATTGATTAGGATGATGGTGAAAGCTCTGAAAATGGTATGGTCTAGATCATAGACCATGTGCTGCTTTGATTTTGAGACACACAAAATTGCATGACATTAGGTATCTGAAGAATCAAGAGGTTTTGTCAAAAGTTTAGTAAGCTCTGAACTCTATCTCTTTCTGTCTCCCGTCACCCAGGGATGGGTTTGTTTGGGAATTGGGTCGGTGAGAGAGAGAGGGTGAATTTTATACAAAAGTTATTCCACAAGACAAATTGAATTATTTATTTTGTATGCAGAGAATTGAACTTCCCTTTAGGGAGGAATATGATTATTTAATGATTTTAGAGCTTCCCTATCAGGAGATATATACTTATGTGTTACTCGCATATGGCAAAACACCCAGGTCCCACTAGCCCACTAGGGAGGAATCCATTTATAATAGTGATGGTATTTGTTAAGTGCTAGTAACAGTGCCAGACACTGTTGTAAGCACTGGGGTAGATACAAGGTAATCAGGTTGTCCCACGTGGGGCTCACAGTCTTAATCCCCATTTTACAGATGAGATAACTGAGGCACAGAGAAGTGAGGTGACTTGCCCAAAGTCACACATCTGACCAGTGACAGAGCCAGAATTAGAACACATGACCTCTGACTCCCAGGTCTGGGGTCTTTCACAACACGACACACCCGTGGTGAAGTGGCTAGCTCCCACCCACAAGCACTTCCCACATAGGAGAAATCCACTTATGCGTTACACACCCATGATGAACATTTGACCCTGAGATGGTGGGTACCCCGGGGTCACTTTGGGACACTCTCCCAAATTGAATCTTCAAAACTTTGACAGTGGGAAGCAACATCTCCATGCCTATCTTCAAATGCTATTATCCACTTTTAATTATTTTTAATGGATTAGTCGATATATCTTCCATGTGGCAGTCAAGACCAATGATGTCTTTTATATTGCTTCAGGCAAATAATACAACCACTGCCAAGTCAAATGTTTTATGCTGAAACCATTCCTAAGTATACATTTTTATCTTATCAAAGGTATTTATTGCTTAAAATTAACAACCGTGAATGAAGAAAACTCTTTAAATTATATTGATGAATAATCAATTGTATTAATATAAAAGAATATTTTTCTGTATTAAAACCTGAAACAGAAGAAAAAAGAATGAATTGAAGCCAATGGGGAAGAAAAATACATTCTCAACTAAGAAAACTACAGTGTGTACTGAATAAACAAAGTTTCTCCAGTGTCCTAACTATTTTCTGTTCTTTTTTCAAGGCTAAGACTAATTTGTAGGAGAAATAAAGAAAACTCACCAAGATTTGGGAAAGTCAGTAACTCCAGGGTAGAATTATTTTTAAGGAATTTTCTCCAACTATTCAATTATAAAGATAGCAACAGACTTCAGGCTGACACCCTTAAATTGCAGCAGAAACATTGATCTGGTTAGAAAAATGTTAAAAGTAGAAGATTTAACTCTGAATTAGCTAATTAACTAGAATTCTTCCAGATTTTCTTTGGCTTTAATTAAAAATAAATAGTATCATTCATTCATTCAGTTGTACTTATTGAGCCCTTACTATGTTCAGAGCACTGTACTAACTGCTTGGGAGAGAACGATACAGCAAATAAAATAGACAATCCCTGAGTGCACTCAATTCTTGATCTTAGAACATGAAAATATATTTTATAGGTCAGGTTTTCACTAAAAATTAATGGTAGACATTTGTGTCAAAATTCTTTGCAAATTTTAACCCAGCTTTTACTTTGTTGTGTGCACTCTAGATAAGCTTGGGACTTTTAGGATTTTCTATTGTATTTTCCAAAATGCTTAATAAAGTGTTCTGCACACAGTAAGTGCTACATAAATACCACTGATTTATTGATTGACCTTTATAATAGGTTGTAAAAACATAGCCCTCTTTTTTCATATTGGATGGAAATCTCATCTCTGTTGTTCTAGATTTTGGGCTCTTTCGTGAGGTATCAGTGAAGTAGCCATCAATCAATCATATTTATTGAGTGCTTACTGTATACAGAGAACTGTACTAAGTGCTTAGGAGAATACCCTTCCTCCTGTCTCTCCCCACTGCAGTCTGTTCTTCATTCCACTGCCCGAATCATCTTTCTACAGAAATGTTCTGTGCACATTCTGTCATTCCCCTCCTCAAAAAACTCCAGTGGTTGCCTATCAACCTTCACATGAAATGGAAACTCCTCACTCTTGACTTCAGAGCTCTCCATCACCTTGCCCCCTCCTATCTTACCTCCCTTCTCCCTTTCTACTGCCCACCCCGTACACTCCACTCCTCTGCCACTCATCTCCTCAAGGTCCCCCGTTCGTGCCTGTCCCGCCATGGACCCCTGGCCCACGTCTTGCCACTGTCCTGGAATGCCCTCCCTCCTCACATACTCCCAACTAGCTCTCTTCCCTTCTTAAAAGCCCTAGTGAGAGCTTACCTCCTCCAGGAGGCCTTCCCAGACTGAACCCCCCTCCCTCTGTTCCTCCTCCCCTCCCTATCCCCCCCTTCTCCCACCCTCTGCTCTTCCCCCTTCCTCTCCCCTAAGCACTGTGCATATTTGTTTATATTATTTATTACTCTATTAATTTTGCTATTGATGTGTATATATCTATGATTCTATTTATCTTGATGATATCTATGCAAGACTACTTGTTTTGTTTTGTTCTGTTTTGCTTTGCTGTTTGTCTCCCCCGTTTAGAGTGTGAGTCCATTATTGGGCGGGGATTGTCTCTATCTGTTGCCAAATTGTACATTCCAAGTGCTTAGTACATTGCGCTGCATATAGTAAGCGCTTAATAAAAACTATTGAATGAATGAATTAATTAATACAACACAAGAGAGTTGGGAGCCATTTCCCTGCCCACAAGGAGTTTACATTGTGGGGCAAGTTCCTTGAGAGTAGGGGTTGTGTCAAAAACTCTACTGTAGTATAAACTCCCAAGCACTTAGTACAATTCTCTGCACATGATAAGTGCTCAACAAGTACTTGATTGATTGATTGATGGGATTGATGAAAGATAGAAGCAGCATTGGCATAGTGGATAGATCAAGAGCCTGGGAATCAGAAGGTCAAGTGTTCTAATTCCGGCTCCACCACTTGTCTGTTGTGTGGCCTTGGGCAAATAACTTCATTTATCTGTGCCTCAGTTACCTCATCTGTAAAAATGGGGATTAAGAGTTCGAGCCCCATGCGGGACTGGGACTGTGTCCAACCCGCTTTGCTTGTATCTACCTCCGCACTTAGTACAGTGCCTGACACATGGTAAGCGCTTAACAGATACCACAATTATTTTTATTATTATTACTATGGAATGCCAAAAATGCCTTCTCAATCAGCACTGAAGGGCAGGGAGACTGAGAGTCTGACAAATATGAAGAGGGAGGACGTTCCAGGCCGGGGCGAGATGTTGGCAAAGGTTGGCGGTGAGATGGACAAAGTCCGGGTACAGTGAGTAGGTTGGCACAAGAGGAGCAAAGTGTGAGGGCTGGGTTGTAGTAGGAAATTGTAATTCAGTCACAATAACAAACTTTTGGATATACTGTGGTTTCAAACAAAATCATTCTATTATTGCAGTCTTCCAAAATAATCCCGATATACCATCCTACCCTAAATCCAATAATAGTATTAGTTGTGTCCCCTGGGGGAGAGAGAAGGGGAAATTGTGCTTATGCCAGTTTTGTCAGTTTTGGCTTGGAGGGAGGACTTGTGGTTTGAGCCTGTAAAAACCTAAATTTTATTTACATGGCGGTAAACCTGCCCCATTCTAACTTTGTCTCTCTGGTATGCAAATCAAAATCCATTAGAAAGGGGTGGCAAAGCAACCTGGTTTGATGAATGAAGCCCAGATGAGGGAACCAAAGAAACTGTGTTCTAAAAATAATAATAATGGTATTTATTAAGCATTTACTATGTGTCAGGCACTGTAATAAGCACTGGAGTGGATACAAGCAAATCGGGTTGGACACAGTCCCTGTCGCAGCTGGGGCTCACAGCCCAGCTAATCTGCTTGCCTGTTGTGTGGACTTCGCTACGTCACTTCACCTCTCTGTGTTCCTGTTTTTCTTAACTTACAAAATTGGGATTCAATACCTGTTTTGATAATGATGATATTTGTTAAGTGCTTACTATCTGCCAAGCACTGTCCTAAGCTCTGGGGTAGATACAAGGTAATCAGGTCCCATGTGGGGCTCACAGTTTTCATCCCCATTTTACAGATGAGGTAACTGAGGCCCAGAGAAGTGAAGTGACTTGCCCACAGTCACACAGCTGGTAAGTGACAGAGCAGGATTAGAACTAATGACCCCTGACTCCCAAGCCCATGCTCTTTCCACTAAACCACACTACTTCTCTACATAGACTTCGAGCCCCATATGGGACAGGGACTGTGTCCAGTCAGATTTGCTTGTGTCCACTACACTGCTTAGTACAGAGCCTGGCACATAGTAAGCACTTAACAAATACCATACACATTAAAATAATTATTAAATATATTAAACCCTGACACCACTTCCATGCTGGAGCTGAGGCAGGGGGAGCTTAGAGAACTCTCTTGATCTTCTCTTTCTTCAGGGTATCTTCAGATAGAGAATAGAGCTGGAAGAGAAGCAGATGTGTAGTGGAAATCCCTGGGGAAGCATAGCTTGATATTTGCATCCATAGTGAAAACTAAAACCCTTCCAGGTTTCACCTTTTCCACTTTTTAAGTCAAAGGGAGGTGATGATTTTCCTCTCTCATTTTGAGCCTAGACAAAAAGCTCATGGTCCCTAGACCTTTCCCATTCAACAAAGTTTCCTTTCCCCTTGAATTCTTGTTCATCTGTGATTCCGTCTCTTGTTGGTAGGGCTAGTTTCTTATAGAATGTGAGTTTAGCAAACTCCCCAGGCCACAGCGTTTGCTACTGAAGATGAATGTATACACTTTGTTCACCTTACCCCCAGCCCCATAGCACTTAGAAACATATTGAGAAGCAGTGTGGCCTAGTGGATATAGTATGGGCCTGAGTGGCAGAAAAACCTGGATTCAAATCTCAGCTCTGCCACTTGTCTGCTCCGTGACCTTGGGCAAGTTGCTTAATTAATCAATGCCTCAGTTACTGCATCTGTAAAACAAAATTAAGATTGTGAGCCCCAAGCAGGACATGGACTGTGTCCAACATAATTAGCTTGTATTTATCCCAATGCTTAGTTCAGTGCCTGGCATATTGTAATTAAAAAATACCATTAAAATACCATTATCTGTCTCCCTTCTAGAATAAAGGCTCCTTTTAGGCAAGAAACACATCTAGCAACTCCATTATATTGTACTCTCCATTCATTCATTCATTCATATTTATTGAGAGCTTACTATGTGCAGAGCACTGTACTAAGCGCTTGGAAAGTACAATTTGGCAACAGAGAGAGACAATCCCTACCCACCAACTGGCTCACAGTCTAGAATGGGGAGAAAGACAACAAAACAAATAGGCAGGTACAAGTAGACAGGCATCACTACTATTTCCAGCGTGGCTTAGTGGAAAGAGCACAGGTTTGGGAGTCAGAGGTCATGGGTTGTAATCCCAGCTCCATTACTTGTTAGTAGGGTGTCTTTGGGCAAGTCACTTAACTTCTCTGTGCCTCAGTTACCCCCATCTGTAAAATGAGGATTAAGACTGTGAGCCCCAAGTGGGACAACCTGATAACTTTGTATCTATCCTAGCGCTTAGAACAGTGCTTGGCACATAGTAAGCACTTAAATATTATTATTACAGTTCTCTGCACACAGTAAGCATTCAGTAAATAGGAGTGATTGAGAATGATAGCCAATATAAATTTAAAAGAACCAGCTAGAGTTGAATGTCAATATTTGTGCGAACTGATTGCAGGGAGTGTAACACAATGGCTCGAGAGAAATGACTTAATCAGAGGGTCCCTCCAGAAGAGCATTTAGGGGGTCACAGCAATTTTGTACCACCTCACTATATTATGCTACGTGTCCATGCAGAGTCACCTAGTGATAGGGTATAGGATAGAAGGTGTGGTGAGCCCACAACAAGATGCCTTGTTAATGGCTGTCAGTGATCCCATGAATCATTACCACATGGGAGAGTTTGTGAAGACACTAATGAGCTCAACTTGAGACAGGTGACTGTGGGCCTGTAGAGGGTGGAGCATTGATGGAATTGTGGCTTTCTCTCCCTGTTCTACCTGGTAACGGGCCTGGGCAAACCAGTGGCTGCTATGTAAAGTCCCAGTTGCCTAAGGCAGATAAATGGTACTTGTTTTGAATCCCAAAGGAGCATCTGGTGGCATGCAGAGAAAACACAGAAAAGCAGCACTGAAGCAGCAGGAGAGCAGCAGCTCTTGGAAGCAGAAAGGAGAAGGGTTGGCAGAATGGACTTCTTTAACCACAGACTGGTATTGGGCCCTTGGTGTAGTGGAATGAGTGTGTGCATGTGTCACTCCCTTGCATGTTGGTAAAACTAAGTAAAAAACTCTTTACAGTGATGTTGGTGAACAGAAGTGTGGTTTGAACCCTACTATGTGTCACTGAGGCTCCCCTGGTCCAGGAAGGTCCTGGTTGGTATGAATTGGGCAGGCTCACAACAGAAGGAGATAATATATCTATATTTTTTTAATTTGGCTGCAGAAAGACAAATATCTACATTTGGCCTTGGGACTGGAATAAATCAAGAGAGCACATTTATTGACCATTTAATGTGCGCTGAGCATGATACTAAGCGTTTGGTAGAGTTCAATATAACAGAGTTGGTCATGTTCCCTGCTCACAGTGAGTTTAGAGTCTAGAAGGGGAGACAGACATTAACCTAAATAAAAAAATTACAGATATATACATAAGTGCTGTGAGGATGAGAGAAGGATGAATAAAGGATGCAAATCCAAGTGCAAGGGCTACCCAGAAGGGAGTGGGACAAGAGGAAATGATTTCAGGATACCTGGGTTTTAGCCCCAGCCTGCTCTGTGAGTTTGGTCAAGTCCTTAACCTCAGTTTACTCATCTAAAAATGGGGAGAGGATACATCATGAGTCCAGTGTGGGACGTTAATTGTGGCATTTGTTAAGCACTCAGTATGTGCCAAACACTGTTTCTCTTCCTTTCACCATAACAAGAACTGGTCCATGATTATTTAAGATTAATGGATACTCTCCTAGGTCAAAGAGCTAAATAATACAGAGCTTTATCTTTCAGGTTATCAAATAATGTTTAATGATGATGAGTTGATCGAAGGGCTTGCTACTGTTGCATTCATGTGTTTTAGTTCAATGACTAAGACCCATTAGTTGTCAAATCATGCTGTTCCAAAATAATGGTGGAAAGTGTGATGACCAGTCTGACCCCTACTTCTCAGGAGAAGGAGGCAAAGCCAGGAAAGTCTCTCCATGATGTTCCTCCCTGAGGACAAGGTGAAGACTTAGTTTGGGAGAAGAAGTAGGGGAACAGACAATTGGTGAGGCAGACCCTTGGCTATCTTGAGGTGAGGGGTGACGTGCTGGGTACCTAGGAGAGTGGGACAAGGCAAAAGCTGGGTGGTGAACCTTAGACACAGCACACAGAGAGGGATGAGAAGCAGCGTGACTCAGTGGAAAGAGCACGGGCTTTGGAGTCAGGGCTCATGAGTTCGAATCCCAGCTCTGCCACTTGTCAGCTGTGTGACTGTGGGCAAGTCACTTAACTTCTCTGTGCCTCAGTTCCCTCATCTGTAAAATGGGGATTAAGACTGTGAGCCCCACGTGGGACAACCTGATTCCCCTGTGTCTACCCCAGTGCTTAGAACAGTGCTTGGCACATAGTAAGCGCTTAACAAATACCAACATTAACATTAATCAGAGAAGATTTCTGGAAGTTTGAAGTCCAGCTTGTAAGATGGGGAGAAAGGATACTATTGAGAGAACCTGCATCCCAAGAACTGGGAGAGTCTTTGGAATTGCCCTGAGAGAAGACAAAAAGGAGGAATATGAGCTCCAGGAAGCCTATAGGGATAGAGAGGGTCATGGGGGAAACATTAGCTCTAATCATATTAATTATAATAATTCTGGTATTTAAGCGCTTACTGTGTGCCAGGCACTGTACAAAGCACAGGGGTGGAAAAAGTAAATCGGGTTGGAAGCAGGCCCTGTCCTACATGGGACTCACAGTGCTAATCTCCATTTTACAGATGAGGAAACTGAGGCACAGAGAAGTGAAGTGACTTGGCCAAAGCCACACAGCATACAAGTGGCAGAGGTGGGATTAGAAGCCACAACCAGGGTTCTTTCATCTCAGATTTGGGTTTAGAATCCACTAGGAACACCACAAAGGGGCATAGATGAAAACTAAAAATTAATAGTTCTGATCAGAAATATTTATAATGCTTTCTTTCTCTCATTGAGGCTACTCGTTTTCCCAAAATGCCAGTGCTCAAGTAGCAGGTGTGAGATAATGGTTCAGGGTTTGGCTTTTGGTCCACTTATTGATGTTTTGAAAATAAGTGCCCATTAGTAGCAAAAACCTTGTGTCAATCTCATGGCTCCTGTCTCCTCATTCCAGTATAATTATTGCATAAATCTTTTATCACTTGAGTTCAGTGAAAGTACTATTAAGCCAGTCTTGATAGAACATTATTACTTTTCAGAGTTGTGAGGGAAGCGTACGCCTCTATCTAAGCTTCAGCTTATCTCCCTCATAATTACCAGCTCCATTTCACACAAATGTTCCTGGGATAAAACATACCCGGCTCACTTCTCCGATATAGCATCAAACATTTATTTTATTTTTTTGAGAAAACCACTTGACTTCATTTGCGGTAAAATTGTGATAGGCTATTTTTCTCTTGATTCATATTGCTTTAGGATAGCTGATTAAATTCCTTAACAATGACCTGAGCTTCACCCAGTTTACAAAAATATTACATTAAACTCAAGCCCAACGTTGAGGACGCCTACATGAATTCTTCAGTAATGAGAAGAAGAAATGTGAAATCCAGAATAAAACAGCCCATTAAAATATGATAAATCCATTGGTCACCAACTCCGCACTAGAGTGGAGCATGAAAGGGGGAGGGAGGGAAATGTGAATTCCAAGGCAAGCTGAATCTTGCTCATCAGCCATGCACTTAATTCACCTGCTTTTTCAGGGCATAGAAAATCAAATGAATTCCAGAGAAAATCAAATGTCTAAATCTCTCATTATTGCTCCTGGATTTCATCCAAGTGCAACCTGAGAGAGCTCCCTGATTTCAAGGAAAACTTATAATGAAGCAAATGGAGGAAATGAGTATTTTTATCAACATTAATTATGAGTTTTCTATTGATAAACTGGGTCTTGAACTTCACAATCAGGAGTTGACAGACTGCACATATTACAGATTTTACAAAATGAGAGGTCCGGATAAAGAATTTGGCAGCAAGAGGTGTTGGAACAGAGCGAGGTGGTGGTTTGTCTTCTGTCTTGAGGCCTTAAGGGTCTGTCTTCCCTAATTCCACAATATTGAGTGCTTTCTCTGTACAGAGCATTACACTAGGCACTTCAGGGAATTTTTTTTGTTTTGTACTTCCCAGTAGATATTACCGATATTACTGCCATTAAAAAGGAAGAAGACACAATCCCTGTCCTCTGTGAGCTTACATATTGACAGGGGAGATAAACCCCAAACATTTTACAGATAGAAATAAGAGAGGAGAAAGATGTATTTGTGAAAAATCAAGTTTTTAACGTTCATGCTTTGGAAAAGTGCTGAGGCAGTAACTGGAACATTATGACTTGGGGAGAGGGAATGCTGCTCTCAACTCTGTTATACTGTACTCTCCCAAGGGCTTAGTAAGTACTCTGCACACAGTAACACAAAAATACCACTGATGGATTGATAAGAACAATCATCTGGGGAAAAATTCCTGCAGGAGGTGAGATATTAGAGGGCCCTTATTTTTTATTTTAATGATCTTTGGGAAGTGTTTCTTGTGATGCTTGCTAAGTGCCTTCTATGTATCATTTTAAGCACTGGGATAGATACAAGTTAATCAGGTTGGACACAGTCCCTGTCCCACATAGGGATCATAGTCTAAGCAGGAAGGAGTAGGATTTAATCCCAGTTTTTCAGATGAGGTAAATGAGGTGCAGAAAAGTGAAGTAACTAGCCCAAAGTCACACAGCAGGCACGTGGCAGTTCCAGGATTAAAACCTGGGTCCACTGACTCCAAGACCGGTGCTCTTTCCACTAGACAATGCTACTTCCCCCGAGGCTTTATTTAGTAACTGCTTACTATGTGCCAGGCACTGAGTTATCGCATCTGTAAAATGGAGTTAAGACTGTGAGTCCTATGTGGGACAGGACTGTGCTCCAATCTCATTAATTTGTATTTTACCCCAGCGCTTAGTATAGTGCCTGGCACACAGTAAGCCCTTAATTGAATACCATTTAAGAAAATACTAAGGGCTAGGATAGATATAAAATAATCAGGTTAGACTCAGTCCCTGTTCTATATGGGGCCCACAGTCAAGACTTTGACCTTGGGGAGAGCAATGGTCTCTGCTTGAAGAGGCAGGGAGTTCTAGGCAGGGAGAAGGATACGATTAGGGGGTCGGAGGGGCTTTAATTCCATATTTGATTTAAAATCTTCTGTGTAACTAAATAGAAATGTCAGCATGAAATACTTAAATAATTAAAAGCAGGTTATCATTAATAATCCCAAGTGCTTGTGGGATGGACAAACTTCAGAGATGGCATTGCAGCAGAAGCAGGATAGGGAAGGAGTGTATGTGTTCCCTGAGCCCTAGCAAGTAGCTTTCAGCAAGCAGACTGGCTAATATAGTACAAATAACTGTGGTATTTAAGAGTTTACAACGTACCAGGCACTGTACTAAGTGCTGGGAAAGATACAAACAAACTGGGTGGACAGAGTTCCACCTGGGCTAGAAGCAGTGTGGCTCAGTGGAAAGAGCCCAGGCTTGGGAGTCAGAGGTCATAGGTGCGAATCCTGGCTCCACCACTTGTCAGCTGTGAGACTTTGGGCAAGTCACTTCACTTCTCTGGGCCTCAGTTACCTCATCTGTAAAATGGGGATTAAGACTGTGAGCCCCACGGGGACAAACCTGATCACCTTGTAGGCCCCCCCAGTGCATAGAACAGTGCTTTGCACATGGTAAGCACTTAAATACCATTATTATTATTATATAAATTGGATGTTTCCCATGTCATCTTGAGGTGAAATCCTAGAAGTTACGGGATGTTGGAAGTGCATTAAAGTGATGGTGGTGATGCCTGTCTACTTGATCTGTTTTAATAATGATAATGTTGGTATTTGTTAAACACTTACTATGTGCAGAGCACTGTTCTAAGTGTTGGGGTAGATACAGAGTAATCAGGTGGTCCCACGTGAGGCTCACAGTCTTAATCCCCATTTTACAGATGAGGGAACTGAGATCCAGAGAAGTTAAGTGACTTGCCCACAGTCACACAGCTGACAAGTGGCAGAGCCAGAATTCGAACCCATGATCCCTGACTCCCAAGCCTGTGCTCTTTCCACTGAGCCACACTGCTTCCCTAATGTTGGTATTTAAGTGCTTACTATGGGGCAGAACACTGTTCTAAGCGCTAGGGTAGATACAGGGTAATCAGGTTCTATATTCAATAGTATTTATTGAGCGCTTACTATGTGCAGAGCACTGTACTAAGCGCTTGGGATGAACAAGTCGGCAACAGATAGAGACAGTCCCTGCCGTTTTGACGGGCTTACAGTCTAATCGGGGGAGACGGACAGACAAGAACGATGGCACTAAACAGCGTCAAGGGGAAGAACATCTCGTAAAAACCGATGGCAACTAAATAGAATCAAGGCGATGTACAATTCATTAACAAAATAAATTAGGGGTAACGAAAATAATACAGTTGAGCGGACGAGTACAGTGCTGTGGGGATGGGAAGGGAGAGGTGGGAGGAGCAGAGGGAAAAGGGGAAAATGAGGCCTTTAGCTGCAGGAGAGGTAAAGGGGGGATGGCAGAGGGAGTAGAGGGGGAAGAGGAGCTCATCTGGGAACGCCTCTTGGAGGAGGTGATTTTTAAGTAAGGTTTTGAAGAGGGAAAGAGAATCAGTTTGGCGAGGGTGAGGAGGGAGGGCGTTCCAGGACCGCGGGAGGACGTGACCCAGGGGGTCGACGCGGGATAGGCGAGACCGAGGGACGGCGAGGAGGTGGGCGGCAGAGGAGCGGTAATCCCCATTATCCAGATGAGGTCACTGAGGCACCGAGATGTGAAGTGACTGTTTTGTTGTCTGTCTTCCCCTTCTAGACTGTGAGCCTGTTGTTGGGTATGGATTGTCTCTCTTGCTGAATTGTATTTTCCAAGCACTTGTATTTTCTGCACACAGCAAAATGCTCAATTAAATATGATTGAATAAATGAATGAATTGAAGAGTGCAATTATGAGGATACTGCAACCATAAGACCCTAAAGTTATACACCTCAAGCAGGGAAAAAGCTATGCGCAACTGGAGTGTCAAATTTCTTCAAAAAGATTCTGTAAGGCATGTTGCAGTTACCCAGAAACTCACATATGCAGAAAGAGAACATAACAAAAGCAAAACAGAACAAAAATACAGATCTATTGAGGAAAGCATTTTTTAATCATATTTGTGAAGTGTTTACTTTGTGCTAGGCACTATACTAAGTGCTGGGGTAGGTCCTGGTTAATCAGGATTGACTCAAACCATGGAGCTTCTGGAGCTCCCTCCTGGAGCTCACAGTGTTAATCCCATTTTGCAATGAGGTAACTGAGACACAGAAACATTTAAGTGATTTGGAAGAGCTGGGATTAGATCCACCTGACACCTAGGCCCATGTGCTATCCCAGGCCAGGCTCAGGCAATCATCTTCAGTGGTCTTTACTGAGTGTTTTTTGGATGTAAAGTGCTGTACTAAGTAGCATTGTTATTATCATTACATTTAAGTGGCTTACTATGTGCCAGCACTGAACTGAAGCATTGCTGGTGCATACAAGCAAATCAGTTGGATGCAGTCCCTGTCCCAAGTGGGGGCACAGTCTCAGTCCCCATTTTACAGATGAGGTAACTGAGGCATAGAGAAGTGAAGGACTTGCCAAGGTCACACAGCAGACAAATGGCAGGAACTGGAATAGAACCCGATGATCTTCTGACTCCCAGGCCCCTGCTCTATCCACTATGTCAAAGCAGATCTAAACAAGCTTCCATCAACTATAAATTCTATGGCAAGTGGTGGGTCAGAATTCTGACTATGTTTTTCATTGGTATTATAATAATAATAATGTTGGTATTTGTTAAGTGCTTACTATGTGCAGAGCACTGTTCTAAGCACTGGGGTAGATACAGGGAAAACAGGTTGTCCCACGTAAGACTCAGTCTTAATCCCTGTTTTACAGATGAGGTAACTGAGGCACAGAGAAGCTAAGTGACTTGCCCACAGTCACACATCTGACAAGTGGCAGAGCCGGGATTAGAACCCATGACCTCTGACTTCCAAGCCCGTGCTCTTTCCACAGAGCCATGCTGCTTCTCCTAAGTATGTGTTACAGTGCTTAACAATTGGTATGTATTAAGCACTTACTATGTGCTAGGCACCATACTTAGTGCCGGGATGGCTACAAGATAATCAGGTTAATAATGTTGGTATTTGTTAAGCGCTTACTATGTGCCGAGCATTGTTCTAAGCGCTGGGGTAGACACAGGGGAATCAGGATGTCCCATGTGGGGCTCACAGTCTTATTCCCCATTTTACAGATGAGGACACTGAGGCACAGAGAAGTGAAGTGACTTGCCCACAGTCACACAGCTGACAAGTGGCAGAGCTGGGATTCAAACTCATGACCTCTGACTCCAAAGCCCGTGCTCTTTCCACTGAGCCACGCTGCTTCTGCAGTCCCAGTCCCACATAGGTCTTTCAAACCTATTCCCCATTTTACAGATGAAGTAACTGAGGTGGAGACAAGTGACTTGCCAAAGGTCACCGAGCAGACATGCGGAGGAGCCCGGATCAGAACTCAGGTATACCCTGACTCCCAGAGTTTTTCCACTAGTTTACACTGATTCTTTCCCACCTATTGTAGGATGTTCTGCCACTACAGGATGACCCTAGAAAGAGAGATCTGCATTTCAAATAGGGAGACATGGTTAGAGAGAGGGCCTTAAATAAGCTTCTTCCCAACTCAGTTGATCAGTCTATCATATTTATTAAGCTGCTTACTGTGAGCAGAGCACTTGGGAGAGTGCAGTACTTCAGAGTTGGTAGACACATCCCCTAACAAAAGTGAGCTCCATTTCCCAGACAGTAGCCTTCTGGGAGGAATTTGTGAAGTAGAGTGCTTATGGGAGTTGATTTGTCATTAAGTAGAAGCTCTCTCTGTCTTCATTTTGTGACATTGTAGTAGAAGGTCACAACAGTGCTCTGCATCACGGTGTCTTCTCGATGAATATTCAGTCTATCAGTCGATCGATCAATCAGTCAAAAGCCGGCGTTCTTGTTTTCCATGTCAGAATATCATCAAAAGCTATCGAAATAATAATTCTCTGCCAGCCAGAACATTTAACTTCAATATGAATACCTAATTTAATGATGAATATATAATAGCCATCCATTATTTATAAGAAATGCATTAAAAATCAGAACAGGCCTCTTGACATGTGGACACTGTCTCTACTTCAAAGATAGTAAAGTTCTGTAGCAGATTAGTTCAGACTGTATGGATATGTTTCCCCATGATCTACCCATGGGGTGATGGAGGTAGCAATTTCACAGGAGGCTTCCTGGAAAACACTAGGAACCAATTTTTTTTTCTCTTTTAATGATATTTTTTAAGGAATTACTATAGGCCAGGAACTAAGGGCTGGAATAGATACAAGCTAATCAGGTTGGACACAGTCCATGTCCCACTTATTCATTTTTTTATGGTTCTAATTCACTGGGATTAGAACCCATGACACCTTCTGATTCCCAGGCCTGTGCTCTAACCATTATGCCATGCTGCTTCTCTCACACAAAGTAAGTGTTCAATAAATACTACTGATAGATTGCTCTCCAAAGTGCTTGGTAATAATAATTGTGGTATTTGTTAAGCACTTACTATGTGCCAGGCATTGTTCTAAGCATTAGAGGAGTTGCAAATAAATCAGGTTGAACACAGTCCATGTCCCACATGGGGCTCAAAGTCTTCATCCCCATTTTTACAGATGAGGTAACTGAGGCACAAAGAACTTAAATAACTTGCTCAAGGTTTACAACAGACAAGTGGAGGAGCCAGGATTTGAACACAAGATTTGAAAGGTAAAATCAAGAGGTTGGTCATCTCCCTTTTGATTCAAACTAAAAGGAGATATTGAAGTTGGCCACAATATTTCTAGGCTTATCAGTCAATCAGTGGTATTTTTTGAGCCCTTACTGTGTTCAGAGCACTGTGTCAAGAACTTAGGAAAGTACACTATAATAGGGTTTGTAGACACGAACAGATGGGAAAACCAGTAGACTATAAAATTCTGAATGTAAGTGCTGTGGGGATCATCTTAAAACTGGTGAATTTGAATGGGGCAGATGTTAGGGAAGCAGCATGGCCAAGTGGATAGAACACAGGTCTGGGAGACAGAAGGAGCTGGGTTCTAATTCCACCTCTGCCACATGTCTGCTATGTAACTTCTGGGGCAAGTCACTTCACTTCTCTGAGCCTCGGTTACCTCATTTGTAAAATGGAGATTAAGATTTTGAGCCCCTTGTGGGACAAGGACTGCGTCCAACCTTATTAATAATGTATTTACCCCAACACTTAACAGTGCTTGACACATAGTAAACACTTAACAAATACTATCATTCTGGGAGGACTGGTGTCATATAACTTGATCTCAGCACTCAACCCAAATGATCTTGGAGAAAGCCCTTCTGAGTCCTGCTTCCTGTCACAGAAGGTATGTCTGTACTTCTTTTCAATAAATCACATTTATTGAGCACTTACTGTATGAAGACCTGTGTACTAAGTGCTTGGGAGAGTACAAGAGTCTGACAAGCACATTCCCTGACCATAATGAGCTTACAACTCCCTTCCATCCTGTGTGGATCTTTCCCCCTGTCATGAGACTCAACAGAGCTGCAGCAGGGGAAGGAACTATGATGAATGTGGGCCTAGACTAATAATAATATGATATGGTTCTTGTTAAGCACTGACTTTGTGCCAGGCATTGTACTAATCACTGGGGTGGATATAAATGTGGTGAGCCCTCAACAAGATGCCTTGTTAGTGACTGTGATCCAGTGAACAACAATGAGGAAGAGGCTTTGCAAAGGCACTGATGGGCTCTACCTGAGGCAGGTGATTGCTGGCCTGTTGGGGTGGAGCATGGAGGGAGACGTGGCCTTCTCTCCCTGCTCTACCCAGTAACAGGCCTGGACCATCATTGACTGCTATGTAGAGCCACAGCTGTGACACCTGGGGCAGATAAAAGAGGGTTGCTTTGAATTGTGAGGGGGCACCTGGAGGGCACATGCAAAAGGAGCACAGACACACAGAGAAGCAAAGTGGGGCACCCAGAAGGTAACACAGGGGCAGAAGCAAGAAGAGAAAGCAGGAGAGCAGCACCTGGGAGTAGAAAGAAGAAGCATTGGCAGAACGGGCTCCTTTGACCAAAAACTGGTATTGGACCCTTGGTGAAGTGAATGAGCAAATGTATGTGTCACTCCCTTGCATGTTGGTAAAATATTTTACACAATAACTTTGGTGATCAGAGTGTGGTTGAACTCTCCTATGTGTCACTGAGGACCCCCTGGTCCAGGAAGTTCCTGGTTGGTGTGAACTGAGGGCTCGTGGCAAAAGTCTCTCTGAAATAGCTATCCTCTCCCTCTGTGTTGGATAAAGTATCTGCAAGAGAAACAGTGATTTAAGGCTAATGAGCCATGTGGTTTGAACATCTATAATCGCAACATTTACAAGCATCCAGGATGAGGCAAGAATGATTCAGCATAATGATTTCTCAGAATCTGACTGAACATAAGGCTGGGAAAGATTTGATTTTTAGAAGAGAAAAATACATGAGACCACCTGAGTTAATCAATCCATCAATTGTATTTATTTACTGCTTACTGTGTGCTGAGCACTGCATTAGATACTTGGGAGGAATAATAGAGTTGATAGACATGTTTTTTGCCCACATGGAGCTTACAGTCTAGAAGGAAGACAGACATTCAAATGAAGCCGCGTGGTCTAGTGTATAGACCCAGGCCTGGAATTCAGAAGGACCTGGTTTGCCATATTTTTTTTTCTAGTCCCAGTTCTGCCACCTGTCTGCTGTGTGACCTTAGGCAAGTCACTTAACTTCTCTGAGCTTCAGTTATTTCAACTATAAAATGACGATTACGACTGTGAGTCCTTTGTGAGGCAGGAACTGTGTCTAATCTCATTTACTTGTATCTACTCAGTGCTTAGTATAGTGTCTGGCACACTGTAAAGGCTTAAGTAGCACTGGAAAAAAAAAATAAATTACTCTTAAAGGAGTTGGAGAGTATAAGGCTATGCACTTTAGGACTAGGGGTTAGGTAGGTATCAAGTGCTAAGGGTGTGAAATCAAAGGTTTAGGTGACATAGAAGCAGTGTGGCTCAGTGAAAAGAGCACGAGCTTTGGAGTCAGAGATCATGGGTTCGAATCCCGGCTCTGCCACTTGTAAGCTGTGTGACTTTGGGCCAGTCACTTCACTTCTCTATGCCTCAGTTCTCTCATCTGTAAAATGGGGATTAAGAATGTGAGCCCCACGTGGGGCAACCTGATTGATTCCCTTGTGTCTTCCCCAGCACTTAGAACAATGCTCTGCACATAGTAAGCACTTAACAAATACCAACATTATTATTAAGAGGGCAAGTAGGAGAAAGGAAAGCTTAATCAAGGAAGTCTTCTTGGAGGAGGTGTGATTTTAGTAGCATCTTGGAGTTACCTGGATGCCAACATTTAACTACTGTTCTTCCAACAATCAATCAGTCAATCAGTAGTATTTATTGAGCACTTTCTGGGTGCAGAGCACTGTCTAAGCACTAGGGAGAATACAGTATAGCCATATATCAGAATTGGTAGACACAGTCTCTGCCCACAGTGAACTTACAGTCTAAAGAGGAAGAAAGACATTAATGTAAACAAATTAAATGCAGTCATGTACACAAGTGCTCTGAGGCTGAGGGAGAGGTGAATAAAAGGAGCAAATCCAAGGGCAAAGGTAATGCAGAAGGGAGTGGGAGAAGAGGAAATGAGGACTTAATCAGGGAACACCTCTTGGAGGAAAGCTTTGAAGGTAGGGAGAGTAATTGTCAGATATGAAGAAGGAGGGCATTCCAGGCCAGAGGCAGAATGTGGGAGAGACTTTGGCAGGGAGATAGATGATATGGAGGTACATTCCTTTGCATCTTTTCTTGGATGAGAGCCTGTAGGGTGCAGTCTATATTCACATGATTAGTACCAAGCTAACCTACTAATAATGGTGGTTATTGTTCAATGCTTACTATGCGCCGAACACTGCACTGAGCACTAACTATGCAAGAAAAGCTTCGCACATAGTAAATGCTTAACAAATATCATCATTATTAAGATAGTCAGAAGAAGTCCCTGTCCCAAGAGTGGCTCACAGCCTGAGTAGGAGGGAAGAGCAGGTACTGAATTCTCTTTCACAGTTGAGGAAGCTGGGCTCCAAGATGTTAAGTGGCTTGCTCTACATCAGTCAACAGGGAAGTGGCAGAGGAAGGAATAGAACTCAGGTCTACTGAAACCCAGGCCTTGTGCTCTTTCCTCAAGGCCATAAAACTATCACAGTGTCTACAGCTACTGCTCCTATCTGTCCAAAGATGCTAGATGTTCTCTATTAAGATGGGAGCTAAATTTCACCATAAACTTCCCCAGAAAAATCAATCAAGTGTATTTACTGAGCATTTTCTTTATACAGAGCACTGTACTAAGCACTAGGGAGAGCATAATTCAATAGACACATTTCCTGCCCACAACAAGCTTACAGTCTAGAGAGAGATCACAGTTTAGAGGGGGCTTAAAAGAAGACAATACTCCAGCTTTGCTAAGTAGGTATTTCTGTTCCCATTGTCATTTACCAGAACATCTGACATTCAATCAATCATATTTATTGAGTGCTTACTGTGTGCAGAACACTGTACTAAGCTCTTGAGAGAGTACCGTAGAGTAATAATAATGGTATTCGTTAAGTGCTCAACTATGTACCAGGCACTGTACTAAGCACTAGAATACATGCAGATTGGGTTGAACACAGTCCCTGATCCATGTGGAGCTCACAATCTCAATCCCCAATTACAGATGAGGGAACTGAGACATAGAGAAATGAAGTGACTTGCCCACTGTCACATAGCAGACAAGTAGCAGAGTTGGGATTAAAACCCATGACCTTCTGACCCCCAGGCCCATGTTCTATCCACTATGTCATGCTGCTTCTCTGACAGAGCTGATAGAAATATTCCCTGCTCACAACAAGTTTACAGTCTTCCTTAGAGTCAACGTTCTGACACAGGAAACATTCTAGAAACAATGACTTGATGTCCTTGAGGTTCCATGTATCTTCTCCAGTGGTATTGACACCCAATACAAAAGATCCCAGCAAAGATACCCTTAAAAAAAATGATTATATCTGAACTTGAAACCTGCTTGAGAATAGACTCTAGGCAGGCATGAGCAACATATAAGTTAATCAGTGTACTGTGTGCAGAATAATATTTGTCACATGAAGGGTTGCCAGCAACCTTTCTAATTATTTTTATGATACTGGATGAGGAATTTAGGAAACTCCAAACAGATACCACTAATCTAAGGCTTCCCACAGAACCAGAAGCCAATCTATATTCCCCCAAAAATAGGACATAGGGAGGAAATGGTAAATCAGAAACATCATCTCACTCGATGACAACATACTAGAAATGTGAAGGAATAGTGCAAATGAAAAAAAAAAATAAGATCTGAGTTACTCTCCTGCTGCTTTGATTTATATTTATTCTATACTTATCTATATTTATATGAGAAGCAGTGTGGCTCAATGGAAAGAGCATGGGGTTGGGAGTCAGAGGTCATGGGTTCTAATCCCTGCTCTGCTGCTTGTCAGCTGTGTGACTTTGGGCAAGTCACTTAACTTCTCTGTGCCTCAGTTCCCTCATCTGTAAAATGAGGATTAATACTGTGAGCCCCACATGGGACATCCTGATCACCTTGTATCCCCCCAGCGCTTAGAACAGTGCTTTGCATATAGTAAGCACTTAACAAATACCATCATTATTATTATTATTGTTTGATTGCCAATCACAGCCTTCTTCATTTCTATAATAGATATTTATCTGAACCCTTCATTACTTCTTCGAACACTGGACATTCCAACAGTTAAAAGCAACTTGTGCTGTGCAAATATTTTAAAAGTTTAGTTAGGAAACCATTGAATTCTCAATATTTCCCTTCATCACAGGTGATGGAGTCTGTCAGTTAATAGCATTTATTTAGCACCCACTATGAGAACTGCAGTGTATTCAGATATTGATTGGAAATTGGAGATACAAAAGAGTTAAATGGCCAGACTCCATTTCTTGTTCCTTGGCATGCTTTCTCTGTAAATCTTGGGATGTCTTTTTGTTGTTGTTGTTGTTGTTGTTGGGCAGAATCTGTGAGGAAAACAGATCTGAGCAGGAAACCCGAGCAATTGCTGAATTGGAGCCTATTCCAGCAAGAAGAGCCGAATAAAAATGTTGAGGCCACGATGAAGCTGAGTCTCAAGCCGTGTGCCATAAAAGGGGACTGCTGCCTGAAGACTTGCTTGGGGTGAAGTAAAGTGGGGAAGGATTATTCTTTAAGAATGAAAAAATTTACTGAAGGCTGGGAGACCGGAGAACGGGCATGGGTTAGTGGAAAGAACAAAGGTCTTGGAGTTAGAGGACTTGAGTTCTAACCTTGGCTCCATTATTCGCCTACTGTGTGACCTTGAGCAAGTCACTCAACTTTTCCATCCTCAGTTTCCGCACCAGTAAAAACAAGTATTTAAATAAATGCATATTTTCAAAAATACCTGTCCTCTCTCTCTCTTAGACTGTGAACCCCATGGGAGATAGGGAATGTGTCAGATCTTTTTTTTTTTTTAATAATAATTATAGTATTCAAGCGCTTATTATATGTCAGGCACTATACAAAGTGTTGGGCACTTCTGGTAATAGTTATAATAACTGCAGTAATAATAATAGAGGTATTTGTTGAGCACTTACTATGTACCAGGCTTTGTATTAAAGCCCTGGAGTGGATATAAGCAAATTGGGTTTGGACTCACGTGGAACTCACAGTCTCGTTCCCCATTTTACAGATAAGGGAAATGAGGCACAGAGAAGTTAAGTGACTTGCCCAAGGTCACTGAACAGACTAATGGCAGAGCTGGCATTAAAGCTCATGACCTTCTCACTCCCAAGCCCGTGCTCTATCCACTATGCCATATGCCAGGCACTTTACTAAGCATGGAGATAGACTGTCACCGAGTGGAACCAACCACCAGGTAACTCATGTACTCTCTGATTGGAGGATAGGAAATAGGTTCACAGACTTGAGGGTTATGGGTAAGAGAAGCAGGTTTCTTAAGATTATAGTATAAAGAATTTTGAGTGGTAATCTACAGAGAGCAAAGCTATTCCTAGATGAATTAGTAATGAGCAGACTGGTCAGCATGGTATCTAACTTCTAGGAGCTGGTAAAGCTGGGAAGGAGAACCCCTTGTCTCTAGGGGCTACCTTTCAACCCACCTAAAATAGGCTTCTTTTCAAATAACCCCAAACGGACTACCTTCCAAACCACTCCAAATGGGATTCTTTTCATGTAAGTCTAAATGGGCTTCTTTTCAAGTAATCCCAAATGAGGTACCTTTAAACCACCCTAAATGGGCTACCTTTGAAATAACCCCAATTGGGCTACCTTTCACAATCACCTAGGTCTCAAGTTCCCAAGGGAAAATACTCCCTTCTCCTAGTTCCAGCAAGTAGGTCCTATCGGCCACTTGGCACCACTCGGCACCCTTGGGTGTCCCAGACTCTGAATAGAGATGTGCGACAGAAATACAACCTACTACCAAGATTTAGTGAAGACCCCTCCCCAGATATTCCTTGCTACTTCCCAATCCCCTTCCCTTCCTTTGGCCATATTTGGGGTGAAAAAATATCACATGACCAGATACAACTCGATTTTCTCATTCCAGGTCTAATTGTTTGGCCTTATTGCTCCCCCAGCCCCACGGGGATTGGTACCTCCAGGAGTTTTGGGAAATGTTAATGCTTCTTATTGCTCACTGCCAACCGCTCCAGTGTGAGTGAGCTAAGCTTGTTAACTCGGCCAGGGTGTGACTAGTCACATAGATACAAGCTAATCAGGTTAGATACAGTCCAGGTCCCTTGTGGAGCTCAAGCTCTTAATCCCCATTTTATAGATGAGACAAGTGAGGCCCAGAGAAGTTAAGAGATTTGTCCAAGGTCACACAGCAGACAAGTGACAGAGCTGGGATTAGAACCCAAGTCCTTCTGACCTCCAGGCTTATGGTCTATCCATTAGGCCACGCAGCTTCTCTAATTGTATTGGATCTAGCCTAGTGCTTGGCATTCAGTAAGCACTTAGATGCCACAGTTATTTTATATCATTTATCTTATGATTACTATGTGGGTAATTAATAGATTTAGTTAGATTATATAGCTTCCTCATTAATATGTCAGGTGCTCCTTGTCTTGTAATAATGATAATAATAATGTGTGGTATTTGTTCATTCAATCGTATTTACTGAGTGCATACTGTGTGCAGACTACTGTACTGAACCTTTGGAAAGAGCAAGACTGAGCTCCTCATCTTCCCTCCCAAGCCCGGTCCGCTCCCAGACTTCTCCATCACCGTGGATGGCACGACCATCCTTCCCGTCCCGCAGGCCCGCAATCTCGGTGTCATCCTTGACTCGTCCCTCTCGTTCACCCCACACATCCTATCCGTTACCGAGACCTGCCGGTTTCACCTCTACAATATCGCCAAGATCCGCCCTTTCCTCTCCACCCAAACGGCTACCTTACTATTACGGGCTCTCGTTATATCCCGGCTAGAGTACTGTGTCAGCCTTCTCTCTGACCTCCCTTCCTCCTCTCTCGCCCCGCTCCGGTCTATTCTTCACTCCGCTGCCCGGCTCATCTTCCTGCAGAAATGATCTGGGCATGTCACTCCCCTTCTTAAACAACTCCAGTGGTTGCCTATCGACCTCCGCTCCAAACAAAAACTCCTCACTCTAGGCTTCAAGGCTCTCCATCACCTTGCCCCTTCCTACCTCTCCTCCCTTCTCTCTTTCTACCGCCCACCCCGCACGCTCCGCTCCTCTGCCGCCCACCTCCTCGCCGTCCCTCGGTCTCGCCTATCCCGCCGTCGACCCCTGGGTCACGTCCTCCCGCGGTCCTGGAACGCCCTCCCTCCTCACCTCCGCCAAACTGATTCTCTTTCCCTCTTCAAAACCTTACTTAAAAATCACCTCCTCCAAGAGGCCTTCCCAGACTGAGCTCCTCTTCCCCCTCTACTCCCTCTGCCATCCCCCCTTTACCTCTCTGCAGCTAAAGCCTCATTTTCCCCTTTTCCCTCTGCTCCTCCACCTCTCCCTTCCCATCCCCACAGCACTGTACCCGTCCGCTCAACTGTATATATTTTCGTTACCCTATTTATTTTGTTAATGAATTGTACATCGCCTTGATTCTATTTAGTTGCCATTGTTTTTATGAGATGTTCTTCCCCTTGACGCTGTTTAGTGCCATTGTTCTTGTCTGTCCGTCTCCCCCGATTAGACTGTAAGCCCGTCAAACGGCAGGGACTGTCTCTATCTGTTGCCGACTTGTTCATCCCAAGCGCTTAGTACAGTGCTCTGCACATAGTAAGTGCTCAATAAATACTATTGAATGAATGAATGAATGAAAGGGTACGAATAACGAAGCGGCGTGGCTCAGTGGAAAGAGCACGGGTTTAGGAGTCAGAGGTCATGGGTTCTAAGCCCAGTTCTGACACCTGTCAGCTCTGTGACTTTGGGCAAGTCACTTAACTTCTCAGTGCCTCAGTTACCTCATCTGTAAAATGGGGATTAAGACTGTGAGCCCCATGTGGGACAACCTGATTACCCTGTATCTACCCCAGCGCTTAAAACAGTGCTCGGCACATAGTAAGCACTTAACAAATACCAACATTATTATTACAATACAGCAATAAAGAGAAGCAATCCCTGCCCACATGGTTTCTACAGTCTAGAAGGGGGAACACAGATATCAAAGCAAGTAAACAGGCATCAATATGAATAATTAGAATTATAGATATATTCATGTATACGTAAGTGCTGTGAGGCAGGGAGAAGGGAGGAAGAGCAAAGGGAGGGAGTCGAGGTGATGCAGAAGGAAGGGGGAGCTGAGGAAAAGGGGGGTTCAGTCTGGGAAGGCCTCTTGAAGGGGATGAGTCTTCAGTAGGGCTTTCAAGTGGGGAAGAGTGATTGTTTGGCAGATTTGAGGAGGGAGGGCATTCCAAACCAGAGGTAGGACATGGGCCAGGGGTTGACAGTGGGAGAGGCAAGATGGAGGCACAGTGGGAAGGTTAGCGGCACCAGAGGAGCGGAGTGTGTGAGCTGGGATGTAGAAGGAGAAAAGGGAGGTGAGGTAAAAAGAGGCAAGGTGAGGGAAAGCTTTGAAGTCACTAATGAAGAGTTAATGTTTGATATGGAGGTTTATAGGCAACCACTGAAGATCTTTGAGGAAGGGAGTGACATGCCCTGAACGTTTCTGTAGAAAGATAATCTGGGCAGCAGAGTGAAGTATGAACTGAAGTGGGGAGAGGCAGGAGGTTGGGAAGTCGGAAAGGAGGCTGATGGAGTAATCCAGGTGGGACAGGATGAGTGATTGTTCTAATGTGGAAGCGGTTTGGATGGAGAGGAAAGGGAAGATCTTGGTGATGTTAAGTGCTTACAATGTGCCAGGGACTGTTCTAAGCGTTGGGGTAGATACAAGATGATTAGGTTGGATGTAGACCCTGCCCCACATAGGGAAAGAGCATGGGCTTGGGAGTCAGAGGTCATGGGTTCAAGTTCCGGTTCAGCTGCTTGCCAGCTGTGTGACTTTGGGCAAGTCACTTATCTGTGCCTCAGTTACCTCATCTGTAAAATGGGGACGAAGACTCTGAGCCTCATGTGGGACAACCTCATCACCTTGTATCCTCCCAGAGCTTAGAACAGTGCTTTGCACATAGTACAAATGTCATAATTAATTCTTAATCCCCATTTTATAGATGAGGTGTGGAGAAGTTAAGTTACTTGTCCAGGGTCATATATCAGACAAATGACAAAGCCTGGATTAGAACCCAAATCCTTCAGACTTCCAGGCTCGTGCTCTAATCACTAAGTCAAGCTGCTTTTCATTGTATAAAGGGTATCGTATTGTTTAAATGGTAATTCATCTACATGTGCTTCCTACTGAAAGATTATTCTATACTTTATCTTTCAACGTGGATATGGGGGAATGGATGCCTGGGGT
The DNA here is from genome assembly GCF_004115215.2 of Ornithorhynchus anatinus. Lineage (NCBI taxonomy): Eukaryota > Metazoa > Chordata > Mammalia > Monotremata > Ornithorhynchidae > Ornithorhynchus > Ornithorhynchus anatinus. The sequence goes on along the minus strand of NC_041728.1, from coordinate 176,874,469 downwards.
TTTGAGGTTTATTTGCCAGCATTCACCTTTTGAAGTTTGCTCTTCAATCTGACCTGTTTGTCGGAAACCTTTTTAAAAGCAGTCACTACATAATCTGGACGAGAGATAGGCAAATGAGGCTGTTTTAATTTTCTCCTGCCAATAACTTCAAGAAGAGTCCAGGGTCTGTGGGCAATTGAAGAGTTATGGTTACTGTCAGAGTAATAGTGGGAACAGGGCTCGTAGTTTCCCTGGAGTGAATTTGGATGGGCTCCAGTAGAAAGTGCCAGTGACAGACCTAAAGGAACCCAGTCAGTGTTGATTTCCCCACTGACCCAATGAATTTGACCTAAATACTCTATGGAAAACTCATTCCTCCTCTAAGGAAACAAGGTCACTAAGAATCTGCTTGTGCACCAAAGACTTGCCCGTTTAATCACTCCAAGTCTGATGGACCCAGAAGAGTAAATAGATTTGCATTATAAATTAAGCAGAATTTCAGTGAATCAGAAGTCCTCTTTTGCCCTCAGATGAGCAACATTGTTAAAGGAGGAATATTTGAGATTTCTTGGATTAGTGATTTGACAAGTATTTCACCACAATAAGTGGTAGCTTGAAGATTAGCCTCTGTGTGATCCATAAGGTAATGTTGATAAACTCATTTCTAGTTCATCTCCCCAGGAGTTTCTCTTTAAATTTATAGGAAAGATGTAGCCCTCCCATCCACATTGTAAGCTCTTTATGGACAGGGAACACAATGATAATAATTACGATACTTGTTAAGTGCTTACTATGTGCAAAGCACTGAGGTAGATGCAAGTTAATCAGGTTGGACACAGTCCCTGTCCCACAGGGGATTCACAGTATCAATCCCCATTTTACAGATGAGGTAACTGAGACCAGAGGAGAGAAGTGACTTGCCCAAGGTCACATACCCATGTGGTGGAGCCAGGATTAGAACCCATGACCTTCTGACTTTCAGGCTCATACTTTAGCCACTATGGCATGCTGCTTCCGCAAACACTTTCCCAAGAATCCCAGTGGTCTGAACATAGTAAGTGCTCAGTGAATGTGATTGAATGCCCACTGCCTGAGCTAACCCCATCAATCAGTCACCAATCAAATTTATTGAGTGCTTACTCTGTGCAGAGCATTGTACTAAGTACTTGGGAGAGTACAATACAACAGTTTGCAGACATGTTCCCTGCCCATAATGAGCTCTCAGTCTAGAGGAGGAGGCAAACATTAATATTACTAAATAAGTAACTTTATAATGAAGATTTTGAAGATATGTACATAAGTTCTGTGGGGTTGTAGATGGGGAGAATATCCAAAGATCACAGATTGAGCTGCAAAGACAGTGCAGAAGGGAGAGCGAGCTGGGGAAAAGAGGGCTTAATCCAGGAAGACCTCGTGGAGGAGAAGTGATAAGAGTAAATCTTTGAAAGTGGAAGGAAGTGGTGGTCTGGTTTATATGGAGGGGGAGGGAGTTACCGGCTAGTGGGAGGATGTGGGAAGGGGGTCGGCAGCAAGATAGATGAGATCGGGGCACAGTGAGTAAACTGGCGCTAGAGGAGTGCGAGTAAGCTAGCATGGAGTGTGAGGGCTGGGCTGTATTAGTAATCATACAATTAATAATTTTGCAGAACGTTGAACTAGGAGATCAGTGAGGTGTGAGTTATGGTGGGGTGAATATTTAAGATGCAGAGTAATTCAGAGAGATCTGATAACTGAATAGCACTGTGGTCTTCAAAGAGGGAAAAAGACCTAGTGAAATTCCAAAGAAATTAAACATTTTAGAATAATTCATCATTTTAGAATGTCATCATTTTTTCCTCAGCCTTCATGTAGGACAATACCTAAAAATAATAGAGAAATAGGTGTCAAAAATGAAGTTTTAAGACCAATACCAATGCCTAAGAATTGCCACAATCTGGACATTGTTCCTGTAACTAAACTCTATCCCTCTGGCTCATTCATTCATTCATTCAATCACATTTATTGAGAGCTTACTGTGTCCAGAGCATTGTACTAATCGTGTGGAAATTACAATGCAGCAAGAAAAGGAGACAATCCCTGCCCACAGCAGGCTCAGACGGACATCAATACAAATAAACAGTAATCAATATAAATTAATAGAATTGTAGATAAGTACTTATATACGTAAGTGCTGTTTGGGGGGAAGGGGGTGAAAAGCAAAGGGAGCAAGTCACGGTGAGGCAGAAGGGAGTGGGAGCTGAAGAGAAGGGGGATTAGTCTGGGAAGGCCTCTTGGAGAAGGTGTGTCTTCAGTAGGCCTTTGAAAGGTGGAAGAGTGATTGTATGGTGGATTTGAGGAGGGAGGGCATTACAGGCAAGAGGTAGGACATAGACCAGGGGTCAGCAGTGAGGGCTGATTGAGGCACAGAGAGAAGGTTAGCACCAAAGGAGCAGAGTGTGTGGGCTGGGGTGTAGAAGGAGAGAAGTGGGGTGAGGTAGGAGGAGGCAAGGTGATGGAGAGCATTATAGCCAATAATGAGGAGTTTTTGTTTGATAAAGAGGTGGTTAGGCAACCACTGGAGATTTTTGAGCATTTCTGTAGAAAGATAACCTAGGCAGTGGAGTGAAGTATGGACTGAAGTGGGGAGAGGCAGGAGATTGGGAGATCAGAAAGGAGACTGATGTAGTAATCTAAGCGGAATAGGATGAGTGATTGTAGTAACATGGTAGCAATTTGGATGGAGAGGAAAAGGTGGAAAACATCTTGGCAATGCTGTGAAGGTGAGACCGACAGGGTTTGGTGATGCACTGGATATGTGGGTTGAATGAGAGAGCTGAGTCAAGGATGACACTAAGCTTACGGGCTTGTGAGATGAGAAGGACTGTTGTGTCATCTACAGTGATGGGAAACTTCAGGAGAGGACAGGGTTTCAGAGGGAAGATAAGGAACTCTGTTTTGGTACATTTTAAATTTGAGTTGATAAGAGGACAGCCAAGTAGAGATGTCTTGGAGGCAGGAGGAGATGTGAGCCTTGAGAGAGGGAGAGAGAGATCAAGGGAGGAGATGTAGATTTGGGTATCATCTGCATAGAGATGGTAGTTGAAGCTTTGGGCATGAATGAGTTCTCCAAGAGAATTAGTGTAGATGGAGAATAGAAGTGTCCAAGTACTGAATCTTGAGGGACCCCCACAGTTAGGGGGTGAGAGGCAGAGAATGAACCTGTGAGGATATTGAGAATGAATGGCCAGAGAAATGAGGAGAACCAGGAGAGGATGGAGTCAGTGAAGCCAAGGTTGGATAGTGTATCCAGAAGGGGATTGTCCCCAGTGTCAAAGGCAGCTGAGAGGTCGAGGAGAATTAGGATGGAGTAGGAACAATTGGATTTGGCAAGAAGGAGATCATTGGTGACCTTTAAGAGGTTGGTTTCAGTGTAGTGAAGGGGACAGAATCTAAGCCTGCCCAGGTGGAAACCAAGTGCCATCCCCTCTCTCCCCGATGCCCCTTTCTAGGTGTTTAAGCCCATAGTTAAGAGCAAATGAGATCAGGGATCATGTCTACTAATCCTACTGCACTTTCTCAAGGAGCATGAACTCCTGAACAGAGCCCAGGCTTGAGGTCAAAGGACTTGGGTTCCAATCCTGAATCTGCCACTTGCCTGCTGTTTGATCTTAGACAGTCACCAAATGTCTCTGGGCCTTAATTTTCTCATCTATAAAATGGAGATTAAATCCTCCTCCCTCCTAATTTAGCCCATGAGCCCCCAAACGGCACAGGGAGTGTGTCTGATTATCTTCTCTACACCAGCACTTAGTACAGAGCTTTTCACCTACTAATTGCTTGAATAGCATAATTATGTGTCATAGTGTAGTGCTTTGCACATAGTAGATGTTCACACAGACCCAATCTATTTTCAGACAGCCTTTACTCATTCATAACCAATCATTCTCTGCAGAATCAATCTCCCTAGGAAAGATCTGTGGCAGATCGGGTGGACTGTTAATTAGTGTCTTCTGTTCTATTTCCTTTTGAAAGTAGCTATTTCCCATAAGTTATATTGACCTTTTCATCTCCTCATTGACTGGAGGTTAATAGATTGACTGTAAATCTTATCTGCCATGGAAAAACTAACCTTCTCCTCTTGATTTCCACTTTCCCTCAAATATAAATTATCTGCCATTTCATTATAAATGTTCCAATACCTTGTTCTACATGAAGAGCTTGTCTTACACGGAAAAAAAAGAAAGATATATATTCTGTCAAAGACACGGTTCTGGTGAGCATTAACAGAAGCAGATTGTACAGCTGGGTTGGGACTCCTGCTCTGCGGAGCCCATATTATCTGCAAACACCTGACTCTGGTAACTGCTATGCGTAATGGTGATAATCCCAGCCCTTATGCCTATTGCTGTAAGCCATGGACAGACATTTCCCTTCTTCCTACTCTCACTTATATGTCCATGTACAGCCTCCTCTAGCCTACGAGAACCATTTTGACCTAGTAGAACTAGCAGAAGCCTGAGAGTTAGAAGACCTGGGTTCTAATCCCTGCTCTGCCACATGTCAGTTGTGTGACCCTGAGCGAGTCACTTCACTTCTCTATGCCTCAGCCCATTGTGGGCAGGGAATATGTTTACCAACTCTTTTATATCATACTCTCCCAAGCGCTTAGTACAGTGCTCTGCACACATCAAGTGCTCAATAAAAATGATTGATTACCTCATTTCAGAAAGGAAGATTAAGATTGTGATCCCCATGTGGGACATGGACTGTGTCCAACATGAGCATTTTGTATCTATCCCAGTGCTTAATACAATGCTTGGGACCTAGTAAGCAATTAATAAATACCACTTAAAAAAGAAAAGAATAAAATCACCTGTAGGGCAAAGACTACATCATATTTATCCCCCTTTGTCACTCCTAGGAGTAGTGTTCTGCCATTTCATTATAATGAGAAGCAGCGTAGCTCAGTGGAAAGAACCCGGGTTTAGGAGTCAGAGGTCATGGGTTCGAATCCCGGCTCTGCCACTTGTCAGCTGTGTGACTGTGGGCAGGTCACTTCACTTCTCTGTGCCTCAGTTATCTGTAAAATGGGGATTAAGACTGTGAGCCTCACGAGGGACAACCTGATTATCCTGTATCTCCCCCAGCGCTTAGAACTGTGCTCTGCACATAGTAAGCGCTTAACAAGTACCAACATTATTATTATTATTACAGTTCATGGCTATGTCTGTAATGGCCATGACACTGAAATGATAGATCAACTAAAAATAAATAATCTCTAGATATTAACTAGAGATAATAATGACTATGCTATTTGCTAAGGGCTGGGGTAGACACAAACATATTGGGCTGGATACAGTCCTTCTCCCGCAAAGGACTCGCAGTCTTAATCCCCATTTTACAGATGAGGCAACTGAGGCATAGAGAAAATTATGTGACTTTCCAGAGGTCACACAGCAGACAAGTGGCAGAGTTGGGATTAGAACTCCTTTTGAATCCCAAACCAGTGCTCTGTCTACTAAGCCAGACTACAACTACTTCAAATATTCCACTAATAAACTGATCAAATGTTTTGGTTGGGAAAAGGGAATCCTATATTTCTTTATATCATCCTAAAAAATTTAAGAAAAATTCCCAATATGATAGAATTGGGATCCACAAGGAAACTCTGGCTCCAAGTAGGCTGAGAAAACAAAGATAGAAACTCATGGTCTATAATTAAAAATTTGTACTCCCTTCTGTGTCAGGCAATCAGTTGGTCATAATAATTGAGCACTTACTGTCTGCAGCCCACTGTACTAAATGCTAGGGAGAGTTCAAATACAGCAATAAACAGACACATTCCCCGCCCTCACTGAATTTACAGTCTAAAAGGGGAGACAAACATTACTATATAAATAAATTACAAATATGAACATAAATGCTGTGGGGCTGGGAGTGGGAATGAATAAAGGGATCGGGTCTGGGTGACACAGAAGGGAGTGGGAGAAGAGGAAAGGAGCGCTTGGGTCTGTGTCTCTTAACCATTTGATATAACCCCACCCTCACCCCCTAAGCACTTAAATACACATCCTTATTCTCTCCTATTTCCCCTACATGTAGTATATTTTCATTACTCTCTCTCACTCTAATAATAATAATGATGGTATTTGTTAAGCGCTTACTATGTGCCAAGCACTGTTCTAAGCACTAGGGTAGATTCCCACTAATCCTTCCCTCTGCTCTACCTCCTTCCCCTCCACATAGCACTTGTGTATATTTATATGAATTATTTATTACTCTGTTTTATTAATGATGTGTAAAAATCTATGATTCTATTTATATTGATGGTATTGATGCCTGACTGCTTGTTTTATTTTGCTGTCTCCCCCTTTTAGACTGTGAGCCTGTTGTTGGGCAGGGATTGTCTATCTGTTGCCAAATTGAACATTCCAAGTGCTGAGTACAGTGCTCTGCACACAGTAAGTGCTCAATACGATTGAATGAATGAATGAATTCAAGGTTATCAGGTTGTCCCACATGGGGCTCACAGCCTTAATCCTCATTTTACCGATGAGATAACTGAGGCATAGAGAAGTGAAGTGACTTGTGCAAAGTCACAATGCTGACAAGTGGTAGGGCTGGGATTAGAACCCATGCCCTCTGATTCTTTTAGTAGATAGAGCACGGGCCAAGACATCCAAAGGTCATGGGCTCTATTCATAGCTCCACCCTATGTCTGCTGTGTAACCTTGGACAAGTCGCTTCATTTCTCTTGGATTCTAACCCCCATCCTCTGGCTCCCAATTCCAGGCTCTTTCCGCTAAGCCATGCGTCACTGCAGAGCAATGATAGCTGCCATTAGAGTCCTTCATCCCACAGGGATGTTTAAAATACCCTTTCACTTTGTAACATCTTCAATTAGACAATCAATTAATCCATCACTAGTATTTATTGAGCAACAACCATATGCAAAGCACCTTACTAAATGCTATGCTGAGCCCGGTAGAGTGACTACTTCTGATCCTTGTCCTTGACGAGTTTATACATCTTCCTATTGTCTAGAGAAAGGTGCTAGATTCACTGCAAATATATTTGTTAGTTTTAATTAAGCTCTTGATGTTGGAATCATTCTGACCATTACAGAAAGTTGCCAGTCACTAATACTTAAGAATTCAAGTATTCACAAGTAAATCATGAATCAACTCAGATGTCAATCCCATTTTAATTACATTTAATTACACCGTTATCTTCGTTTTGACTCAGTGATGTGGCAGATGCCAAATCAAATCTTTTTAATTCAAAAAAAAAATTCTTCCTGAAAAGTGGTAGCAAACATACACATTGAAATGAATAAATGAATGATCTGTAAGAATGCTAACCAAGGCACAGAATTAATTGGATTTCATTCTTTCCCATGATAAATCCCCAGAGTTCTTCAGGCAGTGACCAAAATACATATGCTTATATCATGTGGGGTAATTGGATTACTTGCTACTTTGTCTTTAATCTTTGATGATAAAGTGCAATGAATATCTAGCAAATACACTAGGTGGGCTGAATTTGTGCAGAACAGAAAAAAAAGCCCTTGAGTGTTTCTTTGTTTATCTACTAAAAGAAATTAACAGCTAACCCATTTGCACAAATGAAAGAACTGTTCATATATTCCCACCTGGCCTTGAGACATACTCTCTCCAGTTGTGCTGCTTCATAGGTGCTGTTGGAGAATTCATTCATTCAATTGCATTTATTGAGTGCTTACGGGGAGAACACCATATTAAGTGCTTGGGAGAGTACAATATAACAATAAACAGACACATTCCCTGCGCTCACCAAGCTTACAGTCCAGAGGAACAGCATGGCCTAGGGGATAAAGCACAAAGCTGGGAATCAGGAGCCCTGGGTCTTATCTCAGCTCTACCACTTGCCTGCTGTGTGTGACTTTGGGCAAATCAGTTACCTTCTAGGCACTTCAGTTTAATTATGTGTGAAATGGGGATTAAACACGTGTTGTTCCTCCTACTTAGACTGTGATTCCCACTGGGGACAGAGACTCTGTCTATTTTGTAGCTACCCTAGTGCTTGTCATAGACTAAGCGCTGAACAAATGCCACAATGATATTTGGTTGGCTTTCTTTTCTTCTGTCCCCCTGTTGCAAAGGATTTTAGCAAATGTACCATGTCTTCTCCTTCCCCTCTCCCAAAAGTATTAATGACTGTTCACGATGGTGCTAAAATCCACCCTTTTCTCTCCATCCAAATTGTTACCACATTAATACAATCACTCATCCTATGCCCCCAGGCCTCCTTGCTGACCTCCCAACCTCCTGACTCTCCCCACTCCAGTCCGTGCTTCACTCCACTGCCTGGATCATCTGTCTACAGAAACGTTCAGGACATCACCCCTCTCTTCAAAAATCTCCGGTGCCTATCCACCTCCGTATAATAATAATGATAATGATGGGATATGTGCCAAGCACTGTTCTAAGCACTGGAGTAGATACAAGGTAATCAGGTTGTCCCAAGTGGGGCTCTCAGTCTTAAACCCCATTTCACAGATGAAGTAACTGAAGTACAGAATAGTTAAGCGACTTGCCCAAAATCACACAGCTGACAAGTGGCAGAGCCAGGATTAGAACCCATGATCTCAGACTCCCAAGCCCACGCTCTTTCCACTAAGCCACGCTGCTCCTCACCATTGACTTTAAAGCAGTCCATCAGCTTGCCCCTTCCTACCTCACCTCACTTTCTCCTTCTACAACCCAACCCGCACCCTTCGCTTCTCTGGTGCTAGACTTTTCACTGTGCCTCCAACTTGCCTGTCTTGCCACCGACCCCTGGACCATGTCCTTCCTCCGGCCTGGAACACCTTCCCTCCTCAAATCTGGCAGACAGTGACTCTCCCCCCTCTTCAAAGTCTTACTGAAGGCACATTTCCTCCAAAAGGCCTTCCAGACTAAGACCCACTTTTCCTCATCTCCCACTCTCTTCTGCGTCACCCTGAGTTGTTCCCTTTGCTCTTCCCTCCTCTCCCAGCCACACTGTACTTAAGTATATAGCTGCAATTTTATTTATTTGTATTGATGTCTGTCCTCCTGCCCCTCCCTCCCCCGCCCCCCGCCCCGCAGACTGAGAGTTCATTATAGGCAGGGATTGTCACTATAGTTGTGTCCTACTTTCCCAAGCACTTAATTGAGTGTTCTGCAAACAGTAAGAGCTGAGCCCATCATTGGGCAGTGATTGTCTCTATCTTTTGCCAAACTGTACATTTCAAGCGCTTGGTATAGTGCTCTGCATTCAGTAAGAGCTCAATACTATTGAATGAATGAATGGATAAATCATATTTATTCATTCATTCAATTGTATTTATTGAGTGCTTACTGTGTGCAGAGCACTGTAATTAGCACTTCAATTCAGCAATAAAGAGAGAAAAATCCCTGCCCACACTGGGCTTACAGTATAGGAGGAGGAAGCCCTTGTATGCCATTGAGTCGTTCCCAATCCATAATGACACCATGGACACATCTCTCCCAGAATGCTCCATTTCCATTTGCAATCATTCTAGTAGTGGATCCATAGAGTTTTCTTCATAAAAATACAGAAGTTGTTCTTCCGTGTAATAAACTTGTGTCTCTGCTCTCGACTCTCTCCCATGCTGCTGCTGCTCAGCACAGGGGATTTTTGACTTGTAGAAGATTGCCTTCCACTCACCAGCCACTGGCCAAGCTAGGAATGAAATGGATATGCCTCTGTTTCACTCTCCCTCCCATAATCCAGACTAGTAGACACCTGGAAACTCTCCAGGCATTATCCTGAGAGGGGAGAAGCTGGGAGACAGACATCAAAACAAGTAAGCAGGCATCAATATAAATAAATACAATCATAGATATATACATATAAACACAAGTGCCGTGGGGCAGGAGAAGGGAGAGGAAAGGGAGTGAGTTCGGATGACATGGAGGGGAGGGAGAGCTGAAGAAAATGGGGGCTTAGTCTGGGAAGGTCTCTTGGAGGAGGTGAGTCTTCAGTAGATCTTTGAAAGGGGTGGAGGGGGAGTGTGATTGGAAGATCTGAGGATGGAAGACATTCCAGGCCAGAAGTAGGATGTGGACCAGGGTTTGATGGCAGGATAGAAAAGAACAAGGAAGAGTGAGAGGGTTAGCACCAGAGGAGCAGAGTGTGTGGGCTGGGATGTAGAAGGAGAGAAGGGAGGTGAGGTAGGAGGGGGCAAGTGGTGGACAGTTTTGAAGCCAATAGTGAGGATCTTTTGCTTGAAACGGAGGTTGATAAGCAATCACTGGAGATTTTTGGCTGTGACATGCCCAGAACATTTCTGTAGAAAGATAATCCAGGAAGCAGAATGAAATATGGACTGAAGTAGGGAGAGACAGGAGGTTGGGTGGTCAGAAAGGAGGCTGATGCAGTAATCTTGTCTAGATAGGATAAGTGATTGTACTAATATGGTAGCAGTTTGGATGGAGAGGAAAATGCAGATCTTGGAGATGTTGTGAAGATGAGACTGGCAGGATTTGGTGATGGATTGGATACGTGGGTTGAATGAGAGGGTGGAGTCAAGGATGACACCGAGATTATGGGCTTGTGAGATGGGAAGGATGGTCGTGCCATTAACAGTGACAGGAAAGTCAGGGAGAGGACAAGGTTTGAGAGGGAAGATAAGGAGCTCAGTCTTGGGCGTGTTGAGTTTTAGGTGGAGGGAGGACATCCAGGAGGAGATATCCTGAAGGCAGGAGGAGATGCAAATATGGAGGGAGGGAGAGGGAATAGGGGAGGAGATATAGATTTGAGTGTCATCTGCATAGAGATGATAGCTGAAGCTGTGTGGCAAATGTGTTTACCAAGGGAGTGAGTTTAGATGATTGTATGAATTGATTTCATGGAATTACTCTTGTGGAATGACTTTATGATTTGAACACTAGTTTTTCATTCATTCCTTTCTTTTAAATGGCATTTAAGAGCTCACTATAAGCCAGGCATTTTACTAAGCACTAAGGTAGAGGAAAGATGATCAGGTAGGACACAGCCCATGTGCTATGTGGAGCTCAAGGTCTTAATCCCCATTTTGCAGGTGAGGTATAGAGAAGGGTAATGACTTGCCCAAAGTCACATGGCGGACAAGTGGTGGAGCCCGGTTCAGAACCCATCGCCTCTGGCTTCCAGGACCACGTTTTTCCACTAGGCCATAGTGGGTCTCTGTCTCATCACCTTCATCGCCATCTCTCTTATTCACTACTGACATTTTTTGACTTGATCAGCCATTTCAAACAAGCTCCTTGTGGGTAGGGAACATGTCTACCATTCATTCATTCATTCATTCATTCATTCATTCATTCAATAGTATTTACTGAGTACTTACTATGTGCAGAGCACTGTACTAAGCGCTTGGAATGTACAGTTTGGTAACAGATACAGTCCCTGCCCAATGACGGGCTCACAGTCTAAACGAGGGAGACAGACAGCAAAGCAAAACAGAACAAAAAAAAAGCAAGACAACATCAACAATATAAAATCAAGGGAGTGTACACCTCATTTATAAAATAAATAGGGTAATAATATATACAATATAATATATACAAATAATATATAAAAATGAGCACAGTGCTGAGGGGAAGGGGGAAGAGCAGAAGGTGGGGGGAGGGGAGGGAGAGTAGAGAAGTGGGGGGTTCTCAGTCAGTCACCACCTTTTGGAGGAGGTGAGCTCTCAGTAGGGCTTTGAAGAGGGGAAGAGAGTTTGGCAGACTTGAGGAGGGAGCACATTCCAGGAATGAGGTAGGATGTGGGCCGGGGGTCAATAGCGGGATAGGTGTGAACGGGGAACAGTGAGGAGGTTAGCGGCCGAGGAGCGGAGTGTATGGGGTGGGCAGTAGAAAGAGAGAAGGGAGGTGAGGTAGGAGGGGGCAAAGTGATGGAGAGCTCTGAAGCCAAGAGTGAGGAGTTTTTATTTCATGTGAAGGTTGATAGGCAACCACTGGAGGTTTTTGAGGAGGGGAGTGACATAATAATAATGTTGGTATTTGTTAAGTGCTTACTATGTGCAGAGCACTATTCTAAGTGCTGGGCTAGATATAGGTTAACCAGGTTGCCCTACATGAGGCTCACAGTCTTAATCCCCATTTTACAGATGGGAGAACTGAGGCACAGAGAAGTTAAGTGACTTGCCCACAGTCACAGAGCTGATAAGTGGCAGAGGTGGGATTCGAACACATGACCTCTGACTCCCAAGCCCAGGCTCTTTCCACTGAACCACGCTGCTTCCCCCATGCCCAGAGCGTTTCTGTAGGAAGATGATCTGGGCAGCAGAATGAAGAATAGACTGGAGTGGGGAGAGACAAAAGGAAGGGAGATCAGAGAGGAGGCTGACGCAGTGATCCAGTCGGGATATTATGAGAGCTTGTACCAGCACGGTAGTCATTTGGATGGAGAGGAAAGGGTGGATCTTTGCGATATTGTAAAAGTGAGACTGGCAGGCCTTGGTGACAGATTGGATGTGTGAGGTGAATGAGAGAGCTGAGTCAAGGATGACACCAAGGTTGCGGGCCTGTGAGACGGGAAGGATGGTCATGCCATCCACAGTGATGGGGAAGTCAGGGAGAGGACAGGATTTGGGAGGGAAGATAAGGAGCTCAGTTTCAGTGGTGCTCAGTTTACCAACTCTACTATATCCAAATCTTCCAAGTGTTTAGTACAGTGTTCTGCACAAAGTAAGCACTCAGTAAATACCATGTATTGATTGATGAGAAGCAGTGTGGCTCAGTGGAAAGAGCACGGGCTTTGGAGTCAGAGCTCATGAGTTCGAATCCCAGCTCTGCCACTTGTCAGCTGTGTGACTGTGGGCAAGTCACTTAACTTCTCTGTGCCTCAGTTCCGTCATCTGTAAAATGGGGATTAAGACTGTGAGCCCCACATGGGACAACCTGATTCCCCTCTGTCTACCCCAGCGCTTAGAACAGTGCTCGGCACATAGTAAGCGCTTAACAAATACCAACATTATTATTATTATTATTATTCCCATTCCCAGGAGTCTGAAAGACATTAGGTTCTTTGATAGCAAATTCTTAAATGCAAATAAAACCTGTGAACCCTACCACCATTACTGAATCTTTTCCCATTCCCAAGGCCAATAGAGCCTTCATTGCTAAGTCAGGGGTGAGCCTGTCTGGCAAGTTTTTGGACTCATAAAGCATCATAGATCTATCACCCCACTATCTCAATCTTCAGAATAGGAAACTGAGGCACGGAGATTTAGCTGGATCCCAAAGCCACTCAATTAAAGAGTTATAGGTTCAAGCCTACAACCCAGGTGTCCTAATCCCAGTAGGTGGCCCAATCAGTATGGGTTAATGGAAAGAGCATGGGCTTGGGAGTCAGAGGTCATGGGTTCTAATCCTGGCTCTGCCACTTGTCTGCTGTGTGACCTTGGGCAAGCTACTTTACTTCTCTTTGCTCAGTTACCTCATCTGTAAAATGGGGATTAAGATTTTGAGGCCCTCGTGGAACAATCTGATTACCTTGTTTCTACCTCCTTGCTCAGAACAGTGCTTAGCACATAGTAAACACTTAACCAATACCATCATCATTATTGTTATTATCATCTGTTTTATGGTATTTTTCAAGTGCTTACTCTGTGCCACTTTACTAAGCGATGGAGTTTCAGGTAGTCATTCATTCATTCAATCGTATTTAATGAGCGCTTACTGTGTGCAGAGCACTGTACAAAGCACTTGGAAGGTACAGTACAGCAGTAAAGAGAGACAATCCCTGCCCACAAAGGATTTACAGTCAAGAGGCAGGGAGACAGAGAGCAAAACAAGTGAATAGGTATCAGTATAAATAAATAGAATTATAGATATATACATCTATACCTAAGTCCTGGGGTGCGGGGAGAGGGGAGAGAAGAGCAAAGGGACCAAGTCGAGGTGACGTGGAAAGGGGGGGAGCTGAGGAAAAGGGGGCTGAATCTGGGAAAAGAGGACTTAGTCTGGGGGACCTGTGCATTAATACCAGCCTTATTAATCCCAGTTCTTCCACTTGTCTGCTGTATGGACTTGGGCAAGTCACCTCTCTGCACCTCAGTTTCCTCTAACTGTAGAATGTGGGTTGAATCTGTTCTCCCTCCTACTTAGACCGTGAGCCCCATATGGAACAGGGACTGTGTCCAACCTTATTATCTTGTATCTACCCCAGGGCTTAAAACAGTGCTTGGTATATAGTAGGCACTTAATTATGATGCCAATGCTAATAATAATGAAGATTATTATAATAACGATAGTTCAGTGTGCCTGCATAAAGCTCACGTTGTCTCATGCATTCCTTTGAGTGACATCAGCAGGACTGTTCAGCAGCCACCTTGAATCCTAAGGATGGTGTTCTTTCCACAAATTAGTAAAATGGAGTGGTTGGTAGAGAGGCTTTCCCTCATGGCTCAGAAGATAAGACCCTCACTTGGCTCGAAGACCCTCTTTAGCTCCTTCTCTGCATTTCTAACTCTGAAACATTGGAGCTGGTTGGCAAGGCTAAATGAATATATGGGGACAAACCAATGCCAATTCTGAGGACAGTTTAGCCACTCTTCACCTTGATATCTAGCAGATCAGGAAAGCAGCATGGCCTAGGGAAAAGAGCACATTACTGGGAGTTCTGATCCTAACTGGGTTCTAATCCTCAGTCTACCACTCCTCCTGGGTGACCTTGGGAAGGTCATTTGATTTCTCTATCCCTCATTTTCCTTATCTGGAAAATGGGGACAAAATACCTGTTCTTCTTTTCCGTTAGACTGTGAACCTGGTGTCTGATATAATAATAATAATAATGATAATGGTATTTGTTAAGCACTTACTATGTGCCAGGCACTGTACTAAATGAGGGGGTGGGCATAAACAAATAGGGTTGGTCACATTCCCTGATCCACATGGGGCTCATAGTGTCCACCCCTATTTTACAGATGAGGTAACTGAGGCCCAGAGATGTGAAGTGATTTGCCCAAAGTCATACAGCTGACAAGTGGCAGAGCTGGAATTAGAACTCATGACCTTTGGACACCCAGGGCCGTGCTCTATCCATTACGCTATCCTGCTTCTCTGATTGTATTGTATCTTCCCTTACGATTAGCACAGTGATTGGAAATGGTAGATTGTTAAATAACCAACTTTCCCTCTTACTCTGGAATCATACAAAAGGATTTCTCTGCCTTTGCCAGGGCATTGAAAGCGGTGTCAAAACAAACCACTTTGCATGTGATTATTTATAGAAAATGTTTCCCAAATATGCACTCATTAATATTTGATATCCTAACTTTAATCAGGCCCTACATGTAGGCAAATATTAAGGTAAAATAATGGACATTGCAATCATAAAGAATCAGCTTTCTGAGGACTCAGGGCATGTATTGTTCCTTAAATAGGCTTAATAATCTTTATTTGGTTCCTTGATTAGTGTAGCCTGTGGAATTCAAAGTAAGGGTTCACCGAGAATGCTCTATTACAATTTTCATTCAATTTTCAAGTTTCCAAATAACACTGCTCGTATTTTTAATTTGCCAGAAGGAAAAGGGTTTCAGGTATTTTTATATCATCACTTGTCTTTATTCCTCTAAATGCTGTAGTCAGCATAGCAGGGCAAGGTGTCTTGCTGAGGAGAACAAGAAATAAAATGTGCTATCTATTAAAACACCTGCACGTTTAGATAGGTCAGAAACAGTTTACATTATAAGGACCTTATTCTGAAGATTAATCCAATGGAACCCTGTCTCTTATGACTCCTATTTTGACCTAAAATTCACCTTTATGTTGCAAATGTTGAAATATTGCTAGTCAGTATCCAAATGCGATGATTGTCCAATTTTTAAGAGTTGCAAAGAAAGAATCCTGTACTATGAGACTCTTTTCATTTTGTCCTTCACAGGGGGAAAGAGTTTAAAATGACCTCGGCAATCAGCTAAATTGCTGACTAGGTCTGCTTCTTAAATGCAAGGTCAAAGGTTGCGAAGATAGTGAAATCCTTGCTCTTATTTAAAAAAAAAAAAGAGAGAGGAATCTCTTTGGGTGGGGCTTGAATGTATTTTCCCAAAAGAAGGGGTCCTGAATCATTTTATCCTTCTATAATTAAGCACCCCCTAAACCTTTGCTATGCTATATATGCTACGTATTGAGCACTTAACGTGCAGAGCACTTACTTAAGAGAGTACAATGGAGTTAGAAGATGGAAAAAAGCCCCCTTCTCCTCAGCTCCCTGTCTCTTTCGGGTCACCTTGATTCTCTCCCTTTGCTCTTCCCCCCTCTCTCAGCCCCACAGCACTTGTGTATATATGTATATATCTATAATTCTATTTATTTATATTGATGCCTATTTACTTATTTTGATGTATGTCTCCCCCCCCCCCCAACTGTAAGCGCCTTGTGGGCAGGGATTGTCCCTCTTTATTGCTGTATTGTACTTTCCAAGCACTTAGAACAGTGTTCTGCATACAGTAAGTGCTCAATAAATAAATAATAAATGAATAAACTCAATGAATGAATAGAACAATAGTTCTGCTTTGTTATCACTACACTCTGTTATGACTGTCCCTATATGGGACAAACCTAGCATCCCATTTTCCCTCAAAATTATGCAGAGAAAACTCAGATCAGAGCCTTCATTCGACTTATCTAAATATCCCAGACAATGGAATGGCTTTTGTCTGATTTTCAAAGACAAAGTGAGCTGGAAGGTTAATAATAGTAAAAATAATAATTGTGGTATTTGTTATTAATTCATTCAATTATATTAACTGAGCACTTACTGTGTGCAGAGCACAGTACTAAGCACTTGGAAAGTATATTCAACAATAAAGAAAGACAATCCCTGACAACATCAAATTTACATTCTAGAAGGGGAGAGAAAGACATCAGAATGAGTAAACGGGCATCAGTATAAATAAATGTGTGCTAGGCACTGTTCTAAACACTTGGGTAGATACAAGATAACTGAGTTGGACACAATACTGGTCCCACATGGGCCTTACCATCTTAATCCCCATTTTACAGATGAGGGAACTGTGGCACAGAGAAGTGAAGTGACTTGTCCAAGGTCACACAACAGATAAGTGGCAGATCCAGAATTAGAACCCAGGTCCTTCTAACACCCAGGCCCATGCTCTATCCACTTGGCCATGTAGTAGTAGTACTACTAAGCAGCAAGGCTTAATGGAAAGAGCACGGGCTTGAGAATCAGAGGTCTTGGGTTCTAATCCCAGCTCTGCCACTTGTCCACAGTGTGACTTTGGGCAACTCACTTAACTTCTCGGTGCCATAGTTCCCTCATCTGTAAAATGGGAATTAAGACTGTGAGCCCCACATGGGAAAACCTGAAAACCTTGGATTTACCCCAGCACTTAGAACAGTGCTTGGCACATAGTAAGTGCGTAACAAATACCATAATTATGATGATGATGATTGTGGAGTTGAAAATCAAATGGAGAGATATAAAATGCTTACAAATAGAGTAGTCAATATATTAGTTATTTCTACTTTGGATTAGAGATAGCTAAATTCAACCATCTCTATTTATTATGCACTTACTGAATGCAGAGCTTGACCCTAAAGGCTTGAGAGATTAGAAGAGAATTTGGTGCAGACAACGTTGTTGATATCCTTCAAAAATATTCAGCCCATTTTTCTCCACTCCTCAAGAAGTTCCACTGGTTTCCTGTCCACCTCTACATCAAATAAAAACACCTCTCCATTGACTTTAAAGGACTCAATCATCTTGCCCCCTCCTACCTCACCTGCCTACTCTCCTACTACAAACCAACCCTCATAACTTCATTTGCCTAATGCTAACCTTCTCACTGTACCTCAGTCTCTTCTGTCTCACTGCCAACCTCTCACCCACATGCTACCTCTGGCCTGGAACAACCTCCCTCTGCACATCAGACAGATAATAGCTCTCCCCCACTTCAAAACCTTATTAAAGGCACATCTCTTCCAAGAGCCCTACCCTAAGTCCTCCCTTCCTCTTCTCCCACTTCCTTCTGCACCACTCTTACTTGTTCCTTCATTCAACCTCCCTCCCATCCCTGCAGCACATATGCATATTTCTGTATATATCTGTAATCTATTTATTCAACCATTTATTGATTTATATTGTCTGTCTCCCCCGCTAGACTGTGAGCTCACTGTGGGCAGGAATGCGTCTGTTCATTGTTATATTGTTCTCTCCCAAGTACTTAGTATAGTGCTTTGCACACAATAAGCGCTCAATAAATACGAATGAATGAGTGAACGATGATGACAAAGTCACTGAAGTAAATTAAAGGTAGGAAGAAGTAATGGAATATATATGTATATAATTGATATGGGGAGCTGTGACTACTTAAGTGTCTTACATGGTATGAGATATGAGAATGATGGACAGTGCCTTGGTTAGCTTGAGAGGGTTGAAGAGTGTGAGAGGAGCTGTAGTAGAAGAAGAGAGCTGATGAGTATGAAGGAGAAAACTGATTATCTCACAGCTACTGGCTAGGAGTTTCTGCTTGATGTGGAGGAGAATGGGCAACTCCTGAAGGTTTTGGAGGAGATAAGAGATATGTATAGGGAGACACTAAAGAAAAAATATCCAGGTGGCAGAGTCAAGGATGGACTGGAGAAAGAGGGGGATTGAAGTCAGGAAATTCATCTGAGACTGATGCAGTGGTCATAATGGGATACGGCAAGAATTTGGACCATTATGATGGACAAAAAAAAAAGACAAGTCCCAAAAGAAAGCAATTTTAAAATAGATTTCACTCATCTATCCTAGAATAGAAGGAACCTCCAGAGGTCATCTGGTGCTAAGCATTCATAATAATCTAATCAGACCAAATGATTCAGGGCACCAAATAGAGATTTGGAATAATTATCCAAACAAGCGTTGCCTGGGGAACTGAAAATAAACCATAAACAGAGAGGACCAAAAAATTGTATGAAAGACACAGTGAAGAATATGGCAGCGCTGCAAATTGTGGTGATGTAGTAGCTGCAGACATGCCAACCTGGTTTGAAAAAGTCCAACTGAACTGATTCTCTCATGGCGTAGGCTTTGAGAAGATTGCAAAGCTAAGAGACCAAATAGAAAATGGCACAGTTGTGACATTACTAGGATTCTCAGTCCTACCAAAATCTCATCTGACAATGAAAAAGCCCTCAGAATCACTTTAGAAACCAGACACCAGGTCTCCCATGCATATCAGGCAGATTTTGGGGATGTTCGGCTCAGAGCTCCCCAAATTCCTCTATCAATGGATTATTCAATCATATTTCTTGAGTACTTACTATGTGCAGAGCACTCTAACAAGTGCTTGGGAGAATACAGTACAACAGAATTAGCAGACCCGTTCCCTGCTCGTAACAAATTTACAGTCTAGAGAGGGAGATGGGCAGAAATGGGAATAAATAAGTAATTTAGAATAAATAATTTAAAGATATATATACATAAGTGTTGGGGGTTAGGGGATGAGGAGAATATCAAACGTTCAAATGTTACAGATAGAAGTGCATAGATGACACATAGAGGAAAGTGAACCAGGGAAAAGAGGGCTTTACAAGAAGGGAAGGCTTCACAGAGGACAGTTGACCCTAATAATGATCTGAAGGTGGAGCGAGTGATGGTCTGTTTATATGGACAGGGAGGGAGTTCTAGGTTAGGGGGAGCTTATTCATTCAATCATATCTCTGCCACTATCACCCTTCCCACACATTTGGCATTTCTCCAAAAGTTTCGGGTTAATCAGGGACTACCCTACCACTCCCTGTGCCAGACTGAAACTCCCGGGCAAAGCTCTCCTTCCCACACCCACCTCCCAAGAACAGAAGCTTCTCCTCAAGACTCTACCACAGACAAACAGCAAGAAATTATATCTCAACAATGTTTAATAATTTCTTAACCAGGTAGCACTGAAAATAAATCTGGCTCAAACCACCTTTCCCTGAATAATAATAATAATTTTGGTATCTGTTAAGCACTTACTATGTGCAGAGCACTGTTCTAAGATCTGGGGTAGATACAAGGTAATCAGGTTATCTCATGTGAGGCTCACATTTAATCCCCATTTTACAGATGTGGTAACTGAGGCACAGAGAAGTTAAGTGACTTGCCCACAGCCACACACCTGACATGTGGCAGAGCTGGGATTCGAACCCATGACCTCTGACTCCCAAGCCTGGGCTCTTTCCATGGAGCCACGCTGCTGAATCTAATATTCTTTCCCCCCAGGACCCCATGTACTTCTCTGAGCCTACCCTAGGTCCGTTGTGGGCATGGATGTATCTGCTTATTGTTATATTGTACTCTTCCAAGTACTTAGTACACTGCTCTTCACACAGTAAACTCTCAATAAATGATTGAATAAATGAATGAATGAGTTCCCCTGCTCCTTTCCCTTCTTCTCTTGGGGCATCCCATGTTCTAGAGTTGCTCAGCCACAGGTTCATTCTGCTCAGGGGCATGAACCTCAATCTTCCAGAGTCCTAGCTCTGGACCTCAAACCTCCGGGGTATTCTAGCCCTAATCTAGAATCCTCTTGATCCCTCCTTGTTGCCTGTGTCTGTACAAAGTCTACAGCTTGACTTTTCCCTGCATCCTGTTTTCCCAGGCACCCAGCTCGCCACCTTAACCGAGGTTAGCCGAGTGCCATTTTTATTTTATTGTTTTATGGCATCTGTTAATTGCTTACTGTGTGTCACACACGAATAGGTACAAGACAATCAGGTTGGATACGTTCCATGTCTAGCAAGGGACTCACAATCCTAATCTCATTTTAAATAAATATTAAATAATGATGTTACTTAGAACAGTGCTTGGCACATAGTAAGTGCTTAACAAATACCATTATTATTATTATTGCTTGTTAAGCAATCACTATATGCCGAGCGCTGTTCTAAGCGTTGGAATAAGTACAAGTCAATTAAGTGGGACAAAATCTCTGTCTTACATGGAGCTCTTACTCTTAACCCCCATTTTGCAGATGAGGTAACTGAGGCCCAGAGAAGTGAAGCGACTTCCCCAAGGTCACACCGCAAACATGTGGCAGGGCTAGGATTAGGACCCAGGTCCTTCTGATTCCCAGGCCTGTGATCTAGTCACTAAACCAAAGTGCTTCAGATGAGGTAACTGAGGCACAGAAGTAAAATGACTTGTCCAAGATCATAGAGCAGATAAGTGGAGGAGGCAGGATTAGAATCCAAGTATTGCTGACGCCCAGATCTGTGCTCTGTCCACTAGGTTATGCTGCTTATCCTACTGCCTGGTTCGCCTACTTCTCCCCGAACCGTCCTTTGTGATAGGCTTGACTACATTTCCCTTGCCTCAGAACTCTCCATGCTCCCTCCACCCTCTCCTTATTCATTCATTCAATTGTATTTATTAAGCTCTTACTGTGTACAGAGCACTGTACTAAGCGCTTGGGAAAGTACAATACAACAACAAAGAGTGGCAATCCTTGCCCACAAAGAGTCTAGAGTAGGAGAGACAGACATCAATACAAATAAATAAAATTACAGCTATATACATAGGTTCTGTGGGTTGGGAGATGGGGGAAGAGCAAAGGGAGCAAGTCAGGGTGATGCAGCAGGGAGTGGAAGATGAGGAAAAGTGGGACTTAGACTGGGAAAACCTCTTGGAGGAGTTGTGCCTTCAGTAGAGCTTTGAAGGAGGGCAGAGTCAATGGTGGATTTGAGAAGGCAGGGTGTTCCAGGCCAGAGATAGGATGTGGGCCAGGGGTTAGCGGCAAAACAAGTGTGATGAGGTACAGTGAGGAGGTTAGTAACAGACAGCAGAGTATGCGCGCTGGGATGTAGGAGATAAGGGAGGTAAGCAAGGTGGGGTCAAGGTGAAGGAGAGCTTTAAAGCCAATGATGTGGAGTTTTTTTGTTTGATCGGAGCGGGGCACTGTAATAATAATGATGGTATTTGTTAAGCGCTTACTATGTACCAAGCACTGTTCTTAGCGCTGGGATATATACAAGGTAGTCAGGTTGTCCCACTTGGGGTTTATAGTCTTAATCCCCATTTACAGATAAGGGAACTGAGGCACTGAGAAGTGAAGTGACTTGCCCAAGGTCACACAGCAGACATGCAGCAGAGCTAAGATTAGAACCCACATCCTCTGACTCCCAAACCCATGCTCTTGCCACTAGGCTGTGCTGCTTCTGCTCTAAGCACTTGGGAAAAAGCAGTTCAACAATAAAGAGTGACAATCCCTACCCACAATGAACTCACAGTCTAGAGGGTGAGGAGACGACATCAATACAAATAAATGAAATTACAGATATATACATTCATTCTGTGGGGTTGGGAGAGGAGGGAAGACCAAGGGGAGCAAATGAGGGTGATGCAGAGGGGAGTGGGAGATGACAAAAAGTGGGGCTTAGTCTGGGAAAGCCTCTTGGAGGAGATGTGATTTCAGTAAAGTTTTGAAGAAAGGAAGAGTCATTGTCTGGAGGATTTGAGGAGAAGGGTGTTCCAGAACAGAGGTAGGATGTGGGCCAGGGGTGGGAGGTGAGATAAGTGCAATCTAGGCACAGTGAGAAGATTAGCACCAGATGAGTCAAGAGTGTGGGTTGGGCTGTACAAGGAGAAAAGTGAGGCCGGGATGGCGGGGAGAAGGGGTCAAGGTGATGGAGAGCTTTAGAGCCAATGGTGAGGAGGTTTTTTTTTTTTTTTTTTTGATATGGAGGTGGATAGGCAACAATTAGAGATTTTTGAGGAGTGGGGTGACATATCCTGAACGTTCCTGTAGAAAAATGATCAGGGCAGCAGAGTGAAGTGTGGACTGGAGTGGGGAGAGGCAGGAGGTTGAGAGGCCAGAAGGGAGGCTAATGCAGTAATCTAAGGGGGATAGGATGAGTGATCGTATCAATGTGGAAATACAATAGTATGGGGGTCAATGAAACGGGCCTTCACAACTGGCACTGAAGATTACAAATGAGGCTACCTGGAATGAGATGGTTTTCAGATGGCCCCACTGAAGTAATGGTTTTCATATCTAGTTTAGCAGCATGGTTTGAAAACCTGTATAAAAACTCACCATTGGCACTATTACCTTCAAAACCTGAAGGACACATAAACAGCGAGGAGAGTCAGTTGTGGCCTGGGACTGTCTCTCTTTGTTGCTGAACTGTACTTTTCAAGCCCTTAATACAGTGTTCTACACACAGTAAACACTCAATAAATACAATTGAATGTATAGTGGAAAGAACGTGGTCCGGGAAACCAAGAGACCCAAGTTCTAATCCTGGCTCTGCCACTTGCCTACTGCATGACCTTGGGTGAGACACTTAACTCTTCAGTGCCTCAGTTTCGTCATTTGTAAAATGGGGATTAAATTGCCTGTTCTGTTTCCAATTTAGGCTTTGAGTTTGAGGGGGGATAGGGAATCTGCCCAGTATGTTTACATTGCATTTACTCCAGAGCTTAGTAGACTCACGGCATATACTAAGTGCTTAACAAACACCATATACAGGCACACTCCCACATTTTAAGTCCATTGTCCAGGTGATTCACAGAAGTTATTTTCCATAATTATTAATTTAGTCACTTTAGCTTTTCACCCCTCCCAACACAAATCTAGTAGACTTCAGTGTCACTATCTCCACAGCTCTCCTAAAATCCCACTAACTTCCAATAATCTCCATTTACTACTATTACTACTACTACGCAGGTCATAATGGAGTGGAATGGTAGTCGCGGGTCCTGGGTTTCAATCCTGACTCTGACACTTGCCTGCTGTGGGACCTGGGGCAAGTAATGTAACTTCTCTGTGCCTCAGTTACCTCACCTGTAAAATGGGAATCCAATACCTGTTCTCCCTCTTCTTTAGAATATAAGCCCCATGTGGGACAGGGACAGTGTCTAACCTGATTACCTTGTAACTGCTGCAGTGTTTACTTGGCCAAAAGAAAGCACTTTATAAATGCCATCGCTATTATTGCTGTTACTTCTAGATCTTCATCCTATTTTTATATTCCGATTTTATACTCAGGATACAAATAACACCATGACATTGTTGAATCTTAAAATCGTGAGTCCTTTACTTCAGAAATTTCATACATAACTATATTTACTTAGCATACCATTTTGTTCTCTATAAAGCATCACATTCATTGGCGCTATAAAAGTAATAACACTTAAAGTACTAATAATTTCATATCCAGCCTCCTGAGTTATATTGTTTTCTTGGTAGTGAAGTGCTCCAGTAATGCCAGACAACTGCTCTGCCCAGGGGATCTGCATGAAAATGATATTTGGCGATGTGTATTTATGAAGCTTTCCCCTGATCACATTTTAAATAAACTAAATGGAAAAAAAAATCAACTGTATTTGAGTCAAGGGACAGCTTGTTTGTTCAGGGGAAGGGAATGGAGGAACTGCATAAAATCCAGAGCACAATCCATTTCCTCATATTACATGAATCAAAGTTTATTTTAACCCAAATTGTCAGGGGAGGGGACTACTGTAATTTCAATTAATCAATAAGTGACATTTTTTGAGCACTTACTGTGTGCAAAACACTGTACTGAGTGCTTGGGACAGTACAAAATAATGGAGTTGGTAAAAATAATCCCTACCTACAATCTACAATCTACAAGGAGGAGTTTACAGTCTACAAGTTCACTATTTAATGTTGAGAGAGAGTTCACTAGTGAAAGATGCAGAATCCCATTTAGAGCTAATTTTTAAAATGTGTTCTAGTAGAAGATGCAGAAATATAATTCTGGGATCATTTGGTTTGCCACGGTATTAGTTTTTCTGTGTAATGCATTGTTTTTTTTAACACAAGATATAGTGAATGAGTTCTATTATGTGTTGTTGCCCATCATCTCAGAGTCCACCGTAGAGGTATTTCAGAAATGGTCTCTGGAAGATGGTGCATAAGCCTTTTTGGGGATGACTCCTGAATGGATGTGCTTCACCTAAAATGTTGATCCGCACTGGGGTGGGGTTCTCCACTGACGTTGCAGAACCCCAGATGGGGCAAGTTTCTGAAAAGGGATTTGCTGAAAATTGCAGAACTGCGAATTGGGAATTGTCTGGAAACACCTGCCAAATTGATGTTTTTCACCCAAAAACGTTCCTTGGTGATATTTCATGGTTAATCACGGTACTTGTTAGCGCTTATGATGTGCTGGGGTAGCTACAAGTTAATCAGATTGAGACAGTCCCCGTCCCATATGGGGCTCACAATCTTACCCTCATTTTTTATAGATGAGATAACTGAGTCACAGAGAAGTGAAATGACTTGGACAAGGTCACACAGCAGACACTGTGGCAGAGAGGGATTAGAACCCACATCCTCTGAGTCCGACGGCTATGCTCTTTCCTCTAGGTTGCTGCTACTACTACTATCACCACCTGAGCACTCTACTCAGTGTTTGGGGAACATCTAATTGAAGTGAAATAATAATAATAATAATAATAATAATAATAATAATGTTGATATTTGTTAAGCACTTACTTTGTGGAGAACACTGTTCTAAGTGCTGGGGTAGATAAGGGTAATCCGGTTGTCCCATGTGAGGGTCATAGTCTTAATCCCCATTTTACAGATGAGGTAACTGAGTCACAAAGAAGTTAAGTGACTTGCCCTCAGTCACACAGCTGACAAGTGGAAGATCCAGGAATCGAACCCATGACCTCTGACTCCCAAGCCTTTGCTCTTTCCACTGAGCCATGCCAGTCTTCCCCACCAGATCATAAGCCTCCTGAAGACAAGGATCATGTCATCTAACTCTAACAAACTTTCTCAAATGTATAATGTTGAGGTCTGCACACACTAATCAATCAATCACTTAATGATCATTATTGTTTGGTGCAGAGCACTGTACTAGTCCTTGGGACAGTATGATATAGCTGAAGCAGTGAACGTTTTCTTTGCCCATAATGAGGTTACAGTCTGGAGAGGTAAGTGCTGAATAAATGCTATTGATAATGAGGATAATTAATCAATCATTTAATCATATTTAAGGATGCTTAATGTATGCAGAACATTATGCTAAGTGCAACAGAGTTGCTAGACACATTCCCTGCCCAAAGCAAGCTCACAGTCTAGAATATTAATATGAAGAATTGAATTATGGATATGTACGAAAGTGCTTAGGGAGGGAGGGTGAATAGAGGGAGCAAATCAAGGCAAAGCAGAAGAGAGTGGGAAAAGAGGAAATAAAGCTTAGTCAGGAAAGACCTCTTGGGGGAGATGTGCCTTCAGTAAACCTTTGAAGATAGGGAGAGTAAGTGACTGCTGGGTATGAAGAGGGAGGATGTTCCAGGCAAGAGGCAGGATGAGGACGAGAGGTGGGCAGTGAGAGAGATGAAATCAAGGTACATTGAGTAGGTTGGGGGCATTTCTGGAGCAAAATGTGCAGGCTGAGTTGTAGTAGGAGAGTGATGAGGTGAGATAGGGGGCAAGGTGATTGACTGCTTTGCAGCTCATGTTAAGGAGTTTCTTTTTGATGTGGAGGCAGATGGGCAAACACGGGATTCTTGAGGAGTGGGGAAACATGGATTGAGCGTTTTCATAGTAAAATGATGCAGGTATTGGAGTAAAGTATGGACTAGAGTGGGGAGAGACAGGAGGTAGAGAGGTCAGCAAGGAGGCTAATAGAGTAATCAAGGAAGGATAGGGAAAGTGTTTTAATTAACGGCGTAGCAGTTTGAATAGAGGGGAAAGGGTGGCATTTAGTGATTTTTTAAAGGTTGAACTGACAGGATTTGTGATAGATTGAATATGTTGGTTGAAAGTGAGAGACAAGTCAAGGGTAATGTCAAGGTTATGGGCTTGTGAGACAGGGAGGATGGTGGTGCTCACTACAGTGATGGGAAAATCAAGGGGAGGACAGGGTTTGGGTGGACAGATAAGGACTTCTGTTTTGGACATGTTAATTTTGAGGCATTGGTGAGAGAGTTACTCTGCCCCACTTCAAAGACTTATTGAAAACATCTCCAAAATGCCTTCCCTAAGCACCTTCTTTCCCCTTCTCCCATTCTCTTCTAAGTCACCCTGACTTGCTCCCTTTGTTCTGCCCACCTCACAGCCCCACCGCACTAGTGTACACATCTGTAATTTGCAATATAAATGTATTATGCACATATCATATTATGTACATATCTATAATATGTAATGTACATATCTGTTTCTCCCCCTCCCCCATAGGCTGAAAACTCTTTGTGGCAATAAGTTTGCTTATTGTTGTATTGTACTTTCCCAAGCACTTAGTACAGGGCTCTGCACACAGTAAGCACTCAATATGTACAATTGAATTAATTAATGAACATCCAAGCAGGGATGTCTTGATGGCAGGAGGAAAGGTGAGACTGCACAGAGGGAGAAAGATTAAGGCTGGAGATATAGATTTAGGTGTCATCCACATAGAGATGGTTACTGAAGCCATAGGACTAAATGAGTTCTCCAAGGGAATGGGTGTAGATGGAGAATAGAAGGGGACCTAGAACTAAGCCTTGTCGGACTCCCATGATTAAAGGATGGGAGGCAGAGTAGGAGCCCGCAAGAGAGGCTGAGAATGAGCGGCCAGAGAGATAGGAAGAGAACCAGGAGAGGACAGTGGCAGTGAAGCTGAGGTTGGCTAATACCTCCATGATAAGGGGGGTGGTCGACAGTGCTGAAGGCAGCTGAGAGATCAAGGAAGATTACGATGAAATTGTGGCCATTGGATTTGGAAGAAGTGGATCAATTGTGACCTTTGAGAGAGAGGTTTCTGTAGAGTGAAGGGGAGAAACCCAGAACAGAGGGAGTCAAATAGCTAATAGATGGAGAGGAAATGGTGATAGAGGGTGTAGACAACTTGCTCAAGGAATGTGGAGAAGATTGATAGGAGGGAGTTGGTGAGATAACTGGAGGGAGCCATAGGGTCAAGGGAGGGAATTTTTAGGGTTTCGAAGACAGGGGATGTTTGAATACAGTGGGGAAGAAGTCACTGGAGAGCACACAGGTGACAATGGTGGTCAGGGAGGGAAGAAGGGAGGTGGCGTGTTTGATAAGGTGCAAAGGGAGGGGGGTCAGATGTTCAGGTGGAGGGAGTGCATGTTGAAGGCGGCAGGATCTCTCCTCTTGTGATACTGCTGGGAAAGATGGGAGAGTAGAAGAAAGGACAGGATAAGGGAGGAACTGGAGAGGAGTAGGAGAGATTTTAGGGAGACCATTGTTGAGGGTTTCAATTTTCTCATTAAAGTAGGTGAACAGGTCATTAGGATTAAGAGGGTGGCAGTGGGGAGGAGGGGGTTTGAAAAGGGAGTTAAACATCTGGAGCACTGGCAAAGGCAATGGGCATGGGTATCAATAAGGATGGAGAAATAATTTTGCCAGCAGAAGAAAGGGCCAAGTTAAGCCACTCAAGGATAAAATTGAAGTGGACGAGGTCAGCCTGATATCTAGATTTCCCCCTGCGTTGCTCTGCGGCGAGTTGAATTCAGTTGAGAGGATGGCGTTGAGAGGTTAATTTGGTCACCAAGGGAAAGTAGTTTGGGCATGGAGACAAAATAGGACATGATGACTTGAGAAAATTGGAGGGGGTCAAAAGGTCGGAGGCCTTTGAGGTGGAAGAGCACAGATTTCTGAGGAGGAGGTTTGTGGGAGAGAAGTCAGCTGAGGAGGTTGTGGTCAGTAGAGGGATTTCAGAGTGTGAGGGTAGAGATTGTGCAGTGGCTAGAGATGATGAGATCTGGTGTATGCCCAAATTGGTGCGAAGGCGAGGTGGGGTGGAGCAGAAGGTCAGTTGAAAGCTGGCAGCGGAAGAGTCGTCAGCAACATCTATGTTGGTGTCAAAGTCCCGAAGGATCAATTTAAGGATGGAGAAAGAGGGAAGAAATATGAGAAAGGGTTGAAAATGAATTAAAAATTTGGAAGTTGGGTCAGGAGGCCAAAAGATGACTGTTTCTAGAATCTGGAGTGGCTGGTAGTGGTGGATGATTATGGAAGTCAGAGGAAGGGAAAGAGAGAGATGGGAGAGTTGAAATGGGGTGAAAGTGACACTGGGGAGTTAGAAGGAAACCAACTCCTCCCCATTTCCCAGTGAGTCTGGGGGAGTGGCTGGAGATGAGGACCCCTCTAGAAAATGATAATGATAATAATAATAATAGTATTTGTTAAGCATTTACTATGTGCTAAGCACTGTTCTAAGCACTGGGGGAGATACAAGGTAATCAGGTTGTCCCACATGGGGCTCACAGTCTTAATCCCCATTTTACAGATGAGGTCACTGAGGCATAGAGATGTTAAGTGACTTGCCCAAAGCCACACAGCTGACAAGTGGCAGAGCTGGGATTAGAACCCACGACCTCTGACTCCCAAGTCCATGCTCTTCCCACTGAGCCATGCTGTTTCCAAAATGGCAGGGGAAACAGTGATGGCAAGGAGGAGCAGTGATTGGGTCAGGAACAGGTCAAGAATGAAGGAAAGTTTTCCCCTTAATAGAGAGGGGGTTCCACAGACTGCACTTGGGATGTTGGGTGAGGGGATGCCACGAGGGGTGGAGAGGAACTGGATGGGAGTGTGTTGATAGGGGCTGGTGCAGAGGGAAGGGAATGAGGGGTGGTGATTAGACAAGATAATAGGTATGGGATGGGCAGCAGTGAAAGAGGTGGGGACAGGGTGGTTGGAGGGGGCGGAGGGGTTTGCTGGGAGTGGAAGACTGAGATGGCCTGCCTGAAGGGCAGGAACTGAGGGGTAAATCAGGGAAATTTAAGGGTAGTAAGAAAGTTTATTAAAAGTGTAGACCTGCCCTTAGGAGCTTAAATCTAATGTGGAAGACAAGCTAAGATCTAGAGCACAGTTAGAAATAACCAAAAACATCAAGGAGCAATTTAATAAATGAAGACTAAAAACCAACTGTTTTATTCCTGATTATTAAGAGAGAGGATGGCATGGTATGGCCAGAAGGAAAGAGGACAGGCCAAGGAATGCCTCCTGGAAGAGGTGACATTTTCAGGAAGTTTTAAAAGACAGTGAGTTAATAATAACAATTATGGTATTTGTTAAGTGCTTACTACGTGACAGGCACTTGACTAAGCACTGGGTGGACACAAGCAAATAGGGTTGGACATAGTCCCTGCCCCACAAGGGACTCACAGTCTCAATCTCCATTTTACAGGTGAGGTAACTGAGGACCAGAGAAGTGAGGTGACGTGACCAAGGTCACACAGCAGAAACATGGCAAAGCAGGGATTAGAACCCAGGACCTTTCAATTTCCAGGCTTGTGCTCTACCCATTAGGTGACACTGCTTCTCTGAATTTAGAGATTTGACAGAATTTACAGAGGAGGTGGTTCCCTAGAGGCGTAAGGGTGTGAGCAGTTGGTAAATTGATTAAATAAGTTGGTAAAAGATAGAGGCATAGAGTGTCCTGCCCAGGCCAGCAATTCATGGCTTAGTGGAAAGAGCTTGGTCCTGAAAGTCAGAAGATTCTAATCCTGACTCTTCCTTTTGAAATCCACCCTTTCCTCCATCCAAACTGTTATCAAGTTAATCCAAGCATTTGTCCTAACCCACCTTGATTACTGTTATCAGCCTCCTTGCTGACCTTCCTACCTCCTGTCTCTCTCCACTTTAATCCATACTTCACTCTTCTTACTGGATTATTTTTTAACAAAAACGTTAAGTTCATGTTTCCCCACTGCTCAAAAAATTACATTGGTTGCCCATCCACCTCCACATCAAACAGAAACTCGTACCATTGGTTTTAAAGCACTCTATCACCTTGCTCCCTCCTACCTCACCTTGCTCCCTCCTACCTCACCTTGCTGCTCTCTTACTACAACTCAGCCCACACACTTCACTCTCTAATGCCAGCCTACTCACTGTACCTAGATCACATCTATGTCTCTTCCAACCTCTCGCCCACATCTTGCCTCTGGCCTAGCACACCCTCCTTCTTTGTATCCGACAATTACCCTTCTCACCGTCAAAACCTTATTGAAGGTACATATCCTTCAAGAGGCCTTCCTTGACCACGCCTTTCTTTCCTTTTTTTTCCATTCCTTTGTGCATTGACCTGACTTGCTCCCTTTAGTTATCCCTCCTGCCAGACCCACCGCATTTATGTATACATCTGTAATTTATTTATTTTTATAAATTTCTGTCTTCCCCTCTTGATGTTAAGCTCATTTTGGGCAGGGAATATGTCTGTGATTCTGTTATAATGTTCTCTCTCAAGTGCTTAGTACAGTCTCTGCACACAGTAAGTGATCAATAAATGTGAATGATTGATTGCTTTGTTAAGGATGAGCCTAAGTCGTTAAGACTGTCAGACCATCTCAAACTGCTTATTCATAGCAAACATAGTTTGATCCATTACAAAATGTGATTATTGCACATTGCACCCATGACAACATAACAATCTGCTCCCTTAACAGGATTTTGTTATCGCTACTCCATGGACAAGACTGCTTGTGATTTCTCATTTCCTGATCCAAATCTTTTTTTTTTTTTAATATTTCCATCCACTGGCAGCCATTGAATTAGTTCCAGAAATTTCATTTAGTATGAATCTGAAGCCTCAAAATAATATATCTTGTGTCTTCATGCAAGACACCCAGCTTGGGTGTTTTTTGGTGAATTACTAATAAATTGAAATTTCATATGTCTTGCCATTGCTCCAGTTTCCTTTTATTGCATTTTGGATTTGTAGCCAGGACAAATGAGATTTTGCTATGTGCTGGGGAAAAAACCCACCTAAAATGTTCAAATGTTCAATATAATTCAAAATTTAGAACTCAGAGTTGAACTATATGGTCTAACTGAAACTCTCACCCTATCCATCTTGCATGGATGACATTTTGAAGTCAACACAGGTCTCTTTTGACTTTTGACCCCTTCCTCCACCAGTAAAACCACATGGTCTAGGAGAAAAAGTACCAGTCACAAAGTCTAAGGTTCTGGCTTCTAATCCCACTTGTCTGCTGTGTGATCTTTGTGCCTCAGTTTCCTCATTTTTAAAATGGGGATTAAATACTTGTTTTGCTCTGTTTTTAAAGTTAGTTGGTAAGCAGTTATTATGTCCCAAGCACTGTACTAAGCACTATGTTAGATACAAGATAATCAGGTCAGATAGTCCCCACTCTATAAGGAGCTCACAGTCTGAGGGAGAAGGATTCAATTTCCCTTTTACTGATGACAC
The DNA here is from genome assembly GCF_004115215.2 of Ornithorhynchus anatinus. Classification (NCBI taxonomy): domain Eukaryota; kingdom Metazoa; phylum Chordata; class Mammalia; order Monotremata; family Ornithorhynchidae; genus Ornithorhynchus; species Ornithorhynchus anatinus. The sequence continues at coordinate 176,842,376 of NC_041728.1, read as the reverse complement.
AGGCATAGAGATGGTAAACGACTTGCCTAAAACCACACAGAAGATAAGATGTGGAGCTAGGACTAGTACCCTAGTACTAGTAGATGAGAAGCAGCGTGGCTCAATGGAAAGACACCGGGCTTGGAAGTCAGACGTCAAGTGTTCAAATCCCGGCTCTGCCACTTGTCAGCTGTGTGACCGTGGGCAAGTCACTTCACTTCTCTGGGCCTCAGTTCCCTCATCTGTAAAATGGGAATGAAGACTGTGAGCCTCACACGGGACAACCTGATGACCTTGTATCTACCCCAGCGCTTAGAACAGTGCTCTGCACATAGTAAGCTCTTAACAAATACGAACATTATTATTATTACCCAGTTCCTCTAACTCCCAGGGCCATTTTCTTTCTACTAAGACCACACTGCTTCCTCTTGACATTTGTTAGTCAGTCGTGTTAATTGAGTGCTTACTGTGTGCAGAGTACTGTACTAAGCACTTGGGAGAGTACAATAGGACAATAAATGGACAGATTCCTGGACCACAATGAACTTACAGTCAAGTAGGGGAGGCAGACATTAATATAAATAAATTACAGATATGTACATAAGTGCTGTGGGGATGGGAGGGGGCTAAGTAAAGAGAGCAGTTAGGGTGATACAGAAAGAGATGGGAGAAGAGGGAAGAAAGTTTAATTAGGGAAAGACTCTTGGAAAAGTTGTGTGTCTTCAATTAGGCTTTGAAAGACAGGAGAGTGATTGTTGGATATGAGAGGAGAGGACATTCTAGTCCAGAAGTAGGATGTGGGTGAGAGGTAGGTAGAGAGATAGGTGAGATTGACTCCCGTGTCCATTGCCCTCGCCAGTTGTTCCAGACATTTAACTCCCTCCTCAGACCACCTGCTCCCCAGCTTTGCCCATTCCTTGCCCCCAGTTACCTGGCCACCTACTTCATCAACAAAAATGACACCATCAGGCATGATCTCTTGAAAATCTCCCCTTCTCCTCTCCAGGCACTCCCCTCTCCTGCCCCTTCTTGAACTCTCCTATCTTTCCCAGCAGTATCTCTAGAGGAAATCTCCTATCTTCTCTCAAAATCATTCCCCTCCACCTGTGGATCAGAAACCAATCCTTCAAACCTCATCAAAACACTTGCCTTCTTCCCTACCCAACTGGCATCTTCAACTGTTCACTCTCCAGTGGATTCTTCCCCATTGTTTTTAAGCATGCCCACATCTCCCCATCCTAAAATAAAATCCTCTCTTGACCCCACAGCTTACTCTATCACCCATCTCCCTCCTACCATTCCTCTCCAAAACCTTTAAGTGAGTGGTTTACACCCACTGACTCAAGTTCCTCTCCTCCAAGTCTCTCACTGACCTCTTCCAATCTGGCTTTGTCCCTTTCACAAGAAGGAAACCACATTCACGAAGGTCACTAGTGACCTTCTTCTTGCCAAATCCAATGGCTCCTACTCTATCCTAATCCTCCTCAACCTCTCAGCTGCCTTTGACATTGTGGACAATCCCCTTCTCCTCAATACCTTGGCTTCACTGACTCTGTCCTCTCCTGGTTCCCCTCTTATCTCTCTGGCCATTCATTCTTAGTCTCCTTCATGGACTCCTCCTCTCCCTCCCATCCCCTAAATAAGGGGGTCCCTCAAGGTTGAGTTCTTGATCCCCTTCTATTCTTCATCTACACTCAATCACTCACACAGTTTCAACTACCAGCTCTATGAGGGTGACGACCAAATCCACATTTCCTTCCTTGATATCTCTCCTCGCTCCAGGCTTGCATCTCCTCCTGTCTTAGAGACATCTCTTCTGAACTTTCTCATCACTGTAGATGGCACCACCATCCTTCCTGTCTCACAAGCCCGTAACCTTGGTGTTATACTTTACTGTGCTCTCTCATTCAACCCACATATACAATCCGTCACCAAATCCTGTCAGTCTCACCTTCACAACATTGCTAAAATCTGTTCTTTCCTCTCCATCCAAAACACTACCACGTTGGTACAATCACTCATCCTATCCCGCCTAGATTACTGCACCAGCCTTCTTGCTGACTCCTCAACCTCCTGCCTCTCCCCACTCCAGTCCATACTTCACTCTGCTGCTGAGATTATCATTTTACAAAAATGTTCAGGGCATGTTACCCACCTCCTCAAAAATCTCCAGTGGTTGCCTATCCACTTCTGCATCAAACAGAAACTCCTCAAGATTGATCCTCAAGAAGCAGTGTGACAAAGTGGAAAGCTAGGGCTTAGAAGTCAGAGGTCAAGGGTTCTAATCCCGGTTCTGCCACATCAGCTATGTGACTTTGGGCAAGTCAGTTAACTTCTCTGTGCCTCAGTTACCTCATCTGTAAATGAGGATTAAGACTGTGAGCTTCTCTTGGGACAACCTGATTACCCTGAATCAACCCCAGCTCTTAGAACAGTGCTTTACACATAGTAAGTGCTTAACAAATAACATAATTATTATTATTATTGGCTTTAAAGCTCTCCATCACCTTGCCCCCTCCTAACTCACCTCCCTTCTCTTCTTCTACAACCCAGCCCACACAATTAACTTCTCTGGTGCCGCTAACCTTTTCACAGTACCTTGATCACGCTTGTCTCACCCCTGACCCCTGGCCCATGTCCTACCTCTGGTCTGGAATGTTCTCCCTCCTCACATCCACCAGACAATTACTTTCCACTCCTTCAAAGTCTTATTGAAGACACATCTCCTCCAGAAGGCTTTCCCAGATTAAACCCCAGCTTTCTTCATCTGCCACTCCCTTCTGTTTTACCCTGAATCACTCCCTTTGCTCTTCCACCCTCTCCCCACCCTAGAGCACTTATTCATATAACTGTAATTTTATTTATTTATATTGATGTCTGTTTACTTGTATTGATGTCTGTCTTCCCTCCCTATAGGCTGTGAGCTTGGTTGTGGGAAGGCATTTTCTCTATTGCTGTATTGGACTTTGCCAGAGCTTAGTACAGTGCTCTGCACATAGGAGGCATTCAATAAATATGTTTGAATGAATGACAGGAAATGTGTCCGACCTGGTTATCATGTAATAATAATAATAATAATAATGTTGGTATTTGTTAAGCGCTTACTATGTGCAGAGCACTGTTCTAAGCTCTGGAGTAGATACAGGGTAATCAGGTTGTCCCATGTGAAGCTCACAGTTAATCCCCATTTTACAGATGAGGTAACTGAGGCACAGAGAAGTTAAGTGACTTGCCCACAGTCACACAGCTGACAAGTGGCAGAGCCGGGAGTCGAACCCATGACCCCTGACTCCAAAGCCCAGGATCTTTCCACTGAGTCACGCTGCTTCCCCATGTATCTAACCCAGAACTTAGTACAGTGTTTTACACATACTATGCTTTTAGCAAGTACCATAAAAAAGGATCTTGCCGTCTACAGAGGGGAGGCAGGTGTTAAATAAACTACAAATAGGGGAAATAGTGGAATATAAGTATTTGTTATCAATTGCAGCCTGACTCCCCTTAATGCCTAATGGAGCCTGTGGTGTCCATGGTGACAGACAGCATAGCTGAGAGCGGTTCTGTTCTTTAGACTCTATTTCCAAATCATCCACCTAGATTACAGTATTATTTTCTGCTCTGCAACATTTTTGTGTCTGTTCTAGTTGGTTTAACAAGTCTTAAATGCCCCAAAATGATCTTCCTCATGACATTTTGACCATGCCTTTTCCACTTTTCCTACTCCTCTAATGCCTTTCTAGTACACGCTGTATTAAGTCCAATCTGTTCCCTGGGAGAATTTTGGGTACTGACTAAATGCCTTTGGATGACTAGATAGTCATCTCCTACTGCTGCTCTGCCTACCACTTCTGCTCTTGTCACCTGGGTCTCTTCTCCCTAACTGACCTCTCTCCTTCTTGACTTCTATTCTGGACACAGGCTGCTCCTTTTATAATAATAATATTAATTATGGTACTTGCTATGCATTTATTATGTGCCCAGCATTGTTCTAAGTGCTGGGGTAGATATAATATGAGAAGCAGCATGGTGTAGTGGATAGAGCATGAGCCTGGAAATCAGGAGGATGTGGGTTGTAATCCCAGCTCTGTCACTTCCTGTGTGACCTTGGGGAAGTCACTTCACTTCTTTCTGCGTCAGTTACCTCATCTGTGAAATGGGGAGTGAGACTGTGAGCCCGACATGGGATGGGACTGTGTCCAACCCGATTTGCTTGTAACCACCCCAGAGTTTAGTAGAGTGCTTGGCACAGAGTAAGCCCTTAACAAATGCCATCATTGTTTTTATTATTATTCATTCATTCAGTAGTATTTATTGAGTGCTTACTCTGTGCAGAGCACTGTACTAAGCTCTTGGAATGTACAAATCAGCAACAGATAGAGACAGTCCCTGCCATTTGATGGGCTTACAGTCTAATCAGGGCAGACAGGCAGACAAGAACAATGGCAATAAATAGAGTTAAGGGGAAGAAGATCTCATAAAAACAATGGCAAATAAATAGAATCAGGGTGATGTACATCTCATTAAACAAAATAAACAAAATAAATAGGATGATGTATATACAGTTGAGCGGACAAGTACAGTGCTGAGGGGGTGGGACGGGAGAAGGGGAGGAGGAGAGGGAAAGGGGAGAGAAGAGGGTTTAGTTGCAGAGAGGTGAAGTGGGGGGTAGTGGGAGCAGAGGGAAAAAGGAGTGAGCTAAGTGTGGGAAGGCCTCTTGGAGGAGGTGAGCTTTTAATAGGGATTTTAAGAGGGGAAGAGAATTAGATTGAGGGAGGTGAAGAGGGAGGGCATTCCAGGACCGCGGGAGGACGTGGCCCAGGGGTCGACGGCGGGATAGGCGAAACTGAGGGACGGTGAGGAGGTGGGCGGCAGAGGAGCGGAGCGTGCGGGGTGGGCAGTAGAAAGAGAGAAGGGAAGAGAGGTTTGAAGGGGCAAGGTGATGGAGAGCCTGGAAGCCTAGAGTGAGGAATTTTTGTTTGGAGAGGAGGTTGATAGGCAACCACTGGAGGTGTTTAAGAAGGGGAGAGACATGCCAAGAACGTTTCTGCAGGAAGATGAGCCGGGCAGCGGAGTGAAGAATAGACTGGAGCGGGGCGAGAGGGGAGGAAGGGAGATCAGAGAGAAGGCTGACACAGTAGTCTAGCTGGGATATAATAATAATAATAATGTTGGTATTTGTTAAGCGCTTACTATGTGCCGAGCACTGTTCTAAGCGCTGGGGTAGACATAGGGGAATCAGGTTGTCCCACGTGGGGCTCACAGTTTTCATCCCCATTTTACAGATGAGGGAACTGAGGCACAGAGAAGTGAAGTGACTTGCCCACAGTCACACAGCCAACAAGTGGCAGAGCTGGGATTCGAACTCATGAGCCCTGACTCCAAAGCCCGTGCTCTTTCCACTGAGCCACGACAAGAGCCTGTAGCAGTAAGGTAGCCTTTTGGGTGGAGAGAAAAGGGCGGATCTTGGTGATAATGTAAAGGTGACACCGGCAGGTCTTGATAACGGATCAGATGTGTGGGGTGAATGAGAGAGACGAGTCAAGGATGACACCGAGGTTGCGGGCCTGAGAGACGGGAAGGATGGTCGTACCATCCACGGTGACAGGGAAGTCTGGGAGAGGACTGGGCTTGGGAGGGAAGATGAGGAGCTCAGTCTTGCTCATGTTGAGTTTTAGGTGGCGGGCAGACATCCAGGTGGAGACATCCTGGAGGTAGGAGGAGATGCGAGCCTGAAGGGAGAGGGAGAGGACAGGGGCAGAGATGTAGATCTGCGTGTCATCTACGTAGAGATGGTAGTCAAAGCTGTGAGAGTGAATGAGTTGGCCAAGGGAGTGAGTGTAAATGGAGAACAGAAGAGGGCCAAGAACTGACCCCTGAGGAACTCCAACAGTTAAAGGATGGGAGGAGGAGGAGGCACCTGAGAAGGAGACCGAGAATGACCGGCCAGAGAGATAAGAGGAGAACCAGGAGAGGATGGAGTCCGTGAAGCCAAGGTGAGATAAGGTGTGGAGGAGGAGGGGATGGTCGACAGTGTCAAAGGCCGCTGAGAGGTCAAGGAGGATTAGAATGGAGTAGGAGTCATTTGATTTGGCAAGAAGGAGGTCATGGGTGACCTTAGAGAGAGCAGTCTCCATAGAGTGGAGGGGACGGAAGCCAGATTGGAGGGGGTCCAGGAGAGAATGGGAGTTAAGGAATTCTAAGCAGCGAGTGTAGATGACTCGTTCTAGGATTTTGGAAAGGAAAGGTAGTAGGGAGATAGGGCGATAACTGGAAGGGGAAGTGGGGTCGAGAGGGGTTTTTTTTAGGATGGGGAGACATGGGCATGTTTGAAGGCAGAGGGGAAGGAGCCATTGGAGATTGAGTTGTTACAGATAGAAGTTAAGGAAGGGAGGAGGGCAGGGGCGATGGTTTTTATAAGGTAAGCGGGAATGGGGTCCGAGTCGCAGGTGGAGGGGCTTGCACTTGCGAGGAGGGAGGAGATCTCCTCTGAGGATACTGCAGGGAAGGATGGGAAAGTAGGGGAGAGGGTTGGCGGGGGGAAGAGGGGTGACTTTGGGGAGCTCAGTCCTGATTGTGTTGATTTTTGTGATGAAGTAGGTGGCCAGATCATTGGGGGTGAGAGATGGAGGAGGGGGGGGAACAGGGGTTCTAAGGAGAGAGTTAAAGGTCCGGAACAATTGGCTGGGGTGACGGGCATGGGTGTCGTTGAGGGAGGAGAAGATTTGCCTGGCGGAGGAGAGGGCAGAGTTAAGGCAGGAAACGATAAATTTGAAATGTATGAGGTTGGCTTGGTGCTTGGACTTTCGCCAGCAGCGCTCAGCAGCTCTAGCATAGGAGCGTAGGAGGCGGACAGAGGAGGTGATCCAGGGCTGTGGGTTAGTGGAGAGAGAGCTGCGGAGGGAAAGGGGGGAGAGAGAGTTGAGATGAGTAGAGAGGGTGGACTTGAGAGCAGAGACCTGATCATCGAGAGTGGGAAGTGAGGCCAGGGTGGCAAGGTGGGGAGAGATGATTTGGAAAGACAGATGGGATCAAGAAAGCAGAGGTCTCTGTGGGGGAGTAGCAAAGATTTGCAGGGAGAGGGAGTGTGAGAGATGAGGCAGGTGAGAAGGTTATGGTCAGAGAGAGGGATTTCAGAGTTGATGAGGGAAGAGATAGTGCAGCGGTAGGAGATGACGAGATCGAGGGTGTGACCGAGTCGGTGAGTGGGCGCGGTATGATGGAGCAGGAGGTCGGCAGAGTGGAGGAGGGATAGCGGGCAGGCGGCAGAGGAGTTGTCCGCTACATCCATGTGGATGTGGAAGTCTCCGAGGATCAGAGTGGGCAGAGAGAAGGAGAGAAGGAAGGTGAGGAAGGCGTCTAGGTGGTTGAAGAAGTCGGAGGTAGGACCAGGAGGGTGGTAGATGACAGCAACAAGTATCTGGAGGGGGTGGTAGAGGTGAATGATATGGGCTTTGAAAGAGGGGAAGGAGAGGGAAGGGAGAGGAGGGATGGTGCAGAAGCAGCAACGGGGTGAGAGGAGGAAGTTGACGTCTCCTCCCTTTCCGGTGAGTCTGGGGGAGTGGGAGAAGGAGAGGCCACCGCTGGTTATACACTAGGCCATGCCGCTCCTTTCCATTCCACAAGGTGGCCATGCCAGACATGCCACTATCTGTTCCATGCTTTAAGATCTCCAATCAGTCAATCAATCATATTTATTGAATGCTTACTATGTCCAGAATATTGTGTGAAGGGCTTGGGAGAGTAAAGTACAACAGAATTAGCAGATATGTTCCCTGCCCATAAGGAAGATAGAGTCTAGAGAGGGAGACAGACATTAATATGAATAAATAAGTATAGTATAAAATTTAAAAATATGTACTTAAGTACTTGCATTCATTCATTCATTCAATCATACTTCATGGGCACTTACTGTGTGCAGAGCACTGTCCTAAGCACTTGGAAAGTCCAATTTGGCATCAGAGACAATCCCTACGCAACGGGCTTACAATCTAGAACGGGGGGAGAAAAACAAAACAAAGCAAATGGACAGACATTAATAGCATCAGTATAAAAGTGCTTCTGCAAACTCCTTTGCTGGTACATTTTAGTGGCTTTCTTGTGGTTTTTGTTAAGCATTTACCATGTGCTAGATGCTGGGGAAGATACAAGACAATCAGGTTGAACACAGTTCCAGTCCCACACAGGGCTCACAGCCCTAAACTTTATATTACAGATAAGGAAAATACGGCCCAGAGAATTTAAGTGATCTGCCCAAGGTCACACAGCCGACAAGTAGCAGAGCTAGAATTAGGACTCATGTCCCCTGACTCCTAGGCCTGTGTTCTTTCCACTAGGCACCTTGCTTCCCACCCCAAATGGTTATTTTATAAATATTGATGATTTAATGGTAATGATAGCATTAATAATGTGTGGTATTTGTTAAGCATTTACTGTGTGTCATGCTCTGTACTAAGCGCTGGGGAGGCTACAAAAAATTGGGTTGACACAGTCCCTGTCCCACATGGGGCTCAAAGTCTCGATCCCTGTTTTACAGAGGAGGTAACTGAAGCACGGTGAAGTGAAGTGATTTGCCAAAGGTAACACAGCAGACAAGTGGTGGAACTGGGATTTGAACCCATGACCTCCTGATTCCCAGGTCGGTGCTCTATCCACCGGGCCATGCTGCTTCCTATTTGTGAAGGTGCTGGGAGCTAGAGATACCTTGGAGAATCAGTAATGGATAATGGAAAGAACATGGTCCTGAGAGTCAGAATCCTGGCTCTACCACTTGTCTGCTGTCAGACAATTACTTTCCCCTTGATCAAAATCATATTGATGTCCCATCTCCTCCAAGAGTCCTTCCCTAAGCCCCCCTTTCCTCTTCTCCCACTCCCTTCTGTCACCTTGACTTGCTCTCTTTTTTCTTCCTTCCTCCCAGACCCACAGCACTGACGTTCATATCTGTAATTTATACTTTTATATTAATATCTGTCTCCCCGTCTCTAGACTATAAATTCACTGTGGGCAGGGAATTCATTCAATAGTATTTATTTATTGAGCGCTTACTATGTGCAGAACACTGTACTAAGCGCTTGGAATGTACAAATCGGTAACAGATAGAGACAGTCCCTGTCCTTTGATGGGCTTACAGTCTAGTCGGGGGAGACAGAGAGACAAGAACAATGGCAATAAATAGAATCAAGGCAATGTGTCTGTACTCTCCCAAGTGCTTAGTACAGAGCTCTGCACACTGTAAACACTCAATATATATGATTGAATGAATGAATGAAATGGGGACTAAGACCTGAGCCCTAATGGGATATGGACTGTGTACAACCTGACTATTTTGTATCTACCCTAGAGTTTAGAACAGTGCCTGACACATAGTAAGCACTTAACAAATACTATAAATACTATATACTTGGGAAGCAGCGTGGCTCAGTGGAAAGAGCCTGGGCTTCGGAGTCAGAGGTCATGGGTTCGACTTCCGGCTCTGCCACTTGTCAGCTGTGTGACTGTGGGCAAGTCACTTAACTTCTCTGTGCCTCAGTTACCTCATCTGTAAAATGGGGATTAACTGTGAGCCTCATGTGGGACAACCCGATTACCCTGTATCTACCCCAGCGCTTAGAACGGTGCTCTGCACATAGTAAGTGCTTAACAAATACCAACATTATTATAAACAAAAGTAAAACAAAAAAATGAAATGGAATAGCAATTCAGGTGAAAATACCTGCATCATTACAAAACTTTCCCAGATGAGAGTATTATCAAAGTCACCCAGATACTGTGGACTGTAACCTTAAGGAAAGGGACTGTGCATCTTCTACTAGACCCTCAAAGAACCCATGACCTACCTACTTCTAGGTCAGTGCTCTACTAGGCTATGCTGGAACATGTCTACCAACTCCACTGCATTAAATTATCCCAAGTGCTTAGTTCAGCATTCTGTATACTCAGAGTCCTCAGTAGATGCCATTAGTTGACAGATACATACCCCAGTGTTAGTTATAACTAACTACCTCTCTCTAAGGTCACCCATGACCTCCTTCTTGCCAAATCCAATGGCTCCTACTCCATTCTAATCCTCCTTGACCTCTTTGCTGCCTTTGACACTGTCGACCATCCCCTCCTCCTCCACACCTTATCTCACCTTGGCTTCACGGACTCCATCCTCTCCTGATTCTCCTCATCTCTCTGGCCGGTCATTCTCGGTCTCCTTCTCAGGCGCCTCCTCCTCCTCCCATCCTTTAACTGTTGGAGTTCCTCAGGGGTCAGTTCTTGGCCCTCTTCTGTTCTCCATTTACACTCACTCCCTCGGTGAAGTCATTCGCTCTCACGGCTTCGACTACCATCTCTACGCAGATGACTCACAGACCTACATCTCTGCCCCTGTCCTCTCCCCCTCCCTTCAGGCTCACATCTCCTCCCGCCTCCAGGATGTCTCCACCTGGATGTCTGCCCGCCACCTAAAACTCAACATGAGCGAGACTGAGCTCCTCATCTTCCCTCCCAAGCCTGGTCCTCTCCCAGACTTCCCTATCACCGTGGATGGCACGACCATCCTTCCCATCTCTCAGGCCCTCAATCTCGGTGTCATCTTTGACTCATCTCTCTCGTTCACCCCACACATCTGATCCGTTACCGAGACCTGCCGGTTTCACCTTTACAATATCGCCAAGATCCTCCCTTTCCTCTCCACCCAAATGACTACCTTACTGCTATGGGTTCTCATTATTTCCCAGCTAGACTACTGTGTCAGCCTTCTCTCTGATCTCCCTTCCTCCCCTCTCGTCTTCACTCCGCTGCCCGGCTCATCTTCCTGCAGAAACGATCTGGGCATGTCACTCCCCTTCTTAAACACCTCCAGTGGCTGCCTATCAACCTCCGCTCCAAACAAAAATTCCTCACTCTAGGCTTCAAGGCTCTACATCACCTTGCCCCTTCCTACCTCTCCTCCCTTCTCTCTTTCTACCGCCCACCCCGCATGGTTTGCTCCTCTGCCGCCCACCTCCTCACCATCCCTCAGTCTCGCCTATCCCACCATCGACCCTGGGTCACGTCTTCCCGCGGTCCTGGAATGCCCTCCCTCCTCACATCAGACAAACTAATTCTCTTCCCCTCTTCAAAGCCCTACTTAAAACTCACCTCCTCCAAGAGGCCTTCCCAGACTGAGCTCCTCTTTTCCCTCTACTCCCTCTACCACCCCCCTTCACCTCTCCGCAGCTTAACCCTCTTTTCCCCCCATTTCCCTCCACTCCTCCCCCTCTCCCTTCCCATCCCCTCAGCACTGTACTCGTCTGCTCAACTGTATATATTTTCATTACCCTATTTATTTTGTTAATGAAATGTACATCGCCTTGATTCTATTTAGTTGCCATTGTTTTCACGAGATGTTCTTCCCCTTGACTCTATTTCTTGCCATTGTTCTCGTCTGTCTATCTCCCCCGATTAGACTGTAAGCCCGTCAAACGGCAGGGACTGTCTCTATCTGTTGCCGATTTGTTCATTCCAAATGCTTAGTACAGTGCTCGGCACATAGTAAGCGCTCAATAAATACTACTGAATGAATTATAATAATGTAGGTATTTGTTAAGCGCTTACTATGGGCAGAGCACTCTTCTAAGCACTGGGGTAGATACAGGGTAATCTGGTTGTCCCACGTGGGGCTCACAGTTAATCCCCATTTTACAGATGAAGTCACAGAGGTCCAGGGAAGTTAAGTGACTTGCCCACAGTCACACAGCTGAAAAGTGGCAGAGCCGGGATTCAAGCCCATGACCTCTGACTCCCAAGCGCGGGGTCTTTCCACTGAGCCACCCTGTTAATTTCCATATAAAAAAAAATAAAGATTTGTAGACATTAGTCTTCTCACTATTAAAACACTTCATTACATAGCTTACATAGCTTAGTAAAAGATGGATTTTTTCAGCTAAGGAAGTGGCATAACCGATTTTGATTTACTTAGCCATTTAAGGGATGATATTTATTAACATTTGGTCTCTATACCCAAACAAAAGTCTCTTGACACACAAATCGACAGTTTCAACATCACATTCTGCACTGAATTCAGCTCCATTTGTTCCCCTGTACCTCTATCCGGTGTTGTACTACTTTTGATCACCTCGACAGAATGCTACCTCTGCAGTACCCGAGCTGAGATGGAATGTACAAATTGTTGATGGAAAACCAGAAACTCTCTGACCTCGTCCACCTTAACTTCATTTTAAAATTCATTCTTACCTGCTTCAGTTTGGGCCTCTCTGCAGCCCCACAACAATGTGCCTTCCTAATTCACTCCCAGATCCACTGCCCCCCACAAACTCTTTAGGACATTTAAGCCCCTCCTCAAACCTCCTGTCCCCTCACCCCCATCATCTTCCCCTAATGACCTGGCCACATCATCAACAAAATTGAAACCATCAGGTGTCATCTCCCTAAAACCTCCCCTGCTCGTCTCCTGTCTCCCCTCCTCCTCTGCCCTCTTTGCCTCTATCTTCCCTGCAGTAAGTCAAGAAGAGATCTCTCTCCTCCTCTCTAAATCTACCCCACTTCACCCAGGCCTCTGACTCCATCCTTTCATACACTTCAAAATCACTTGCTTCCTCCTTTCTTCCCTCCTTGACTGCCAACTTCAACAATTCACTGTCTAAAAGCTTCTTCCCCATTGATTTCAAATATACTCATGTCTCCCCTATCTTAAAAAACCCTCGCTTTGACCCCACAGCTCCCTTGAGTTATCGCCCCAACTCCCTCCAACCGTTACTCTCCAAACTTCTTGAGAGAATTGTTTACACTTGCTGTCTCCACTTCCTCTTCATTCATTCAGTAGTATTTATTGAGCACTTACTATGTGCAGAGCACTGTACTAAGTGCTTGGAATGTACAATTCGGCAAAAGATAGAGACAATCCCTGCCCAATGACAGGCTCACAGTCTAAATGATTCTTCTTCAGTTCTCTCCTAGATCCCCTCCAATCTGGCTTCTACCTGCTTCACTTATAATAAAAGTATTTGTTAAGGGCTTACTATGTGCAGAGCACTGTTCTAAGCACTGGGGTAGATTCAGGATACTCAGGTTGTCCTTCGTGGGGCTCACATTTTTTAATCCCCATTTTTGCAGAGGAGGGAACCAAGGCCCAGAGAAGTGAAGTGACTTGCCCACACAGAAGACAAGTGCCGGAGCCAGGATTAGAATGCAAGACCTCTGACTCCCCAGCCCGGGCTCTTTCTACCGAACCATGCAGCTTCTCCAAATGTTAGTATTTGTTAAGCGATTACTATGTGCAGAGCACTGTTCTAAACACTGTGGTAGATACAGGGTAATCAGGTGGTCCCACGTGAGGCTCACAGTCTTAATCCCCATTTTACAGATGAGGTAACTGAGGCACAGAGAAGTGAAGTGACTTGCCCACAGTCACACAGCTGACAAGTGGCAGAGCTGGGATTTGAACCCATGACCTCTGACTCCTAAGCCCGTGCTCTTTCCACTGAGCTACGTCCTGCCAGTTCTATTTTTACAACATTGCTAAAATTCACCCTTTCCTCTCCAACCAAATTGCTACATGCTGATCCAAGAAATTATCCTACCCCACCTTGATTACTATATTAGCCTCCTTGCTGATGTCCCTGCCTCCTGTCTCTCCCAACTCCAGTCCAGACTGCAGTCCACTGCCTAAATCATTTTTCTAATAAAAGTTCAGTCTACGTCTCCCCACTCTTCAAGAACCTACAATGGTTCCCTTCACTTGTGGGAAATAGCCCTCTCTAAGGTAAGCAGTGTTCTTCTTCCCACCAAATCTGACACCTGCTATTACATCCTAATCCTCTGAGCCCTTTCCACTGCCATTAATAGTGTAGATCACCCCTTCTTGTAACTTCATCCAAACTTCAACTTACTGATTGTGTCCTCTCTTTATTCTCTTCCTTCTCAGTCTCCTTTGCTGGCTCCTACTCTGCCTCCCAGCCCCTAACAATATGGGTTCCTCTGTTCTGGATCCCCTTCTATTCTCCATCTACATCCACTACCCTGGAGAACTCATTTACTCACATGGTTTCATCTACCATCTCTAAGTGTATGATTCCCATATCTGCATCTCTAGTCCTGACCTCTCTCCTTTTCTGAAATCTCACATTTCCTCTTACCTTCGGGATTTTTCTAACTGGATGTCTCAATGACGCCTCAAACTTGGAAAGAGACTGGGCTTTGGAGTCAGAGGTCATGGGTTCGATTCCTGGCTCTGCCACTTGTCAGCTGTGTGACTGTGGGCAAGTCACAACTTCTCTATGCCTCAGTTAACTCATCTGTAAAATGGGGATTAACTGTGAGCCTCACGTGGGACGACCTGATTACCCTGTAATAATAGTAATAATAATGTTGGTATTTGTTAAGTGCTTACTATGTGCAGAGCACAGTTCTAAACGCTGGGGGAGATACAGGGTCATCAGGTTGTCCCACGTGGGGCTCACAGTCTTCATCCCCATTTTACAGATGAGGTCACCGAGGCACAGAGAAGTGAAGTGACTTGCCCAAAGTCACACAGCTGAAAAGTGGCAGAGCCGGGATTCGACCCCAACTCCCCCAGTGCTTAGAACAGTGCTCTGCACATAGTAAGCAATTAACAAATACCAATATTATTATTATTATTATTGTAATTAACTAAACAAGTCCCAAACTGAAATCCTTATCTTCCTACCCAAATCCTGTCTTCTCTCTGTCTTTCCCATGATTGTAGATACTACTACCCTCCCAACCTCACAAGCCCTCATCCTCTACTCATTTCTCTCATTCCACCCTCATATTCAACCTGTCAGCAAATCCTGCTAGTTCTATTTTCACAACATTGCTAAAATCCACCCTTTCCTCTCCAACCAAATTGTTACATGCTGATCCAAGAAATTATCCTCTCCCCAAATTATCCTATCCCACCTTGATTACTATATTAGCTTCCTTGCTGACGTCCCTGCCTCCTGTCTCTCCCAACTCTAGTCCAGACTTCACTTTGCTGCCCAGATCATTTTTCTAATAAAAGTTCAGTCCACGTCTCCCCACTCTTCAAGAACCTGTAACGGTTGTCCATCCACATCTGCATCAAACAGAAGCTCCTTACCCTCGGCTTTAAAGCATTCAATCAGCTTGCTCCCTCCAACTCACCTCACTGATCATCTCCTACAGCCCAGCCTGTACACCTGACTCCTCTAGCATCAGCTTACTCCCTGTACCCCAGTCTCTTCTATCTCACCTCTGGTCACTTTTCCATGTCCTCCCCCTAGCCTGGAAATCCATTCCCCTCCACATAAGCCAGGTCACCTCCCTTCCCACCTTCAGAACATCATGAATTTCACATCCCCTCCAAGAGGCATTCACTGATTAAACCCTCTTTTTCTCAGCTCCTTCTCCCTCTGTGTCATCTACACACTTGGATCTGTGACCTCTGGGCATTTGATATTTACCCCACCTCCATCCCCATAGCACTTATCCCATTTCTGACATATATACTTTGAGGAGCACCATGGCTTAATGGAAAGACCATGGGCTTAGGAGTCAGAGGTCATGAGGTCTAATCTTGGCTCCACCACTTGTTAGCTGTGTCACTTTGGGTAAGTCACTTAACTTCTCTGTGCCTCAGTTACCTCATCTGTAAAATGGGGATTAAGACTGTGACACATGGGACAACCTGATTACCTTGTATCTACCTCACTCCTTAGAACAGTGCTTGGCACATAGTAAGCACTTAAATACCATCATTATCATTATTATTCATGTTCATATGTTTAAATTACATACTATAAATTCTTCATTTATTTTAATGTCTGTTTCCCCCTCTAGAATGCAAGCTCTCACTGTTGACAGGGAATACGTCTGCCAAATATGTTTTATTGTTCTCTTCTGAGCACTTAGTACAGTACTCTGCACATAGTAAGTAATCAATACCATTGATTGACTGATTGATTAATCAGGATTTTCTATGTGGTCAGCACTAGTTTAAGCACTGGAGTAGATACAAAATAATCCAATCAAAGTCCCTGTCACACACTGGGATCACAGTCTAAGAAGGAGGCAGAGCTGGTCCCTTCTCCTTAGGGAAGCAGCATGGTCTAATGGAAAGGTCATGGGATTCAGAGGACATAGGTTCTAATCACATCTCAGCCTTATATTTGTTGTTTGACGTTAGGCAAGTCACTTCTCTTCTCTGTGCCTCAGTTATCTCATTGGTAAAATGGGGATTAAGACTGTGAGCCCTTTGTGGGACAGGGACTGTTCAACCTGATTACCTTGTATCTATCCCAGCTCTTAGAAGAGTGCTGGGCACATAGTAAGCACTTAACAGATACCAGAATGACGATGATTATTATTATCATTATTTTACAAATGAGAAGCCAGAGGCATAGAGAGGTGAAATGACTTCGCTGAGATCATAGAGTAAGGAAATGATGGGAGTTGGAACTAGAACCCAAATTTTTTGATTGCTATGCTTTCTTCTTTCTTTAACCCCTTAGTTAAAAATACTAACCATACCTGATGCGAAACCTTGTCTAGGTTGCCTTTGCTTACATGAAATTGCCACGTTCCCAAACTGGGAGAAATCCAGTCTTTTCATGTGGCAGAGTCACCACAAAGACCTCTCATTTTAAACTCCACTAATGGGCTCTTCAATCACTTGCTGTAGGGGTTCCATTTTTAAAGCTACCTCTGACCAGATTCTAGGAGGAAGAGAGGATAAGGAATTGCTCTCCAGCATAACTTCATTTGAGACAAAATGGCATCAGTAACACCCCATTTATTCTGTATCATGCAATATTCAGTTTCTGCACAGCAAGATGGAAGACTAGCTCTCTAACTGTCTCTCCTAGAATCCATTAATATTAATAGTCTGAATAATAGACCAAAAATAAAAAAAAAACTTTTGCCCTGAGTAAAGCATGTAACCTATATTTCTGTATGTGTTTGCTGGTTGGCAATCTCTCTACTTTGCCTAATTCTAAAGCATTTGTTTTTCCTTCCATCATTTGTTTAACAGGGCTAAGTTGAAATGGTTCTGTGGGGAGTTAGCTGATTAATGACTAATTTCCATCATGTACACACTCAAGTGCAGCTTGCTATTGGAGCAATTTTGCTGAAATAAATGATATTAGAAAGTCTGGCTGGGCTGAGGAACTAAATGATGTATACTTTTGGTTTTACTTAGAAAAGAAAAGCAGCTGACTGAAGACAAGAAAATAAAACAAAAGGTATTTTTCTGGGAAATGAAAACATTGTGCTCTCAAAACTGTGAAAACACTGTATTGTATTCACCCAAGTGCTTAATGCAGTGTCCTGCACACAGTCAGCACACATTTAATATGATTGAATGATCTCAAAAATCACAGGCTTCTTGAGGACAGGGGCTGTGCCTTATTACCTTCGGTTCTATTCAACAATCCTTCAATAAATATGTAGCGATGATTTCATGAATTTTCAAGGGATCATTCATCCAAACCTTCATAGAAACTCAACCAAAAAAAGAACATAGGCCTGGGAGTCAGACGGACCAGGGATCTAATCTTGGCTTCTCAGTTTATCTGCTGTGTGATCTTGGGCAAGTCACTTCACTTCTTTATGCCTAATTTACCAGATCTGTAAAATGTGGATGAAGGCGGTGAGCCCCATGAGGGCCAGGGTCTGTATCCAAACTGAATAGCTTCTATCTACCTCAGTGCTTAGAACAGTGCATTACACATAATAAACCCTTAACAAATACCAAATATATATTTTTTAAAAAGTCATGCTTTTTTTCTATATGTTTTTGTAGTTCTTTTCTTCCCTAAGGATGCATGTTCTAAAGTAATTTTGTTCCTCAAAATAATCCTGAAAATGGTAAGGCTGATTGTCAGGCTCATGACTCTTTGGGCACAAATTCTCCCCCTTGGTATAATAATGTTGGTATTTATTAAGCAGTTACTATGTGCAGAGCACTGTTCTAAGCTCTGGGGTAGATACAGGGTAATTAGGTTGTCCCACATGAGGCTCACAGTCTTCATCCCCATTTTACAGATGAGGGAACTGAGGCAGAGAGAAGTTAAGTGACTTGCCCACAGTCACACAGCTGACTCTGAGGCTAGAGAATTTTCTTTTGCTCAGATAAATTTTCCTTTCCTCACTACCTCATCTTATAGTGAAAGCAGGAAGAATGAATCTTTTCACTGAGCTCCTGGACCAATTCCTGCAGTGTCTTTTTCAGGCCAGCGACAGTATCAGAATGCAAGCCATATAGCCATTGGAGGTCTGTAACACAGTCCCCTAACTTTGAAGCTATGGGCACTGAATCACAGTTACACTGGGTGAAACACATGAGAATAACTGACAGCAGGAAGCCACTGTTGTCTGTACGGAGGGTTAAATTGGGAAAATGAAAGCAAAAAGAGGAAGGGAAAAAATTTAAGGACGTGTGAAACAAATCCTCAGAAAATATGGCATCCCAGTTGAAAACTAGGAATCAGTTGCTGAGGACTGACCAGCATGGCTCTTGGTCATCAAGAAGGGAGTAGCACTCTTTGAGCAAAAGCTTCACATGGAAGAGAGAGGAGGCAAAATAGCAGTCAGTTCCAGGAACTGTAAATATTAAACATAACAATTCAGCAAAGGACAGACTTTTTGTGCACACATTTTGGCTGAGACAGGGTGGTCTGAGTGGTTTTTTCAATCATCCTGGCATTCAAAGGTGAATTATTTGAATTAAAGAATGATAATAATGGTAATTATACCACTGCATAGAGTTGGTAGTTGAAGCATGAGAGCAAATGAGTGCTCCAAGGGAGTGGCTGTAGATGGAGAATAGAAGGGGACCTAGAACTGAACCTTGAGGGCCCCCCACATTTAGGGGGTG
Organism: Ornithorhynchus anatinus; assembly: GCF_004115215.2. NCBI lineage: Eukaryota > Metazoa > Chordata > Mammalia > Monotremata > Ornithorhynchidae > Ornithorhynchus > Ornithorhynchus anatinus. The sequence continues at coordinate 176,823,553 of NC_041728.1, read as the reverse complement.
GGAGTCAGAAGAGGAGCCCACAAAGGAGACTGAGAATGAGTGGCCAGAGAGATAGGAGGAGAACCAGAAGAGGTCAATGTCCGTGAAGCCGAGGTTGGATAATATTTCCAGGGGAAGAAGGTGGTAGAGAGTGCTGAAGACAGCTGAGAGGTCAAAGGAGGATTAGGATGGAATTGAGGCCATTTGATTTGGCAAGAAGGGGATCAATTGTGACCTTTGAGAGGGAGGTTTCTTTGGAATGAAGGGGATGGAAGCCAGATTGGAGGGGGTAAAGCAGGATGGTAGAAGCAGCGTGGCTCAGTGGAAAGAGCCAGGGCTTGGGAGTCAGAAGTCGTGGGTTCTAACCCCAGCTCTGCCACTTATAGCTGTGTGACTTTGGGCAAGTCACTTAACTTCTCTGTACCTCAGTTTCCTCATCTGTAAAATGGGGATTGACTGTGAGCCCCAAGTGGGACAACCGGATTACCTTGTATCTACCCAGTGCTTACAACAGTGCTTGGCACATAGTAAGCACTTAACAAATACCACATTATTATTATTATTATTATTAAAGGAGAGAATTGGAAGAAAGGAATTTGAGACTGTGGTTTAGACAATTCACTCAAGGAGTTTGGAGTTTGAAGAGGAATGGTAGGAGGGAGATGGGGTGATAACTGGAGGGAGCCGTGGGGTCAAGGAAAGGTTTTTTAGGATGGGAGAGAAATGGGCTTGTTTGAAGTCAGAGGGGAAGATATCAATGGAGAATGAACAGTGGAAGATGGCTGTTAGGGAGGGAAGAAGGGAGGGGGTGAGAGTTTTGAAAAGTTGCAAAGGAATAGGGTCAGATGCACTTGTGTGTGGAGGGGGTGGACTTTGAGAAGATGCAGGAGATCTCCTCTAGAGATGCTTCTGGGAAAGATGGGAGAGTTGAAGGAGGCAGGAGTGGGGCAGAACTAAGGAGGGACAGGAGAGGTTTTAGGGAGCTCACAACTTGATAGTGTCAATTTTCTCAATAAAGTAGATGGCCAACTCACCAGCGGCAAGGGATGGGAGAGGCAGGGGGATGGGGCGGGGGGAGGCCTGAGGAGGGAGTTAAATGTCTGGAACAACTGATGAGGGTGATGGGCATGAGTTTCAATAAGGGTGGAGAAATAATTTTGCCAGGCAGAAGAGAGGGCAGAGTTAAAGCACGCAAGGATAAACTTGAAGTGGATGAAGTTGGGCTGATAGATTTCCTCCATCAGCCCTCTGTGTGTCATGCACAAGAACTAAGGAAGTGGGCAGTGGATGTGATTCAGGGCTATGGGCTAGTAAACCCCATTTTACAGATGTTGTAACTGAGGCCCAGAGAAGTTAAATAACTATTTTATCCCCATGGTTCAGAAGAAGAAACAGAGGCACACAGAAGTAAAGTGACTTCTCCAACATGCTCTGGCATGCAAGTGGCAAAGAGTAATTTGAACCCAGTTCTTCTCATTCTCTAACCACTAGACAACACTTCTTTAATGTAACTCTTGTAGTTCCACTTGGTAGTGAAGAATTAATCTCAATGTCTGAACTGTTATCCACTAAAAAATCATATTAAAAAATCAAAGCAGTGTCCATTCATGAAAATGATCGGGATAATTAAAGATTGAAAGTACACAGTCAATCAATCTTGTACGGTGAGCAGAGAACTATAAGTGCTCGAAAGAGTACATTATAGGAGTTGGAGGATTTGATCCTCGCCTTCAAGGAGCTATTTTGAATTATCTAAAGTCTATCTCCTTGAAATACCCAGATGATTCAGGCCAGATCTTTTTTATATATGAAATTACGTGATGTCTCTTGTGGATGCATGGTGGTTTAGGCCTCACATAAGCCCCTTCTTATCCAACTATTCCTCTTGAACTGTTTTGGCTTTAGGCCTGTTTGTCTCCTAACCACCTTGTTTAAGTGAAGAAGAATAACTTTGTTGACTCAAGTCCCTAGGAGTGGTAGAATGCCAAGAGATGGAATGTGATGGACCTTTAGGCCTGGACTCCATTTTGTCTGGTCAAGACATCGCTCACTACAAGCAGGTTCATGACGTATCCTCCACGCTCTTTTATTCTGGCCTAGCTAGTATCTAACTATGTGTTTATCAGGAAGTGTGATTTGTCAAGGGTCTCAAGACAGGAAGAAGCTAGATCAGAACACCTAACCTGCTTATCAATAGTGTTTGTCCAACAGATACTTGTAATGGAGAGTATTGGGCAGGTCCTAATGATTATTCCAAGTAGAATTTACTCCTGTTTGCATTAAGGTATATACAAAGATTTGTGCTTTTCAATCACATGTGAAGCTAGGATGCTCAACTGACTGTATATAAAGAAATGCTGTATTACTTGAAGTTGAGTTGGCCTCGACTAGCAGAAGATACTCTGCCCATCAACCACCACTCCCTACTAAAGCAAGAAGAAGTGCTAGTTGTAAAAATAATAATAATAATTGTGGCATTTGTTGAGCACTTACTATGTTCCAGGCACTATTCTAAGAGCTGGGGTGGATAGCGTGGCTCAGTGGAAAGAGCCCGGGCTTAGGAGTCAGAGGTCATGGGTTTGGCTAATCTTCCTACAGAAACACTCTGGGAATGTCACTCCCCTTCTTAAACACCTCCAGTGGTTGCCTATCAACTTTCGCTCCAAACAAAAACTCCTCATTCTAGGCGTCAAGGCTCTCCATTACCTTTCCCCTTCCTACCTCTCCTCCCTTCTCTCTTTCTACTGCCCACCCCGCACACTCCGCTCCTCTGCTGCCCACCTCCTCACCATCCCTCGGTCTCGCCTATCCCGCTGTTGACCCCTGGGCCATGTCCTCCCGCGGTCCTGGAATGCCCTCCCTCCTCACCTCTGCCAGGCTAATTCTCTTCCCCTCTTCAAAACCCTACTTAAAACTCACCTCCTCCAAGAGGCCTTCCCAGACTGAGCTCCCCTTCTCCCTCTACTCCCTCTACCACCCCCCCTTCACCTCTCCACAGCTTAACCCTCTTTTCCTCCCATCTCCCTCTGCTCCTCCCCTTCTCCCTTCCCATCCCCTCAGCACAGTACTCATCGGCTCAACTGCATATATTTTCATTACCCTATTTATTTTGTTAATGAAATGTCCATCGCCTCGATTCTATTTAGTTGCCATTGTTTTTACAAGATGTTCTTCCCCTTGACTCTATTTATTGCCATTGTTCTTGTCTGTCCGTCTCCCCCGATTAGACTGTAAGCCCGTCAAATGGCAGGGACTGTCTCTATCTGTTGCCGACTTGTTCATTCCAAGCGCTTAGTACAGTGCTCTGCACATAGTAAGCGCTCAATAAATACTATTGAATAGTATCCCAGCTCTGCCCCTTGGCAGCTGTGTGACTGTGGGCAAGTCACTTAACTTCTCTGTGCCTCAGTTACCTCATCTGTAAAATGGGGATGAAGACTGGGAGCCCCATATGGGACAACCTTATGAGAAGCAGCGTGGCTTAGTGGAAAGAGCACAGGATTGGGAGTCAGAGGTCATGGGTTCTAATACCAGCTCCACGACTTGTTAGCTGTGTGACTTTGGGCAAGTCACTTAACTTCTCTGGGTCTCAGTTAACTCATCTGTGAAAGGGGGATTACAACTGTGAGCCCCATGTGGTACAACCTGATGACTTTGTATTTATCCTAGTGCTTAGAACAGTGCTTGGCACATAGTAAGTGCTTAACAAATACCAACTTTATTATTATGATTATTACCTTCTATCTACCCCAGTGTTAGAACAGTGTTTGGCACATAGTGCTCAACAAATGCCATCATTATCATTATTATGATTATACAGTACCTGCCTACAACAAGCTCACTGTCTAAATGGTGGGGGGAGGAGCAGGGAGAGAGACAGACATTAATATAACTAAACCGGAACCAAGACATCCATACAAGTAAATGGACAGCAATTCCAGGCCCTATGTTAAGGACTAAGGCAGACACGGGATCATCACATCAGATACAGTCCTTGACCCACATGGGGCTCACTTTCTGAGGGGAGGGAAAACTGATATTTAAACCCATTTCCTAGATGAGGTGACTAATGACCAGAGAAAAGTGACTTGCTAAACGTTTCCCAGTACCTGTCTCCCAACCCTGTGTTTTTTCACTGAGCTGACACAGCCTTTCTCCTAATTCACCACTTTATTAATAAAGTACAGCCACCTTAGCCTTTCAAATGAGGAACAAAGAGAGAGTTTCTGAGAGAAACTGAGAATTGTTTTATTCCTAAATTGAAGTGGCTAAAATGGCTTGAAAGGGATGAGTGATGTGATATCATGGGTGCTTAAACTTAATTTAATGTAATTCATTTACACTTCACTTATTAAAATGTTATTTCAGAAGAGCTGGTTGATGTCTAGAATGCCTTATGAGAATTTAATACAAGCATGTTAAGTGTCTTTTTGTTAAAGATTCAGTTGGATAGGTTATATTTGACAGCACTCTGTAAGAAAGCTCTCCGTAAGTTTGGTTCAATCCACAGAACACTATGAATCTGAAATAGTTTCAAAGTGAAGTACTTAGTACAATGTTCTGCGCAGAGGAAGATCTCAATGAATACCACTAATTTATTTATTGGAATGAGTAAAATGGGGTTTAGGATATGACATCCTCTTGAATTTTATGATTTTCAGACAGTTATAGCATAACATTTTATCATCCTCCCACCCCCGACCCACTGCACTTAAGTCCATATCTGTAATTTATTTATTTATTCATTTATATTAATGCCTGTCTACCCCTCTAGACTGTGAGCTCACTGCAGGCAGGGAATGTGTCTCTTTATTGTTATAGTGTCCCTCTCCCAAGTACTTAGTACAGCCTACCTTAATGGCCCAAAACATGTGATTGAATAAATGAATGAATCACATTGAAAACACACAGACCCACAAATGCACATACTAGTATTACACACACAATTACACACACACACCTTCCCACACAGCTGACTTCAAAGAATTCCACCAACGGAACTCATCTTACCTACTATCTGTACTCTTCATCCACTACTTTGCTAACCCTCTCTCTCTATTCTTCCCAAGGCAACCTTTAAAGTAACCCCCATTCTCCACACTTCCTATCCCCTCTCTTAAATCGATCCCCTGACTTGGAATCCCCTCTTCCCCTAATTCAACTGACCTTGTCCCTGCCCCAAAGCCCTTTTGAAAGCCTACATCCTCAAATATGCCTTTCTGGCATCCCAAGTCCTATAAGTGCATCATCCATCTCCAGCACTTGCTATTGTTTCTTGCTGTCAGGTTGTCTCCAACCCATAGCAACACCATGGACATGTCCCTCCCAGAACATCCCACCTCTGTCTGTGATTGTTCTGGTAGTGACTCTGTAGCGTTTTCTTGGTAAAAATATAGAAGTGGTTTACCATTGCCTTCTTCTGGGTAGTAAACTTGAGTCTCTGCCCTCGACTCTCTCCCATGCCGCTGCTACCCAGCACGGGTGAGTTTTGACCTGCAGCAGATTGTGTCCTTCCACTCACTAGCCAGTGCCCAAGATAGGAATGGATGGGTATAATAATAATGGTATTTGTTAAGTGCTTACTGTGTGCTGAGCACTGTTCTAAGCATTGGGGTAGATACAGGGTAATCAGATTGTCCCTCATGAGGCTCACATTTTTTAATCCCCACTTTTACAGATGAGGTAACTGAGGCATAGAGAAGTTAAGTGACTTGCCCAAGGTCACACAGCAGCCAAGAGGCAGAGCCTGGATTAGAACCCATGACCTCTGATGTCCAAGCCCGTGCTCTTTCCACTAAGCTGCACTGCTTCTCTAAGCAGGGTATGCCTCTGCTTGACTCTCCCACCCATAGTAGAGACTGCTAGGGTACTACAAACTCTTCAGGTGCCATCCTTAGAGGGGCCTCTAGTACTTAAGCCATGATTATACCCATAGATTGTAAACCCCCAGAGGGGACAAGGCTGCCTGTCTAATTCCCACCTGCAAACCTGATTACCCTGTATCTACCCCAGTGCTTAGAACAGTGCTCTGCACATAGTAAGCGCTTAACAAATACCAACATTATTATTATTATAGTGCTCTGTACACAGCAAGCATTTAATAAAAATTATTACCACACCCCTTCCTCATCAATGACATATATATGTATATTCAATTGTACAATTTGCATCTTCATTTGTCCCACCCTCAGCCCCACAGCACTCATGTCCATATCCCTAAGTTATTTTAATGTCTGTCTCCCCTTCTAGAATGTAAGCTCTTTATAAGCAGGGAACATTCCTACCAACTCTAATAATTTGTACTTTCCCAACCACTTAGTACAGTAAGCATCCAGAAAGTGCACAATAAATATGCTTGATTGAAGGATTATTTGATTGATATAATCAACTGTGAGCTCCATGTGGGAAAGGGACTGTGACTGACCTGATTATCTTGTATCTATCTCAGTGCCTAGTACCGTGTGTGGCACATAGTGCTTGACAAGTACTGCAATTATCATTATTATTTTTATTTGTGCTTGGGAACTGTTAAATTGTTGATCACAGGCAATATCTTTTAATTCAGCTTTCCCATTTTAATAGTAATTATAATTGCAGTATCTGTTAAGCACTTAATATTTACCAAGCACTTAGTGAAGGGGAGATACAAGATAAACGGGTCCACCTGGAGCTCACGATGTAAATAGGATTGAAAACAGTTATTGAGTTCCCATTTTACAGGGGAACTGAGACACAGAGAAGCCAAGTGATGTCCCCGAGGTCACACCGCAAGCTAGTGTCAGAGGCAAGATTAGAACCCAGGTTCCCTGACTCCCAGACCTGGGTGTTTTCCACTAGGTCAAAAGCTGCTAGTGATTAAAAAAATGAAGTTGTCATCAGAGTGGCTCAGCATCATAGGAAGAGGAAGTGAGTGAGTTTAGTGTCCCCCCGCCAAACTGTAAACTCATTATGGACAGGGAACTTGTCTGTTCCTTTCTCTTGTATTAGTAATAATAATGATATTTGTTAAGCACTTACTATGTGCCAAGCACTGTTCTAAGCCCTGGGGTAGATACCAGGTAATAAGGTTGTCCCACGTGGGGCTCACAGTCTTAGTCCCCATTTTTCAGATGAGCTAACTGAGGCCTAGAGAAGGGAAGTGACTTGCCAAAGGTCACCCAGCAGTAAAGTGGCAGATCTGGGTTTAGAACCCATGACCTCTGACTCTCAAGCCCATGCTCTTTCCACTAAGCCACACAACTTCTCTATTGTACTTTCCCAAGCACTTAGGACAGTGCTCTTCACATAGTAAGCACTCAGTAAATACCACTGTTTAATTGACTGATATATCATCCTTACAAATATAATTTTTGCAGCCCTGGTGCTTTCATAAAACTGTTTGACCCATAGAGCTTTGAACTGCCTCTAACCTTAATTCATCATTTTCCCTCCCTCTTCATCTTCTCCAGTGTAATTTCATGAAATAAAAACAGAAATAAAATGAAAAGAACAAGAATAGATTCATTATCATAAATATCTGTATTCACTGAGGTCCCACTTTGTGCAGGGGACTAGGCTAAGCACTTGGGACTATACAACATATTGAAAGACTTGGTCCTTGTCCTACAGGACTTTGCTATTTAATTGTGTATTCAATTTCTATTAAGCCTATGCCCTGACTTGGGCCAAGTCCTCCAAGAGGCCTTCCATCTCCTCCAAGAGGCCTTCTCTGATTAACCCTTTTTTCCTTTTCCTCAACTCCCTTCGACATCACCCTGACTTGTTCTTTTTATTCATCCCCCTTGCCAGCCCTAGAGCACGTATATGCATGTCTGCAATTTATTATTTATATTAATATCTGTCTCCCCCTCTAGACTGTAAGGTTGCTCTGGGCAGGGAATGTATCTGTTATATCGTATTTTCCCAAGAGCTTAGTATAGCAGTCTGTACACAGTAAGTACTCAATAAATTTGACTGACTGATAATCAAATTTGAGGGGGTTCTGGGAATGTGGACCAACCAGTAGTTGGTTCCTTGGTTGTTGTAGGATATAAATTCCTGCATTGGGTTGCCTAGGTTTGGCAGCAAACATGACACCTGTCTTGAGTCTTGTCTTATGCTGTTGAGTTGTCTCCAATGCATAGCTACTCCGTGGAATCATCTCCCAGAATGCCCCACCTCCATCTGCAATCATTTTGGTAATGTATCCATAGGGTTTTCTTGGTAAAAATATGGAAGTGGTTTATCATTGCCTTCTTCCACACAGTAAACTTGAGTCTCCACCTTCCACTCTCCCTTATGCCGCTGCAGCCCAGTATGAGTGAGTTTGGACTTGTAGCAGATTGCCTTCCACTCACTAGCCACTGCCCAAGCTAGGAATGGAATGGGTTCCATTCCTCTGCTTGACTCTCCTCTCAAAGCTGAGACTAGTAGAGTACTGGAAGCTCTCCAGGTGCCGTCCTGAGAGGGACTCTTGAGGAGTGGGGACAAAGAATTGTGAGGTTCACTGGGTGAGGCTCATGGGGAAATGACCTTGATATGCCTCCAGCCCCTATCTATGTCCGATTGACTAGTATGAGTGACAAATGTTCCGAACAAATGAGATCTCATCTGCAAAAACCAATCTGAAGATGCAGCTCATTGGTGTGTCCTAAATTAACCACTTCAATTGGATGAAGGACTCTTAGACAGGGGCCCCCCTGGAATACCCCTAACTCAATCAAAAGTTGCTTAGTAAATTAGTACTCCTGTCATGTACTCCTTTGCAACCTCAATTTGGAGTGATATAATCCTTCAAAGTGAATTGGACTAAAAATAGGAAATACTTTTGTATCTCGTCTATCTCACCTCTGACCTCACATCCTTCCCCTGGCCTGGAACACCTTTGCTCCTCATATCCTATTGACAATTACTGTCCCCACCTTCAAAGCCTGGCTGAAGGCAAATCTTCTCCAAGAGGCCTTCTCTAAGCTTTCCTTTCCTTTTCTACTTCTCCCTTCTGCATCTCCATGACTTGATCCCTTCATTCATCCCCCTCCCAGCCCCAGAGCACTTATATACTTACTGATAATGTATTTGTATTCATGTCTGCCTCCCCCTCCAGACTGTAAGCTTGTTGTGTGCAGGGGATATGTCTATTAAATTACTATATTGTACGCTCCCGATTGCTTAGTACAGTGCTCTGCACACAATCTTGTCTCCCTCCCCCTGCACAGGCCCCCAGCAACCAGCTCCCACCTAACCCCTTCCTGCCCTTGCCCCCGACCCCCATCCCATCCCTGTCCTCCTTTCCAAGCACCACCCCTTGTCTCCCTCCCCCCTCACCGGCTCCCTCCAGCTCATTCAAATCCAAACTTTCCCCACCCCACCCCACGCCATCCCCCCTTGCTCCTGCTCTCCATAGCTGATGCCGAGTGTGGCCTGTGGAATGGCTACTCCATCATGGGAAAGCTCCCCTTCATCCTTGACCTGTTCCTGTCTCTCTCCTCCTTCTTGCCATCACTGAAATCTGGCTTGCTCCAATGACATGGCCTTCCCTGCTGCTCTCTCCAGCTGAGGTCTCTTCTTCTCCCACTCCCCCAGACTCAGTGGGAAAGGAGGAGGTGTATGCTTCCTTCTCGTGCCCCAGTGCTGCTTTCGCACCCTCCATCCTCCCCCTGGCCTTTGTTTCCCCTTCTTTGAAGCCTATATCATCCAGCTCTACCAACCCTTCCAGATTCTTGTAGCCTTCATCTACCGCCCCCAGGTCCCATCTCCAACTTCATTAACCATTTTAGGGAGCAAGAAGGGAGCCAATCTCCTGCCTCTCCCCATCCCAGTCCAAATAATCTCTACACTGCCCAGATTATCTTTCTACAGAAATGTTCAGGACGTGTCATCCCCACTCTTCAAAAATCTCTGGTGTTTGCCTATCCACCTCCATATCCAACAAAAACTCCTCACCATTAGCTTTAAAACTATCCAAAACCTTGCCGTCTCCTACCTCACCTCCCTTCTCTCTTTCTACATCCCAGCCTGCACACTCTGCTCCTCTGGTGCTAACCTTCTCACTGGACCTTGATCATGCCTGACTTGCTGCCAACCTCTAGCCCATGTCTTATTGGCCTGGAACGCGCTCCCTCCTCAAATCCACCTGAAAATCACTCTTCCCCCCTTTTCAAAGCCCTCTTGAAGGCACATCTTCTCCAAGAGGCCTTCCCAGACTAAGCCCCACTTTTCCTCAACTTCCACTCTCTTCCGCATCACCCTGACTCACTCCCTTTGCTCTTCCCCTCACTCCTACCCGACAGCACTTATATATGTATATATAGATATATCTATATATTTATATATCTATAATTTTATTTATTTATATTGATGCTTGTTTACTTGTATTGATGTCTGTCTCCCCCAACACCTGGACTGTGATCTTGTTATGGGCAGGGACTCTTTCTCTTTATGGCTGTATTTTATTTCACCAAGCACTTAGTACAGTGCTCTATACACTGTAAGTGCTCAATAATTATGATTTAATGATTGAATAATCTCTCAATAAATAGTGATAATGACAATAATTATTATGTGCCAGGCACTGAAATAAGTGCTGCGGTGAGTACAAGCAAATCAGGTTGAGCACAGTCCCTGTCCCTCCTGGGTCTCACAGTCTCAACCCCCATTTTACAGATGAGGTAACTGAGGCCCAGTGAAGTGAAGTGATGTGATTTCCCGAAGGTCACACAGCAGACAAGTGACAGAGCCAGGATAAGAATGCATGACCTTCTGAATCCAAACCCATGCTCTGTCAACTAAGCCACTCTGCTTCTCAACTGACTGACCGACTGAGTTTTGTATCTATGTATTTTAATAGGATCTAAGATTTTCTGATAATAGGGAAATGTCTTTGATATGTTTGATATAGCATATTGTTGACAGTGAGGGAGAAGGTACTTAATGTTTAATGTTGGTATTTGTTAAGCGCTTACTATGTGCCGAGCACTGTTCTAAGCACTGGGGTAGACATAGGGGAATCAGGTCGTCTCACGTGGGGCTCACAGTCTTAATCCCCATTTTACAGATGAGGGAACTGAGGCACAGAGAAGTTAAGTGACTTGCCCACAGTCACACAGCCGACAAGTGGCAGAGCTGGGATTCGAACTCATGAGCCCTGACTCCAAAGCCCATGCTCTTTCCACTGAGCCACGCTGCTTCTCAATGGCAGCAGTACTTAACACAGTGAGTATGCAGTGAATACCATTTAATTAATATCAAGGCAACATCATTCAACATCAAAGCAACACTCAACAATTGAAAGATCCAGTCCTAAAATAGCAATACCAGGTTGGAAGTCTTTATTCAATTTGCGCTTTTATTTTCTCAACTATAAAATGGACACAAGTAGGACTATGCTTATTGAGAGTCAAAGTGAAGAATGCAGTATGCAGAAGCATAAAAGTTAAATAGAAAGTGTAATACAAATGGGTAATGATAAAAACGGTGACGAGATTTTTGTATAGCATGTTTATCGCTACACAAAGAACAAATTGAGGGTCTTTAGCAAATGGTATTTTATAATGATAGCTCCAGTCACTGTAGGAATATGAATTGAAGGACTTTGAATAGAATGTGCTGCATTATGCTTGAATTCCATGTTAAGTTTGGCATAATGGTAATAAATTTCACTTACATAAATCCTTTTCTCTAAGAAATCTCAAAATTATTTTAATATGCCATTAATACTGATCACTCTTCTAATCTAATGCAAAATGACCCTCTTTTTCTTCTTTCTCTGCATTCCATTTTCTCTGTCTCATTCTCAATCCTTTTATCTCTCCACATACAAATATAGAAAAAGCATATACAGAGAGGGTTGCAGTTTTGCCTAGTGGATAAAGCATGGTCCTGGACGTCAGAGGGACCTGGGTTCTAATCCTGACTCTTCCACTTGTCTGCTGTGTGATCTTGGGCAAATCCTTCACTTCTCTGTGCCTCAGTTACCTCTTCTATGAAATGGGAATTGAGGCCGTGAGCCCCATGTGGGACAGGAACTGTGTCCAGCCCAATTTGTTTGCATTCACCCTAGAGTTTAGTAAAGTGCCTGGCACATAGTATGTGCTTATCAAATACTTCTACTATTGTTATCATTATTATTATAAAGCAAGAGAGAAAGACAGAGTAAGAGAGACAGAGAGAAAAATACACAGGCAAACAGGCATGTTATAATACTGAGAGTATGTTGAAGTGTGGTGAAAGGGAAAAATTGCTATTTTATCCTAGTTCTGTTCTCATTGATGTGAATGCCTATGTAATTATTTCATTAATTTAGATAAAACATCATATTTGGCCTTTATTTGATAGATGATTCAATTTAATTTTTTGTCTAAATGTTTCAGATTATTTTAGCAATGTGGACTTGGCTTAAATATTTGCATTTTACATTGCTGTTACTCTTAATTTTTTTCTTCTTCTAGGCCAAAGCATGATAACACTGTTAGTAGGGTTAGAGAGAATATTTTCCATTAAGATCACCATTCAAATCTCATCAACATATTTTTATTCTAATCAGTGAAAATTATAGATTTTCAAGTAAGGTGCAATCTGCTCAAACTGATTAGGATATTACAGTTGTGCTAATCAACTGAAGTGAGAAGAGCATGAAATTGCCAGCATAATTTTTTCTTGCTTTACTTGCTCTTCTTAGGGGTTCTTGGGTTCAATAATGCTACAGCGGCTTGTATGGAAATATTTTTTTTTAGAAACCTATAACTTATTTACAGATTCCACAACAATACATAGGCCCTTTTTTACTCTACTTGAATCAGAGATTAAGAGTGTTGAATCCATTTGAGATTAATTAAATTGAATCCATCCTAAGTAAAATATACTATTCAGAATGTTGCAGGCTTGGAAAGCAGCGTGGCTCGATGGAAAGAGCACAGGCTTGGGAGTCAGAGGTCATGGGTTTGAATCCCGGCTCTGCCACTTGCCAGCTGAGTGACTGTGGACAAGTCACTTAGCTTCTCTGTGCCTCAGTTACCATATCTGTAAAATGGGGATTAAGATTGTGAGCCTCACATGGGACAACCTGATTACCCTGTATCTACCCCAGCGCTTAGAACAGTGTTCTGCATATAGTAAGTGCTTAACAAATACCAACATTATTATTATTATTAATGTGAATGATTTATTCAGTATAATTTATTAATTTAAATAATTTATTGATAATGGACTGTTCAAGGAATACTTTGCTAGGACCATGGGATAGCACAGTCAAAGAAAATAGTACAGTCCTTGTTTTCAAGAAATTACAATTAAATGACTAGTAAATGAATAATCAGTGTCAGTCAATCATATTCATTTAGTACTTACCATGTGCAGAGAGCTGTACTAAGTGTTGGGAGAGAACAGTCTGATAGTGTTGGTAGACATGATCCCTGGCCACCACGAATTTACAACTTGGAAGGGAAGATGGACACTAAAAATAATTACAGCTAAAGGAAATGGCAGAGTCTAAGAATATGGATATAATTGCTGTGGCGCTGGGATCAGGTGAGTTTCAAAGAGTGTAAGCAAACTACTAGACCCAAATGAATAGGCAACCCAGAGCGAGTCTAGGGATGCAGTATGGCGTAGTGGATAGAGCATGGGGCTGGGAGTCAGAAGGTCATGGGTTCTAATCCCGGGCTCCTCCACTTGTCTGCTGTGTGGCCTTGGGCAAGTCACTTCACTTCTCTGGACCTCACCTACCTCATCTGTAAAATGGGGATTAAGACTGTGAGCCCCACGCGTGACAGGTACTGTGTCCAACCCCATTTGCTTATATTCACCCCAGGGGTTAGTACCGTGCCTGGCCGACAGTAAGCACTGGACGAATACCACCATTATTATTATCATTATTATTATTATTATTAAGACCAGATGAATAGGGTGGGGAAATGAGGGCTACCCACTCCATTATTTTGATTGCTCTTCATCTCTTCATGTGAATGTCTATGTGGCTATCAATTATTATTAACTGAGCACACAGTAAGCACTCAATAAATACAATTGACTGATTGATTGAAGTTTAAGTCCCAGGTGACTGAGGGGTGAAGGGACACAGATTGTAGTCCCAGCTGTTTCTCTAGCAGGCTCAGTGGGTGTGAGCATGGTATGTATCTGTTAGATAATCAGTGTGGCCTAATGGTTTAGAACACTGGTCTGGGAGTCAGAAGGATGTGGGTTCCAAGAGAGTGAGGTCCTTGTGTCTGCTGTTTGACCTTGGACAGGTCCCTTAACTTCTCTGTGCCTCGGTTACCTCATCTGTAAAATGGAGATTAAGATGTGTTTGAAAGTGTTGCATGTTCTGACTAAGCTCTCTTTTCTAGGACTCCCTCTTCCGTCTGTCACCTATGTACTTGGTTCTGTACCCTTAACACGCTTCATTTAATCATTCAGTCATAATAATTGAGAGCTTACTATGTGCAGAGCACTGTACTAAGCGATTGGGAGAGTACAGTACAACAATAAACAGCCATATTCCCTGCCCACCATCAGTTTACAGATATTCAGCCCCCTAAAGCACCACACTACTCATGTACATTCCTGAACTGTATTATTTTCTGGACTGTGAACTCGATTTGGGCAGGGATTTGACGTCCAACTCAGCTGTACTGTACAAGTGCTTACTAGAATGCTCTTCACACAGTAAACATTCAATAAATACTGACTGATAAGGATAGCAAATTCAGTTCAGGATCCGGTGGCAGTAATCCATTAAATTATATTCTAATGAACTGAACAGGCCAACAGACCTCTGAAAACTTGTTATTTATACCTTGAGAGTGATTGAATCATCCAACAGGAATGAGTAGCTAGCTCCAGAATTAAAAAGAGTAAAAGCCTTGAAAAAAAAATCCCTAACTCCAAATGGCACCATCTACCAGAGCGCTTCTGCTTCAATTTAGGAAGATGGGGAAATGTCGATCTCTACCTTTTTTAGTACTTTTTTTTTTTCCGTGAAGTTGTCGATTTCCCCCAGGGCCCAAATACCAAGTAGCCCACACCTGATAGAGCGGTCTTCTCTCCCTATCAGTGGAAAATGAGTCTAGCAGAGTGAAATATGCCACGTTAACACACAGGTGGCAGTAGAAGACCAAGTTGTCAGGGTCAGTGGGCGAACACTCATCCTTTGTGGCACCAAAACTGGGATGGAAGGTTTTATTATTGCATCTTTTCCACAGTTTCTGCCTGTGGCTGATAGTATGTTCGCTTGGATTCCAGAAAGGAAATGGAGAACCGGTTATTAAAACCCATAGTTGCAGTAGGTTGCAGATCTTCCAGCAAGCGATTGATTCTCTTCCCTATACGTTTTCTGTGGTTTCACAGCCCTGCAGGGGTTCGTTAAAAAGTGTTCAATAAAGCATTATGCTGTTACTCAATACCATAGTTTGGAGCCAGTAGTATAAACACAGGAAATAGTATTGAATCTACTCCATAGCCTTTCTTAAAAGATCTAAGATGTTGGTTTTTATAGAAAGTAAAAATGCCGATTAACTAAGTGTGCTCACTTTTATTCAGTGCCTGAATTTCATCAGGAGGTACAAGAACTCACAGATATTATTGTTCCACTTCCTCCCTAGACAATGAAGTCATTATGGGCAGGGAAAATATCTACCAGTTCTTTTGTATTGTACTCTCCCAAGTTCATTCAATAGTATTTATTGAGCGCTTACTATGTGCAGAGCACTGTACTAAGCACTTGGAATGAACAAGTCGGCAACAGATAGAGACAGTCCCTGCCGTTTGACGGGCTTACAGTCTAATCGGGGGAGACAGACAGTCAAGAACAATGGCAATAAATAGAGTCAAGGGGAAGAACATCTCGTAAGAACAATGGCAACTAAATAGAATCAAGGCGATGTACATTTCATTAACAAAATAAATAGGGTAATGTAATGAAAATATATACGGTTGAGCAGACGAATACAGTGCTGAGGGGATGGGAAGGGAGAGGGGGAGTAGCAGAGGGAAATGGGGGAAAAAGAGGGTTAAGCTGCGGAGAAGTGAAGAGGGGGGCGGTAGAGGGAGTAGAGGGAGAAGGGGAGCTCAGTCTGGGAAGGCCTCTTGGAGGAGGTGAGTTTTAAGTAGGGTTTTGAAGAGGGGAAGAGAATCAGTTTGGCGGAGGTGAGGAGGGAGGGCGTTGGAGGAGGTGGCCCAGGGGTCGACGGTGGGATAGGCGAGACCGAGGGACGGTGAGGAGGTGGGTGGCAGAGGAG
This sequence comes from Ornithorhynchus anatinus, assembly GCF_004115215.2. Classification (NCBI taxonomy): domain Eukaryota; kingdom Metazoa; phylum Chordata; class Mammalia; order Monotremata; family Ornithorhynchidae; genus Ornithorhynchus; species Ornithorhynchus anatinus. The sequence goes on along the minus strand of NC_041728.1, from coordinate 176,807,363 downwards.
CAGAGCATGTGGGGTGGGCAGTAGAAAGAGAGAAGGGAGGAGAGGTAGGAAGGGGCAAGGTGATGTAGAGCCTTGAAGCCTAGAGTGAGGAGTTTTTGTTTGGAGCAGAGGTTGATAGGCAACCACTGGAGTTGTTTAAGAAGGGGAGTGACATGCCCAGATCGTTTCTGCAGGAAGATGAGCCAGGCAGCGGAGTGAAGAATAGACTGGAGTATGGTGAGAGAGGAGGAAGGGAGATCAGAGAGAAGGCTGACACAGTAGTCTAGCCGGGATATAATGAGAGCCTGTAGCAGTAAGGTGGCCATTTGGGTGGAGAGGAAAGAGAGGATCTTGGCGATATTGTAAAGGTGAAACCGGCAGCTCTTGGTAACGGATAGGATGTGTGGGGTGAACGAGAGAGACGAGTCAAGGATGACACTGAGATTGCGGGCCTGAGAGACAGGAAGGATGGTCGTGCCATCCACGGTGATAGGGAAGTCTGGGAGAGGACCGGGCTTGGGAGGGAAGATGAGGAGCTCAGTCTTGCTCATGTTGAGTTTTAGGTGGCGGGCAGACATCCAGGTGGAGACATCCTGGAGGTAGGAGGAGATGCGAGCCTGAAGGCAGGGGGAAAGGACACGGGCAGAGATGTACCAAGTGCTTAGTACAGTGCTCTACTCAAGTAAGCACTCAATAAATACTATTGATTCCCTCTCTGCCCTTTCTCCCACTACCATCCTGAAATGGTTAAGTTGTTATAGTGATAATGACACTGTGCTTGAGAAGTTCTCTATAGGCTAAGTACTGTGTAACGTGCTGGGATAGATACTCAGAGAGGATCTTTTGACTGCATTATTTTCAAAGAATCTTAAAGCTGCCAGAGAATTTCAAAGTCATCTTATTCTATCTTCCTTTGCTGATAAGAGTGCAGTCAGATGGACCTGAGTGTTGTGTAGAATCTATTAACCAATCATTAATATTCATTGAGCATCTGCTTTATGTTAAGCACACACTTGGTATCTGGATGAATACAGTAAGAGCTCGATCAGTGCCATTGATTGATCAATTGAATCCAATAGGACCAGTAGACATGATTCCTGCCTTCAAAATCTGAAAATCAACAGAAAGTCCCCATAGATCTACCAGAAAGTTCTCTATGGATGTTGGATCAGAGACCCAATGGAAAATTTTAGAAGCCAATTTTGTCCCATCTAACGTGAGTTGAAAGTGTAACATCTTCCTTATCTCAGAGAAGAGGTGAAATGTTTTTCATATTTGAATGTGCTTTCTTTTTTTCTTTTCCCTCTAAACTATGAGCCTGCTATTGGCAGGAACGGTGTCTACCAACTCTGTTACATTGTACTCTCCCAAGCACTTATTACATTGCTCTTCACACAAGAAGTGGTCAATAAATATGATTGATTGATAGATTTGATTTTAGTAGGATGTTGGGATAAGTGCGGGTCTATTGGATTTTTAGTCTGAGGGACATCCAGGTAGAGAGGAGGGGTGAGCAGGAGTCAATGGTTGTTGAGGAGATGGTGAGATATAAAAGAGTAGTTTGGCATCAGAATAAAGTGTGCGGACTGGATTGTAGTGGGAGATGACTGAGACTAAGTAAAGGGGAGAGAGCTTAGCTTGTACCTTGATTCTCATGGTGAGGAGTCATTGTTTGATATGGAGTTGGATGGCTAACTATTGGAGGCACTTGAGGAGTGGAAAGATGTATGCAGAATAATTTCTTTAGAAAAATGACCTGGGCAGCAGAGTGAAGAATGGATCAGAGAGGTGAATGTGTTAAACACTGTTCTAAGTGCTGAGGTATATACGAGTCGATAAAGTTGGACATAGTCTTTGTCCCGCTTGTGGCTCACAGTTTAAGTAGGAGGGAGAACAGGAGAACCGAGGCACAGAGAAGTTAAATGACTTACCCAAGCTCACATAGCAAGCATTTAATAGAGCTGGGATTAGAACCCAGGTTCCCCGATTCCCGGACTGTTTTTTCCACTAGGCTATGCTGCTTCTCTAGGGATCTATCTAGATTTGTGTAAGGAGTTCTATTCCATGCTAGTCAGATGACATCCCTCTCCATAATCTAGAAAATGTGATGGAATGTGTGATGACTGTGAGCCCCATGTGGGACAGGGATTGTGGCCAACCCGATCTACTTCTATCCACTTTTGCACTTAACAGTTCCTGACACGCTGTAAGTGCTTAACAAATACCAAATATAAAAACAAATACAGTCGTTTAGACTGAGAGCCCGCTGTTGGGCAGGGATTGTCTCTATCTGTTGCCAGATTGTATATTCCAAGTGCTTAGTACAGTGCTCTGCACACAGTAAGTGCTCAATATATACAATTGAATTAATGAAATACCACAATTATTATTATTATTATTATGATTATGACATTACTATTAGGTGGGTATGTGAACCTGCTGATCATTCTAATTACAGCTATGGTATTTATGATGCACCTACTATGTGCCAAGCACTGTTCTAAATGCTGAGGTAGATACAAGATTATCAGGTTGATCATAATCCATAAGGTTCACAGTCCAAGGGGTTGGGAGAACAGATATGTAATCCCCATTTGACAGATGAGGAAAGCAAGGAACAGAGAAGTTAAGCAATTTTGTCCAAAATCATAGAGCAAGTAAATTGGGAAACAGGGTTTAGAACTCAAGTCCTCTGATTCTCAGGCCTATGCTCTTTTAACTAGGCCACCCTGTTTACCCTAGCATGCTTAGTCCTTCATAAATAAAAGTGAAGAAAACTTTGAGATGAGAAATTGAAGCCCAGAGAGGTTAAATAACTAGCTCAATGACTAGCTCAAGGTCACACAGCAGGCCATGGGCAGAGGTCAGGCTAGAATCCAGGTTTCCTGACTCCCAGTTCCATCCTATTCATTCTGGATCACACTGCTTGTCCAATTTTCCTCCCGTTCCAATTCTGTTACTATTATGACTACCACCACCGCCAGCAGCATTGGGCAAGTCACTTAAGTGTCCTCAACTTCAATTTCCTCATCTGTAAAATGTGGATTCGATACCTGTTCTCCTCTCTATGTAGACTGTGAGCCTCTTGTGGGACAGGTACTGTTTCCAACCTAACTATCCTGTTTATACACCAGTGCTTAATACAGTGTTTGAAACATAGTATGTGCTTAAGAAATACCCCAATCATTATTATCAATAAACTATTTTTATTGAACACTACCTGTGTTCTGATTACTTTGACTAAAATGCTGGGGAAAGTATAATACAAAGGAGTTGATAGAAGAAATTCTTACCCATAATGGCTTGGAGAAGCAGTGAGGCATAGTGGATAGAGCATGGGCCTCAGAGTCAGAAGATCATGGGTTCCAATTCTGGCTTCACCACTTGTCTCCTGTGTGACCTTGGGGAAGTCACTTTACTTCCCTGTGCCTCAGTTACCTCATCTGTAAAATGGGGACTGAGTCTGTAAGCCCCACGTAGGATAGGGACTTTGATCAAACCAATTTGCTTGTATCGACCCCAGTGCTTAGAACAGTGCTTGGCAATAGTAACCACTTGACAAATACCAAAATTATCATCATTATTATATTATTATCATTTATTATACACCAGCCACAATCAACAGTACCATAACAACAACAATAAACAATCTTGTGGAATTTGGGCCTTTTCTGTAGGATGAATTCAGAGAGATACATGAGAAGGTTTCCTTGAATATAGTCTCATGGTTTTCAAGTGCTTCCAGCCCTATCCTCTTGTACTTCTTGCTTTCATCTTCCATCAGTGTTTGAAGTTTCATACATGGATGTGATCTCTAGGAAATAGGTCAGGGTAGGTCTTTCAATAACAAATGTCTGATTCGGATCAATATTGTCTAGGAAATGAGTAAAATAATCCATTTTGAGATAGAGGAGAAATGCAAAATGTAGACTTGAATCTTTTACATCTGAGAGTTATAAAGGATAGAGTAGAACAGTATCATTTCAAATGCAGCAGGTTTAGTAGATAAAAGAGAAAAGGGGACTGATTGCGCTTCCAGCCATCATAACATAGAAAATAAACCAGTGATAATGGGGTTAGTTAGTTATAAACTACAATGCAATATCTCCTAACTCAAGCAAAATCACCCATCTGTTTCTGTTTTGTATGCTGGCATCATTTCAGATCTCAAACATGGTATCTGAATTGCTGTTGTGTTTTCAGTCATGCTTTTAAATATTAACCTTCATGCTCTCTTATTTCCTGAATTAAATATCATAAAATAAGAATATACACTATGCAATCAGAGTCTAATCCTCATCTGACATTTGGAGAGGCATGAGAAGCTATGGACTGTTTTTTAGCACACTGTGATCTTGGTGAAATGACTTTTATCAGACATCTCCTTTCCAATCCTTTATATTTCTTGAATCAGGCCAGTGGTAGAATGCAAAACTCTTCTCCCTTTGCTCTCAAACTCATATCTCAAAGACAAAAAAGAAAAGGCCTGAGAGTTAAAGAAAGAAGAGAAAGAGGAGAAGGACATTTTAGGAAAACAGTCAAATCTGAACAGAGCCATGGATGAGAGGAAGAAGAGTCAAGTGGGAAAAGCATGCCTATCTATGAATGAGGCTTTCACTGGAGTGCCTAGTTTTTTTTCTTGTTCAGCTATTATTGTGTTTTTTTTTAAATGCTTACTCTGTGCTGTGTAAGCAATGGAGCGATTACTCAAGTTCAAAGTCTCCATCACACAAGGGGCTCACCTACTAAGCAGAAGAGTGAACAGGTATGGAATTCCCATTTTACTGATAGTGAAACTGAGGCTCGGAGTAGCTAAATGACTTGCCCAAGGTGAGCCATTGTTTAGTGGTTGAGTTGGTGTTCAGTCAAGGAAGACTCAGAGTCTGTGTCTCTAAGGTAGCATGGCATAATGGATAGAGCACAGGTCTGGGAATCACAAGGACCTGGGTTCATATCCCGGCTCCTCCACCTGTCTGCTATGTAACCTTGGGAAAGTCATTTCACTTCTCTGTGCCTGTTACCTCATCTGCAAAATGGTGAATAAGGCTATGGGCCCCATGTGGGCCAGGAACTGAGTCCAACTTGATAACCTTGTCTCTACTCCAGCACTTAGAACAGTGCTTGGCATGTAGTAAGTACTTAAATACCATCATTTTTTTTTACACTGCGTGGAACATATTGAGCACTTAACAACTAGCACAATTATTATTATCATTTTTAGTAGTTCTGCAATCGTTGCGGGAGCGTATCCATACAGTTTTCTTGGTAAAAATATGGCAGAGTTTACTATTGCCTCCTTCTGCACAGCAAACATGAGTGTCCACCCTCAACTCTCTCCCATGTCGCTGCTGCCCAGCACAGGGGAGTTTTGACTTGTATCAGATTGTCTTCCACTCACTAGCCACTGCCCAACCTAGAAATGGAATGGGTGTGTCTCTGCTTGACACTCCCTCCTGTGATTGTGTCTGGTAGGGTCCTGGAAACTCTCCAGGTGTGACCCTGAGAGGATTTGTAGCAGTAGAAATAATTTATTTACTGGGGGACCCATTGTATGTTGCTGTGCCCAATCGACAACGCTGCATTGCTCAAACCAGGATAGCCAATGCCTGACATGGTTGCGTGTCAGCGATTAGAAATCCTGCCACCTTGAATAGACTGACCCTGATCAGTTCCGTGTTCTGCCATTTATGCTGTATGTTCCCACCTCCTGAATGATACAGGATCCAACACCTCCCATCCTCTGCCCCACGTGCCACCCTTCTGACCTCATCACCCCCTATTTCTGCTCTTTTCTATCTGTGTGCTGTTAGGGACTCTAAAGGAACTATACATGTGGCCATAAATAGAAATTCATTCTAGTTTGTGTATACTGTGCATTTGTCTTTTCACTTGAGGCCCTCTACTTGGCTTCTCTTTCTGAAGCTGGCCTCTCAGATAGGCACAGGCCAGAGATTTTGCTGCCCCAGAGACCTGAATTCTAGAATACGGGGGACTATGGCTCTCCCCAGAATTAGCAAGAAGACCTGAGTGGCCTGGATTTTGCAGGAGGGGCCTGAGCTTTTGATTTTCCCATGAGAAGCAGGAAGCCCTAGGGACACAGTTGACCTCCCAAAAGTCAAACCAGGAGTCTTCCCCAAGTAAAACACCCCTCATCCCTTACAGTTCTGGAGGTAAGCACAGAGTTTAGGGGAGTACACTAGAACTTGACCTGAGAAAATTTACAGAAGAAGAGAAGGATAGACACTCGGCTCTCAAAGAATTACCATCTACTGTGGAGACTGCCAACATAAAATCTTAAAAATGCAACTGGAAAAAAAGTGCCAAAACTTTAATGATGGGAACCAGTTTAACAAGTGATGCCTTAGATGAGAGGACGATGACTTGACAAGGACAGCTGGGAAAAAAAGGCCATGCAGATGGGAATTTAAGTAAGTCGGGAAGATTTCCTTTTGCAGCAATCTAATAATAGCTCTATTTTCTTTTTATTGAGTTAAATCCATTCCATCCAGTGTTCTTTTTCTCTTACTCAGAGCCCAAATTATTATTTATGTTCATCATTTAACCAAGTTATACATACTCTTTCATATGCTTTAGTAGTTGTCCATTGGAAGTGACTTTATATTTGTCGCCCACTTACCTCTTCATCTGTTATATTTTGTTGGAGGAAACTTCCAATCCTATTTTTTGGGGGATTTTTGGTTTGTTTTCTTCTTCTGCATAGATTTCCTGCCATAGCATTCTGGTTTTTTCATAGTATCTGTTATGAAAACATTATGAGCAAACAAATATTTCCAGTGTCTCTCCATCTTTTTGAAGACTGACCATGCACTCCAAAATGCCAGAGAACTGCTTAGGTCAGAATATATCACCTTGTTTGCCTCTTGTTGGATGTCTGTAATGACAATATTATCAAATAAGGCAACAGAGATTGAGGTAGAAAAGCTGAGGTCCAGAGGAAGAGTGAGTTCCAGTCTTTATGTGTATAGAGAACTGCATAAAGTTTGAATGGATAGTCTAGAATAATAATAATATATAATTATGACATATCCTAAGTGCTGACTGTGTGCCGGACACTGTACTAAGCGCTGGGGTGGACACGAGCAAATCAGGTTGGACACAGTCCCTGTCCCACGTGGTGCTCTCAGTCTCAATCCCCATTTTACATATAAGGGAACTGAGGGCCAGAGAAGTGAAGTGACTTGCCCAAGGTCACACAGCAGACAGGTGGCAGAGCCAGGATTAGAACTCATGACCATCCGACTCCCTGGCCCATGTTCTACCCACTATGCTCTACTGTTGCATATGTGTTGTGAACTACCACCTGCCCACTTCCAAATTGCTCCAATGTTCTTGAATAGGATTCAGAACAACTTCCGAGAAATATTCAAAAATCTATGACATTATGTAGTTTTGTTACTTGCTTTTCTAATCTTGTGTGTAACCTTTCTTTAGTAATGAGACACTTTTGAACAATTTTCAGAATTCAGAGTTTTCCCTCTTTAGATGAATTCTGTAAACTGCCAGGCCAGTGGTTTCCAAATAATAATAATATTGTTGCTACTTTTTAAAGCACTTACTATGTGCCAATCACTTCTAATCTCTGGGATAGATAAAAGCTAAAAAGGTTGGACACAGTTCCTGCCCCACGTGGGGCTCCCAGTCAAGTAGGAGGGAGTAGGAATAATCCCCATTTTACAGTTGAGGTCACTGAGTCACAGAGAAGTCAAATGACTTGCCCAAGGTCACCCAGAAGACATGGGTCAAAGCCAGGACTAGGAACCCACGTCCTCTGACTCCCAGGCCCATGCTCTAGCCACTAGACCATGCTGCTTTGGTTGTCTACTATAAATTGCCCATTTGGGAGCTTTTTCCGTTTATCTTTACGTGGCTGATAAATTCCACTTCTACTACTATCACAACATCTTTGTGTTTTTTTTTATTTGTTTTGCTTGCTTTTTTTTCATGTGATCTCTTTAGCACTTACTACATGTTCTGCACTGCTCTATGTGCTGGGGTAGGTACAAATTTATCAGGTTCCTTTCCATACCAAGTGGTTCTTTCACTGGAACCTGGGATTCAATCCAATCAATGTGGAACTGCCAGCATAACTATTACATTTTCAGCCATTAACTTTTTCTCCCATTTCGATCCTCAATAGCGGTAGCATTGTCTGTTTTAGTGACATTTCTTCCTTGCCTCTGGTATCCTAATCTTCCCCACTGCTTTAAAATATGCTTTTGTGTCACCTATCCTAAACCCCCCCCCCCAAAAAAAAAGCAACCTTTCCCTGAGCTCCCTCCAGTTATTGCTCCATCTCCCACCTAGGATTCCTCTCCAACCTCTTTCAGTGAGTTGTCTAGATCAGCTGTCTTCACTACCTCTCCTCCAGTTCAACCCATTCAATCTCGCTTCTGCCCCCTAAACTCCACAGAAAGTGCCCTCTTTAAGGACTTTTTGATAAATCATCTGGTCTCTATCCTAATCCTCCACGACCCCTCAGCTGCCATCAGAACTGTTCATCACCCCCTTCTAGAAATTTTACTCAACCTTGTCTTCACTGCCACTACCCTCTCCTGGTTCTCTTTCTAACTCTCTGATCATTCCTTCTCAGGCTCTTTTGGAGAACCCCCTCTTCTGCTTTCCACCTTCCAACAGTTGAGAGCTCTCAAGGCTGAGTTCTGGGTCCCCTTCTATTCTTCGCCTACACCAGTTCCCTTGGAGAACTCATTCACTCCCACAGCTTCAACTACTATCTCCATGTGGATGATTCCCAGATATACCACTACCACCTTTCCCTTTCTCCTTCTCTGCAATCTCGTGTTTTCCACTGTCTTCAAGACCTCTCTCCCCGGACATCTTGATGTCACCTCAATCTAAACAGGTTCAAAATGGAATTTCCCATTTTCCCACCTAAACCTGGCCCTCCCCTAGTCTTTCCCATCACTGTAGACAAACCAATATCCTCCTTATTTGACAAGCTGAGAAACTTGGCATTATTCTTGATTTATCTTGCTCATCCAACCTACATATTCAATCTGTTATCAAATCATTTCTACCATTATATCTGTAAAATCCACCCTTTCCTCTCTATTTGAACTGCTACTATGCTGATCAAAGCATTTATCCTATCCTGCCTAGACTAGTAGTTACCTCATTTGCAAAATGGGGTTAAGAGTCTGAGCCCCATGAGGTACAGGGATGGTGTCCAACCTGATTACATTCTATCTAGAAGCAGCATAGCACAGTGGATAGAGCATGGGCCTGGGTGTCAGAAGGTCATGGGTTATATTCCCGGCTCCACCACTTGTCTGCTCTGTGACCTTGGGCAAGTCACCTCATTTCTCTGTGCTTCTGTGACCTCATCTGCAAAATGGGGATTGAGACTGTGAGCCCCAAGTCAGACAGGGACTGTGTCCAACCCGATTTGCTTGTATCCACCCTAGCACTTAGTACAGTGCCTGGCATATAGTAAGTGCTAACAAATGCAATTATTATCATTACTGCATTAGCCTCCTCAGGGACCTCGCTGCCTCCTGGTCTCTCTCCAGTCCAGACTTTCATCTGATGCCCAGATCATTTTTCTAAAAATAACTTCAGTCCACATCTCTCCATTCCTCGAGAACCATCCACCTCCACATGAAACAGAAGTCCTCACCATTGGCTTTAAAGCACTCGATCAACTTGCCTCCTCTTATCTTACCTCACTGATTTCCTACTACAACCTAGCCCACATATAAGTCCATTCCTCTAGTGTCCACTTACTCCTTTTATCCCAATCTCATCTTTCTTGCAACTGACCCCTTGCCCATATCGTTTTTCTCTGGTTTTGAACTCCCTCCCCCTCCACATAAGACAGATTACCATTCTTCCCACCTTCAAAGCTTTATTAAAATCACATCTCCTATAAGAGGTCCAATTAAACCCTTTTACCCCGCTTTTTCTCCTTTTGGTATCATCTAAGCACTTGGATCTGTACCTTTTAAGAGTTTGATAGTCCCACCACCTTCAGCCTTATGACATTCATTCATTCATTTAATGGTATTTATTAACTGCTTACTCTCTGCAGAGCACTGTACTAAGTACTTGGGAAAGTACAGTACAACAATAAACAGTGAAAATCCCTGCCCACAATGAGCTCACAGTATAGGCAGGGGGAGACAGACATCCAGACAAAAAATAAAATGACACATATATACATAAATGCTATGGGGCTGGGAGAGCAAAGGGAGCAAGTCAGGGTGATTCAGAAGGGAGTGGGAGATGAGGAAAAGTGGGGCTTTGTCTGGGAAGACCTCTTGGAGGAGATGGGCTTTCAATAAGGCTTTGGGGAGACTAGTTGTCTCACATTTGAGAAGGGAGGGCGTTCCAGGCCATAGGTAGGATGTGGGTCAGGGGTTGGTAGCGAGACAGGTGAGATCGAGGCTCATTGAGATGGTTAACACCACCAGAGGAACCAGGTTTGCAGGATGGGTTGTAGAAGGAGAGAAGCGAGGTGAGGTAGTAGGGGGCAAGGTGATGGACTGCTTTAAAGCCAATGGTGAGGGGTTTTTGTTTGCTATGGTGGTGTATAGGCAACCACTGGAGATTTTTGAGGAGGCAGTGGTGACATGTCCTGTACTTTTCTGTAGAAAGATGATCCGGGCAGCCAAGTGAAGTACGGACTGGAATGGGGAGAGGCAGGAGGTTGGGAGGTCAGCAAGGAGGCTGTTGCAGTAATCCAGGCAGGATAGGATGAGTGATTGAATTAGTGTAGTAGCAGTTTGGAAGGAGAGGAAAAGGCAGATTTTAGTGATATTGTGAAGGTTACTGATTGAATATGTGGGTTGAATGAGAGAAGCGTAAAGAATAACAGCAAGGTTACAGGCTTGTGGGACAAGAAGAACGGTGGTGCCATCTACAGTGACAGGAAATTCAAGGAGAGGACAGTGTTTGGGGTGGTACGATAACGAACTCTGTTTTGGACATGTTAAGTTTGAGGTGACGGGAGGACATCCAAATAGAGATGTCTTGAAGGCAGGAGGAGATGTGAGCCTGGGGAGAGGGAGAGAGATTGCTGTGCAACTATCCATAATTTATTTATATTGGCGCCTGTCTCCTTCTCTGAACTGTAAACTCCTATGCTCAGGGAAGCTGTCTATCGATTTTGTGGCACTACACTGACCCAAAGCTTAGTAAAGTGCTCTGCAGACAGTAAGTGTTCAATCATCACTATTGCTTGATTGAGTGATTGAGTGCTTACTCTCTGCAGGGCCCAGCACTAAGTACTTGGGGGAACACAATAAAGTTGGTGACATGATCCTTGCCCTCAAGAAGCTGAGTTAACTCTGTGCAGTGTACTCTACTAAGTGCTTTGGAGAATACAGTTAGTAGACATAATAATTACTGATTTGTTAGCGCTTACTACGTGACAAGCACTGAGGTAGGTACAAGGTAATCATGTTGTCCCACGTGGGGCTCACAGTCTTAATCCCCATTTTCCAGATGAGGTAAATGAGGCAGAATGCTTTATTAAGTGCTTGGAAAGTACAATTCAGCCATAAAGAGAGATATCCCCTGCCTACATGGGGCTTACAGTGTAGAGTAGGGGAGACAGACATCAAACTAGTAAACAGGAATTAATATAAATAAATAATATAAATATAAATCGAATTATAGATATGTACTCATAGTCGATTAGACTGTAAGCCCGTCAAACGGCAGGGACTGTCTCTATCTGTTGCCGACTTGTTCATTCCAAGCGCTTAGTACAGTGCTCTGCACATAGTAAGCGCTCAATAAATATATTGAATGAATACTCATCAAAATAAGTAAACAGGACTGAGCTGTGTGCCTGGGAGAGCAGGACAAAGAAAAAACTCATGCTCTGGACCCTGGACAGACCCAGGACATCAGGAGACTGGACTGGAGAGCATACCCGGTGGTTCAAAGTTCACAGTACTAGAGAAGCAGTGTGGCTTAGTGGAAAAAGTCCAGGCCTGAGAGTCAAGAGGACCTGAGTTCTATTCCTGTCTCTGCTGCTACTTGTCTCCTGCGTGACCATGGGTAAGTCACTTCACTTCTCTGTGCCTCAGTTCCCTCATCAGTCAAATGAGGATTAAGACTGTGAGCTCCATGTGAGGCAAGGACTGTGTCCAACCTGATTAACTTGCATCTACCACAGATCTTAGAACTGCTCCTGGCATGTAGTAGGTGCTTAACAAGTACCCCCCCCCCCAAAAAAAAGGCTATTCCTGTGTTCTGGTCTCCAAGGACACAGAACTCTGGAGAACCGAGGCTACCGCCCCCAAGGGGTGCAAAAAATATGATCCTCACTGTGCCTAAAAGGGAAGTCCAGAGGGTCTTGCAGGGGAAGGAGTAGATCCAGGAAAATGTGGTTTGAACTGGAATTTTTTTCATTTGTTCCCTTGTTAAAAAAACTTATTAAACACTGTCAAGATCTCACAGCTTGGTGTCTACCTATGTTATAGGCTAGGGGAGAAACTCCCAGTGCCAGGAAGACATGTGGACTGGGGGGACATGGATGCAGGCAGGAATGTTTTCTTGACAAGGTTCCTGCAGCCAGCTCCAGCCTGGGAAGGGTAGGCTAACCCCTATGACTCTACATCTTTGGGGAGATTTCTGGGGTTAGGCTGGAGAGTGATGGCAGTGGTGGGGTGCAGTGAGGATTACCCCAAAACCTGCATTAGAAGAGGGGAGAATATGAGGCTTCAGTACCCAGTGGAGATGGACTGCAAGTCAGAGGCTCCTAAAGTGACTCCCGGAGCTCCTCTGCCCTAGATTTAGGAATGAAAATCCCAGGTAAAATCACCAGGGGAGACAAACATCAAAATAAATTGCAGATATATGGAAGCATGAGAGTATAAAGACCTGGACAAAAAGGCTGTTGTGGGGGAAAGGGGATGGGAGTACATAAGTGATGTAGTGAGCCAGGAAAATAAGGTGGGGTGAGGAGAGATTGGTCAGGGAAGGCTTCTTGAAGATGAGGTGCTTTTCTTAGGAGTTTGAAGTTGGGAAGAGGAGTGGTCTCTCAGGTGTTCATTCATTTCAATCATATTTATAGAATTCTTATTGTGTGTAGAACACTGTACAGAGTGCTTGGAAGAGTACAACATAACAGTAAAAAGATACATTAGCTGCCCTCAGTGAGTTTACTGGCTAGAGAACAAGCTTACTACTACTGATAATAATTGTGGTATTTAAGTGCTTACTATGTGCCAGGCACCATATTAAGTGCTGGGGTGGAGACAAGCAAATCGGGTTGGACACAGTCTCTGTCCCACATGGGACTCCTAGTCTCAATCCCCAGTTTACAGATGAGGGAACTGAGGCACAGGGAAGGGAAGTGACCTGCCCAAGGTCACGCAACACACAAGTGGTGGAGCCGGGACTAGAACTAATGACCTTCTGACTCCCAGGCCCACACTCTCAGGCCATGGAGGAGGGCATTCATTCAATAGCATTTATTGAGTGCTTATTATGTGCAGAGCACTGTACTAAGTGCTTGGAATGTACAAAGCATGAGCTAGAAGGTGACTGCAAGAGGGACAAGAGAAAATCACTAATTATTTTTTCCTTCATATCACCCTGAGGAGCAGCACGTCATAGTGGATATAACATGAGCCTGGTAGTCAGAAGGACCTGGGTTCTAATCCCGGGTGTGCCACTTGTATGCTGTGTGATCTTGAGCTAGTCACTTAATTTCTCTGTGCTTTAGTTACCTCATCTGTTAAATGGGAATTAAGACTGTAAGCCCCAAGTAGGACAGTGATCAGGTCCAACCTGATTAGTTTGCACCTACCCCAGTGCTTACTACAATGCCTGGCACATAATAAGTGCTTAACAAATTCCATTAAAAATACCAAGCATAAAATAAAATGCCTTGTGGGATCATGTACTTTTGCTTGATAAGATGCCATTTACAGCCACTGTCCTGACCATAACCTTAATACCATAT